>NC_082715.1:156921801-157258319 GCF_030144855.1 Hypanus sabinus | reverse complement strand
CCAATAGACAACCTCTCAGGAGAAATCATACTCGACTCAAGGACGCACCAACAGACAACCCATCAGGGGAAATCATACTCGACCCGAGGACCCACCGATAGACAACCACTCAGGAGATCATAAGACTCGACTCTAGGACTCACCGATAGACATCCCCTCAGGAGAAATCATACTCGACTCGAGGACCCTCTGATAGACAACCACTGAGGAGAAATCAAACTTGACTCGTGGACACACCGATAGACAGCCTCTCAGCGGAAATCATACTCGACTCGAGGACACACCAATAGACAACCCCTCAGGAGAAATCATACTCGACTCGAGGACACACCAATAGACAACCCCTCAGGAGAAATCATACTCGACTCGAGGACACACCAATAGCCAACCCCTCAGGAGAAATCATACTCGACTCGACACAGCAATAGACAACCCCTCAGGAGAAATCATACTCGAATTGAGGACCCACCAGTTGACAACCCCTCAGGAGAAATCATACTCGACCCGAGGACACAACAATAGACAACCGCTCAGGAGAAATTATACTTGACTCGAGGACCCTCCAATTGACAACCCCTCAGGAGATCATCATACTCGACTCGAGTTCACACCGATAGACAACCCCTCAGGAGATGATCATACTCGGCTCGAGGAACCTCCGATAGACAACCCCTCAGGGGAAATGATACTCGACTCGAGGACACACCAATAGTCAACCCATCAGGAGAAATCATAGTCGACTCGAGGACCCACCGATAGACAACCACTCAGGAGATCATAAGACTCAACTCTAGGACTCACCGATAGACAACCCTTCAGGAGAAATCATACTCGATTCGAGGACTCACCGATAGACATCCCCTCAGGAGAAATCATACTCGATTCGAGGTCCCACCGATAGACAACCCCTCAGGAGAAATCATACTCGACTCGAGGAACCACCGATAGACAACCCCTCAGGAGAAATCATTCTCGACTCGAGGACCCACCAAAAGACAACCCCTCAGGAGATGATCATACTCGACTCGAGGAACCACCGTTAGACAACCCCTCAGGAGAAATCATACTCGATTCGAGGTCCCTCCGATAGACAACCCCTCAGAAGAAATCATACTCGACTCGAGGAACCACCGATAGACAACCCCTCAGGAGAAATCTTTCTCGACTCGAGGACCCACCAATAGACAACGACTCAGGAGATCATAAGACTCGACTCTAGGACTCACCGATAGACAACCACTGAGGAGAAATCAAACTCGACTCGTGGACACACCGATAGACAGACCCTCAGGGGAAATCATACTCGACTCGAGGACACACCAATAGACAACCCCTCAGGAGAAATCAGACTCTACTCGAGGACACACCAATAGACATCCCCTCAGGAGAAATCATACTCGACTCGAGGACACACCAATAGACAACCCCTCAGGAGAAATCATACTCAATTCGCGGACACACCAATAGACAACCCCTCAGGAGAAATCATACTCGACTCGAGGACACACCAATAGACAACCCTTCAGGAGAAATCATACTCGACTCACGGACGCACCAACAGACAACCCATCAGGGGAAATCATACTCGACTCGAGGACCCACCGATAGACAACCCCTCAGGAGAAATCATACTCGACTCGAGGAACCACCGATAGACAACCCCTCAGGAGAAATCATGCTCGACTCAAGGACACACCAACAGACAACCCATCAGGAGAAATCATACTCGACTCGAGGACCCACCGATAGAAAACCCCTTAGGAGAATTCATACTCGACTCGACACAGCAATAGACATCCCCTCAGGAGAAATCATACTCGACTCGAGGACCCTCTGATAGACAACCACTGAGGAGAAATCAAACTTGACTCGTGGACACACCGATAGACAGCCTCTCAGCAGAAATCATACTCGACTCGAGGACACACCAATAGACAACCCCTCAGGAGAAATCATACTCGACTCGAGGACACACCAATAGCCAACCCCTCAGGAGAAATCATACTCGACTCGACACAGCAATAGACAACCCCTCAGGAGAAATCATACTCGACTCGAGGACACACCAATAGCCAACCCCTCAGGAGAAATCATACTCGACTCGACACAGCAATAGACATCCCCTCAGGAGAAATCATACTCGACTCGAGGACCCTCTGATAGACAACCACTGAGGAGAAATCAAACTTGACTCGTGGACACACCGATAGACAGCCTCTCAGCGGAAATCATACTCGACTCGAGGACACACCAATAGACAACCCCTCAGGAGAAATCATACTCGACTCGAGGACACACCAATAGCCAACCCCTCAGGAGAAATCATACTCGACTCGACACAGCAATAGACAACCCCTCAGGAGAAATCATACTCGAATTGAGGACCCACCAGTTGACAACCCCTCAGGAGAAATCATACTCGACCCGAGGACACAACAATAGACAACCGCTCAGGAGAAATTATACTTGACTCGAGGACCCTCCAATTGACAACCCCTCAGGAGATCATCATACTCGACTCGAGGTCACACCGATAGACAACCCCTCAGGAGATGATCATACTCGGCTCGAGGAACCTCCGATAGACAACCCCTCAGGAGAAATCATACTCGATTCGAGGTCCCACCGATAGACAACCCCTCAGGAGAAATCATACTCGACTCGAGGAACCACCGATAGACAACCCCTCAGGAGAAATCATTCTCGACTCGAGGACCCACCAATAGACAACCACTCAGGAGATCATAAGACTCGACTCTAGGACTCACCGATAGACAACCCCTCAGGAGAAATCATACTCAACTTGAGGACCCACCGATAGACAACCCCTGAGAGAAATCATACTTGACTCGCGGACACACCGATAGACAACCCCTCAGGAGAAATCATACTCGACTCGGGGACACAGCAACAGACATCCCCTCAGGAGAAATCATACTCAAATCGAGGACTCACCAACAGACAACCCCTCAGGAGAAATCATACTCGACTCAAGGACCCACCGATAGACCACCCCTCAGGAGAAATCATACTCGAATTGAGGACCCACCAATTGACAACCCCTCAGGAGAAATCATACTCGACCCGAGGACACAACAATAGACAACCCATCAGGAGAAATCATTCTCAACTCGAGGACCCACCAATAGACAACCACTCAGGAGATCATAAGCCTCGACTCTTGGACTCACCGTTAGACAACCCCTCAGGAGAAATCATGCTCGATTCGAGGACCCACCGATAGACAATCACTGAGGAGAAATCAAACTCGACTCATGTACACACCGATAGACAGCCCCTCAGGGGAAATCATACTCGACTCGAGGACACACCAATAGACAACCCCTCAGGAGAAATCATACTCGACTCGAGGACACACCTATAGACAACCCCTCAGGAGAAATCATACTCGACTCGAGGACACACCAATAGACAACCCCTCAGGAGAAATCATACTCGACTCGAGGGCACACCAATAGACAACCTCTCAGGAGAAATCATACTCGACTCAAGGACGCACCAACAGACAACCCATCAGGGGAAATCATACTCGACCCGAGGACCCACCGATAGACAACCACTCAGGAGATCATAAGACTCAACTCTAGGACTCACCGATATACAACCCCTCAGGAGAAATCGTACTCGATTCGAGGACCCTCTGATAGAAAACCACTGAGGAGAAATGAAACTTGACTCGTGGACACACCGATAGACAGCCTCTCAGGGGAAATCATACTCGACTCGAGGACACACCAATAGCCAACCCCTCAGGAGAAATCATACTCGACTCAAGGACACAGCAATAGAAAACCCCTCAGGAAAAATCAAACTCGACTTGAGGACCCACCAATAGACAACTCCTCAGGTGAATTCATTCTGGACTCGAGGATCCACCGATAGACAACCCCTCAGGAGAAATCATACTCGACTCGAGGATACACCAATAGACAACTCCTCAGGTGAATTCATACTCGAGTCGAGGACCCACCGATAGACATCCCCCAGGAGAATCGGACCTGTAGTCATTGATCTCAATACTACCAAATTCTCGGATTTATTCTACTGAGACTGGTGAGAGTAGAATTAGTAGTGCTGGATTACGTGGAACGGTGAAAGGGGAACCTGAGGGGAAGGGCTTCACTCTCAGAGGGTGTTGAGAATGCGGATTGAGCTGCCAGTGGGTTTGGTTGCAACAGTTGAGAGAAGTGGGGTACGCAGATCAATGAGAAGGATATGGGCAGCTATGGTCCTTGTACAGGCCAGGCAGAATCTTAGTATGCACAGATTAGATGGGCCAAAGGGCCTGTTTATGTGCTGTATTGGTCTATGTCTGTATGACTAGTAGCTGGTATAAAAGCTTCTGAGCATGAATGCTAAACACCCAAATTATGTCCCTTTTGTTTCAGTATTGAGGAACACCTAGCCAAGTTATTAAGTGGCAGAACAGACCTGCCCTGAAAACTGCATCAAATCACAGGAACACGCCTTTAAGAAGAGCTGGCTACAACATAACTTTCCTCAGCTCATTCTGACGTTTAGTGGTCTGTTTCTCATCCTGAAATATTTACCTTCCCATGCAGAGCTTCAGAATCAGAATAAAAATTGGATTTATTATCACCAGCATGTGATAAATTAGCAGCAGCAGTTCAATGCAGAAAATAATACTGTATAGAAAAACCAAATAAGTAAATGGGTAAATCACTTACAAATATGTGTATTGAATAGATTAACAATTGTGCAAAAGCAGAAAAATATATTTTAAAAAGTGAGGTGGTGTTCATGGGCTCAACGTCCATTTAGGAATCAGATGGCAGAGGGAGAAAAGCTGTTCCTGAATCGCTGAGTGTGTGCCTTCAGGCTTCTGTACCTCCTACAATGGGACCGCCCACACCCAGTGATTGTTTTAATAGCCTAAAGTTATCAGTTAAAGTTAAGTTGTGAACAGTTTCTATTTCCTGAAGACTGGTTCTCATTTTAGTTAACATCTGCTGTCCATAATTTCCCAGTTCCAGAATAATCCTTGGCCAGTGTAAATGGCCCCTGGTGTGTAGTTGAAATTGTAGAAACTAACAGGAGGATGGAATGGGATCGATGTCCGCTGGAGGTAAATGACTGATTGGCAATCAGCATTGACAATGGGCTGAAGGGCCTGTTACTGTACTCGATCTCTCCATAGTGTTTCTCAGCGAAAGCTGCCCCATGGTTTGGACTGAGATAACTGGATAGGCCCCAGATTGATCAGGAGGGGACACTCTGTTCCTGTACCTGGATTTCAGTGGAAGCTGGTTGCACAAAGCTCCCACTCCCTCCAAGGCTGGTCACACAGCGAAGAGGGGCTCCGTAGTTAGTGGCACAGTGGCGTTCAAGGACCTTGATTCCTAACTAATCCACATGATGGATTAGCAAGCTGCATGAAAGAGTCAAACCAAACTCCAGAGCAGTTACCGACCCACGGCTGAAAGCTTCATACAGTCAGGCTCTAGAACAGTTACTGACCCACGGCTGATAGCTTCGTACAGTCAGGCTCTAGAACATTTACTGACCTACGGCTGATAGCTTCGTACAGTCAGGCTCTAGAACATTTACTATCCTGCTTCTGATAGCTTTGTATAGTCGGGCTCTAGAACATTGACTGACCTATGGCTGAAAGCTTCATACAACCAGGCTCTAGAACATTTACTGACCTACGGATGAAAGCTTCGTTCAAGCAGGCTCCAGAACAGTTACTGACCCACGGCTGATAGCTTCGTACAGTCAGGCTCTAGAACACGTACTGACCTACGGCTGAAAGCTTTGTTCAACCAGGCTCCAGAACAGTTACTGACCCATGGCTGAAAGCGTCGTACAACCAGGCTCTAGAACAGTTACTGACCCACGGCTGACAGCTTCGTACAGACAGGCTCTAGAACATTTACTGACCTACAGCTGGAAGATTTGTAAAACCAGGCTCCAGAACAGTTACTGACCCACGGCTGATAGCTTCGTACAAACAGGTTCTAGAACATTTACTGACCCACGGCTGAAAGCTTTGTAAAACCAGGATCCAGAACAGTTACTGACCCACGGCTGAAAGCATTGTTCAACCAGGCTCTAGAACCGTTACTGACCCATGGCTGAAAGCTTCATATAACCAGGCTCTAGAACAGTTACTGACCCACGGCTGATAGCTTCGTAGAGTCAGGCTGTAGAAAATTTACTGACCCACAGCTGGAAGCTTTGTAAAACCAGGATCCAGGAAATTTACTGACCCACGGCTCAAAGCTTTGTACAGTCAGGCTCCAGAACAGTTACTGACCCACGGCTGAAAGCTTCGTACAACCAGGCTCCAGAACCTTTACTGACCTACGGCTGAAACTTTGTTCAACCAGGCTCTAGAACCGTTACTGACCCATGGCTGATATCTTCATACACTCAGGCTCTAGAACAGTTACTGACCCACGGCTGAAAGCTTCATTCAACCAGACTCTAGAACAGTTACTGAACCATGGCTGATAGCTTCGTACAGTCATGCTCCAGAACATTTATTGACCCACGGCAGAAAGCTTCGTACAACCAGACTCTAGAACATTTACTGACCTACGGCTGAAAGCTTCATACAGTCAGGCTCTAGAACAGTTACTGACCCACGGCTGAAACCTTCATACAACCAGGCTCTAGAATAGTTACTGACCCAAGGCTGAAAACTTCATAAAACCAGGCTCTAGAACAGTTACTGACCCACGGCTGATAGCTTCGCACAACCAGGCTCTAGAATAGTTACTGACCCAAGGCTGAAAACTTCATAAAACCAGGCTCTAGAACATTTACTGACCCATGGCTGAATGCTTTGTAAAACCAGGATCCAGAACAATTACTGACCCAGGGCTGAAAGCTTCATACAACCAGGCTCCAGAACACTTACTGACCCATGGCCGATAGCTTCATACACTCAGGCTCTAGAACGTTTACTGACACACGGCTGGAAGCTTTGCAAAATCAGGCTCTAGAACGTTTACTGACACACGGCTGAAAGCTTCGTACAGTCAGGCTCTAGAACATTTACTGACCTACGGCTGATAGCTTCGTACAACCAGGCTCTAGAACAGTTACTGACCCATGGCCGAAAGCATCGTAGAAGCAGGGTGCAGAACAGTTACTGACCCACGGCCCAAATCATCATACCACCAGGCTCCACAACTGTTACTTAAACATGGCTGAAAGCTTCGTTCAGCCAGGCTCCAGAACAGTTACTGACCCACGGCTGAAAGCTTCGTACAACCAGGTTCTAGAACCGTTACTGACCCATGGCTGATATCTTCATACACTCAGGCTCCAGAACATTTATTGACCCACGGCAGAAAGCTTCGTTCAACCAGGCTCCAGAACAGTTCCTGACCCACGGCTGAAAGCTTCCTACAGTCAGGCTCTAGAACATTTACAGAACTACGGCTGAAAGCTTCGTTCAACCAGGCTCTAGAACAGTTACTGACCCATGGCCGATAGCTTCATACACTCAGGCTCTAGAACATTTACTGACGCACTGCTGGAAGCTTTGTAAAAACAGGCTCTAGAACGTTTACTGACACACGGCTGAAAGCTTCCTACAGTCAGGCTCTAGAACAGTTACTGACCCACGGCCGAAAGCATCATACAAGCAGGGTCAAGAACAGTTACTGACCCACGGCCCAAATCATCGTACAACCAGGCTCCACAACTGTTACTTAAACATGGCTGAAAGCTTCGTTCAACCAGGCTCTAGAAACGTTACTGACCCATGGCTGAAAGCTTCGTAGAGTCAGGCTGTAGAAAATTAACTGACCCACAGCTGGAAGCTTTGTAAAACCAGGATCCAGGAAATTTACTGACCCACGGCTCAAAGCTTTGTACAGTCAGGCTCCAGAACAGTTACTGACCCACGGCTGAAAGCTTCGTACAACCAGGCTCCAGAACCTTTACTGACCTACGGCTGAAACTTTGTTCAACCAGGCTCTAGAACCGTTACTGACCCATGGCTGATATCTTCATACACTCAGGCTCCAGAACATTTATTGACCCACGGCAGAAAGCTTCGTACAACCAGACTCTAGAACATTTACTGACCTACGGCTGAAAGCTTCATACAGTCAGGCTCTAGAACAGTTACTGACCCACTGCTGATAGCTTCGTACACTCAAGCTCCAGTACAGTTACTGACCCACGGCTGAAACCTTCATACAACCAGGCTCTAGAATAGTTACTGACCCAAGGCTGAAAACTTCATAAAACTAGGCTCTAGAACAGTTACTGACCCACGGCTGATAGCTTCGCACAACCAGGCTCTAGACCATTTACTGACCCACAGCTGGAAGCTTTGTAAAACCAGGATCCAGGAAATTTACTGACCCACGGCTCTAAGCTTTGTACAGTCAGGCTCCAGAACAGTTACTGACCCACGGCTGAAAGCTTCGTACAACCAGGCTCCAGAACCTTTACTGACCTACGGCTGAAACTTTGTTCAACCAGGCTCTAGAACCGTTACTGACCCATGGCTGATATCTTCATACACTCAGGCTCTAGAACAGTTACTGACCCACGGCTGAAAGCTTCATTCAACCAGACTCTAGAACAGTTACTGAACCATGGCTGATAGCTTCGTACAGTCATGCTCCAGAACATTTATTGACCCACGGCAGAAAGCTTCGTACAACCAGACTCTAGAACATTTACTGACCTACGGCTGAAAGCTTCATACAGTCAGGCTCTAGAACAGTTACTGACCCAGGGCTGAAACCTTCATACAACCAGGCTCTAGAATAGTTACTGACCCAAGGCTGAAAACTTCATAAAACCAGGCTCTAGAACAGTTACTGACCCACGGCTGAAACCTTCATACAACCAGGCTCTAGAATAGTTACTGACCCAAGGCTGAAAACTTCATAAAACCAGGCTCTAGAACAGTTACTGACCCACGGCTGATAGCTTCGCACAACCAGGCTCTAGAATAGTTACTGACCCAAGGCTGAAAACTTCATAAAACCAGGCTCTAGAACATTTACTGACCCATGGCTGAATGCTTTGTAAAACCAGGATCCAGAACAATTACTGACCCAGGGCTGAAAGCTTCATACAACCAGGCTCCAGAACACTTACTGACCCATGGCCGATAGCTTCATACACTCAGGCTCTAGAACGTTTACTGACACACGGCTGGAAGCTTTGCAAAATCAGGCTCTAGAACGTTTACTGACACACGGCTGAAAGCTTCGTACAGTCAGGCTCTAGAACATTTACTGACCTACGGCTGAAAGCTTCGTACAACCAGACTCTAGAACATTTACTGACCTACGGCTGAAAGCTTCATACAGTCAGGCTCTAGAACAGTTACTGACCCACGGCCGAAAGCATCATACAAGCAGGGTCAAGAACAGTTACTGACCCACGGCCCAAATCATCGTACAACCAGGCTCCACAACTGTTACTTAAACATGGCTGAAAGCTTCGTTCAACCAGGCTCTAGAACCGTTACTGACCCATGGCTGAAAGCTTCATATAACCAGGCTCTAGAACAGTTACTGACCCACGGCTGATAGCTTCGTAGAGTCAGGCTGTAGAAAATTAACTGACCCACAGCTGGAAGCTTTGTAAAACCAGGATCCAGGAAATTTACTGACCCACGGCTCAAAGCTTTGTACAGTCAGGCTCCAGAACAGTTACTGACCCACGGCTGAAAGCTTCGTACAACCAGGCTCCAGAACCTTTACTGACCTACGGCTGAAACTTTGTTCAACCAGGCTCTAGAACCGTTACTGACCCATGGCTGATATCTTCATACACTCAGGCTC
Source organism: Hypanus sabinus (assembly GCF_030144855.1). Taxonomy (NCBI): domain Eukaryota; kingdom Metazoa; phylum Chordata; class Chondrichthyes; order Myliobatiformes; family Dasyatidae; genus Hypanus; species Hypanus sabinus. The sequence continues at coordinate 157,248,516 of NC_082715.1, read as the reverse complement.
CAGAACATTTATTGACCCACGGCAGAAAGCTTCGTACAACCAGACTCTAGAACATTTACTGACCTACGGCTGAAAGCTTCATACAGTCAGGCTCTAGAACAGTTACTGACCCACTGCTGATAGCTTCGTACACTCAAGCTCCAGTACAGTTACTGACCCACGGCTGAAAACTTCATACAACCAGGCTCTAGAATAGTTACTGACCCAAGGCTGAAAACTTCATAAAACTAGGCTCTAGAACAGTTACTGACCCACGGCTGATAGCTTCGCACAACCAGGCTCTAGAACATTTACTGACCCACAGCTGGAAGCTTTGTAAAACCAGGATCCAGGAAATTTACTGACCCACGGCTCAAAGCTTTGTACAGTCAGGCTCCAGAACAGTTACTGACCCAAGGCTGAAAGCTTCCTACAGTCAGGCTCTAGAACAGTTACTGACCCACGGCCGAAAGCATCATACAAGCAGGGTCAAGAACTGTTACTGACCCACGGCCCAAATCGTTGTACAACCATCCTCCACAACTGTTACTTAAACATGGCTGAAAGCTTCGTTCAACCAGGCTCCAGAACAGTTACTGACCCACGGCTGGAAGCTTTGCAAAATCAGGCTCTAGAACGTTTACTGACACACGGCTGAAAGCTTCGTACAACCAGGCTCTAGAACAGTTACTGTCCCATGGCCAAAAGCATCGTAGAAGCAGGGTGCAGAACAGTTACTGACCCACGGCCCAAATCAACATACCACCAGGCACCACAACTGTTACTTAAACATGGCTGAAAGCTTCGTTCAACCAGGCTCCAGAACAGTTACTGACCCACGGCAGAAAGCTTCGTACATCCAGGCTCTAGAACAGTTACTGACCCACGGCTGAAAGCATCGTACAACCAGGCTCTAGAACAGTTACTGACCCACGGCAGAAAGCTTCGTACATCCAGGCTCTAGAACAGTTACTGACCCATGGCTGGTAGCTTCGTAAGTCAGGCACTAGAACATTTACTGACCTACGGCTGAAAGCTTCGTTCAACCAGGCTCCAAAACAGTTCCTGACCTACGGCTGACAGCTTCGTTCAAGCAGACTCCAGAACAGTTCCTGACCCACGGCTGAAAGCTTCCTACAGTCAGGCTCTAGAACATTTACAGAACTACGGCTGAAAGCTTCGTTCAACCAGGCTCTAGAACAGTTACTGACCCATGGCCGATAGCTTCATACACTCAGGCTCTAGAACATTTACTGACACACGGCTGGAAGCTTTGTAAAAACAGGCTCTAGAACGTTTACTGACACACGGCTGAAAGCTTCCTACAGTCAGGCTCTAGAACAGTTACTGACCCACGGCCGAAAGCATCATACAAGCAGGGTCAAGAACAGTTACTGACCCACGGCCCAAATCATCGTACAACCAGGCTCCACAACTGTTACTTAAACATGGCTGAAAGCTTCGTTCAACCAGGCTCTAGAACCGTTACTGACCCATGGCTGAAAGCTTCATATAACCAGGCTCTAGAACAGTTACTGACCCACGGCTGATAGCTTCGTAGAGTCAGGCTGTAGAAAATTAACTGACCCACAGCTGGAAGCTTTGTAAAACCAGGATCCAGGAAATTTACTGACCCACGGCTCAAAGCTTTGTACAGTCAGGCTCCAGAACAGTTACTGACCCACGGCTGAAAGCTTCGTACAACCAGGCTCCAGAACCTTTACTGACCTACGGCTGAAACTTTGTTCAACCAGGCTCTAGAACCGTTACTGACCCATGGCTGATATCTTCATACACTCAGGCTCCAGAACATTTATTGACCCACGGCAGAAAGCTTCGTACAACCAGACTCTAGAACATTTACTGACCTACGGCTGAAAGCTTCATACAGTCAGGCTCTAGAACAGTTACTGACCCACTGCTGATAGCTTCGTACACTCAAGCTCCAGTACAGTTACTGACCCACGGCTGAAACCTTCATACAACCAGGCTCTAGAATAGTTACTGACCCAAGGCTGAAAACTTCATAAAACTAGGCTCTAGAACAGTTACTGACCCACGGCTGATAGCTTCGCACAACCAGGCTCTAGAACATTTACTGACCCACAGCTGGAAGCTTTGTAAAACCAGGATCCAGGAAATTTACTGACCCACGGCTCAAAGCTTTGTACAGTCAGGCTCCAGAACAGTTACTGACCCACGGCTGAAAGCTTCGTACAACCAGGCTCCAGAACCTTTACTGACCTACGGCTGAAACTTTGTTCAACCAGGCTCTAGAACCGTTACTGACCCATGGCTGATATCTTCATACACTCAGGCTCTAGAACAGTTACTGACCCACGGCTGAAAGCTTCATTCAACCAGACTCTAGAACAGTTACTGAACCATGGCTGATAGCTTCGTACAGTCATGCTCCAGAACATTTATTGACCCACGGCAGAAAGCTTCGTACAACCAGACTCTAGAACATTTACTGACCTACGGCTGAAAGCTTCATACAGTCAGGCTCTAGAACAGTTACTGACCCAGGGCTGAAACCTTCATACAATCAGGCTCTAGAATAGTTACTGACCCAAGGCTGAAAACTTCATAAAACCAGGCTCTAGAACAGTTACTGACCCACGGCTGAAACCTACATACAACCAGGCTCTAGAATAGTTACTGACCCAAGGCTGAAAACTTCATAAAACCAGGCTCTAGAACAGTTACTGACCCACGGCTGATAGCTTCGCACAACCAGGCTCTAGAACATTTACTGACCCATGGCTGAATGCTTTGTAAAACCAGGATCCAGAACAATCACTGACCCAGGGCTGAAAGCTTCGTACAACCAGGCTCCAGAACACTTACTGACCCACGGCCGATAGCTTCATACACTCAGGCTCTAGAACGTTTACTGACACACGGCTGGAAGCTTTGCAAAATCAGGCTCTAGAACGTTTACTGACACACGGCTGAAAGCTTCGTACAGTCAGGCTCTAGAACATTTACTGACCTACGGCTGATAGCTTCGTACAACCAGGCTCTAGAACAGTTACTGACCCACGGCTGATAGCTTCGCACAACCAGGCTCTAGAACATTTACTGACCCATGGCTGAATGCTTTGTAAAACCAGGATCCAGAACAATCACTGACCCAGGGCTGAAAGCTTCGTACAACCAGGCTCCAGAACACTTACTGACCCATGGCCGATAGCTTCATACACTCAGGCTCTAGAACGTTTACTGACACACGGCTGGAGGCTTTGCAAAATCAGGCTCTAGAACGTTTACTGACACACGGCTGAAAGCTTCGTACAGTCAGGCTCTAGAACATTTACTGACCTACGGCTGATAGCTTCGTACAACCAGGCTCTAGAACAGTTACTGACCCATGGCCGAAAGTATCGTAGAAGCAGGGTGCAGAACAGTTACTGACCCACGGCCCAAATCATCATACCACCAGGCTCCACAACTGTTACTTAAACATGGCTGAAAGCTTCGTTCAGCCAGGCTCCAGAACAGTTACTGACCCACGGTTGAAAGCATCGTACAACCAGGCTCTAGAACAGTTACTGACGCACGGCAGAAAGCTTCGTACATCCAGGCTCTAGAACAGTTACTGACCCACGGCTGAAAGCATCGTACAACCAGGCTCTAGAACAGTTACTGACCCACGGCAGAAAGCTTCATACATCCAGGCTCTAGAACAGTTCCTGACCTACGGCTGACAGCTTCGTTCAACCAGTCTCCAGAACAGTTCCTGACCCACGGCTGAAAGCTTCCTACAGTCAGGCTCTAGGACATTTACAGAACTACGGCTGAAAGCTTCGTTCAACCGGGCTCTAGAACAGTTACTGACCCATGGCCGATAGCTTCATACACTCAGGCTCTAGAACATTTACTGACACACGGCTGGAAGCTTTGTAAAAACAGGCTCTAGAACGTTTACTGACACACGGCTGAAAGCTTCCTACAGTCAGGCTCTAGAACAGTTACTGACCCACGGCCGAAAGCATCATACAAGCAGGGTCAAGAACAGTTACTGACCCACGGCCCAAATCATCGTACAACCAGGCTCCACAACTGTTACTTAAACATGGCTGAAAGCTTCGTTCAACCAGGCTCCAGAACAGTTACTGACCTACGGCTGACAGCTTCATTCAACCAGGCTCCAGAACAGTTACTGACCTACGGCTGACAGCTTCGTTCAACCAGGCTCCAGAACAGTTACTGACCCATGGCTGAAAGCTTCATACAACCAGGCTCCAGAACAGTTACTGATCCAAGGCTGAAAGCTTCGTACAACCAGGCTCCAGAACCTTTACTGACCTACGGCTGAAAGCTTCGAACAACCAGGCTCCAGAACAGTTACTGACCCACGGCTGAAAGCTTCGTACAACCAGGCTCTAGAACAGTTACAGACCTACGGCTGAAATGCTTCGTTCAACCAGGCTCCAGATCAGTTACTGACCTACGGCTGAACGCTTCATACAACCAGGCTCTAGAACAGTTACTGACCCAAGGCTGAAAGCTTCCTACAGTCAGGCTCTAGAACAGTTACTGACCCACGGCCGAAAGCATCATACAAGCAGGGTCAAGAACAGTTACTGACCCACGGCCCAAATCATTGTACAACCATCCACCACAACTGTTACTTAAACATGGCTGAAAGCTTCGTTCAACCAGGCTCCAGAACAGTTACTGACCAACGGCTGGAAGCTTTGCAAAATCAGGCTCTAGAACGTTTACTGACACACGGCTGAAAGCTTCGTACAACCAGGCTCTAGAACAGTTACTGTCCCATGGCCGAAAGCATCGTAGAAGCAGGGTGCAGAACAGTTACTGACCCACGGCCCAAATCAACATACCACCAGGCTCCACAACTATTACTTAAACATGGCTGAAAGCTTCGTTCAACCAGGCTCCAGAACAGTTACTGACCCACGGCAGAAAGCTTCGTACATCCAGGCTCTAGAACAGTTACTGACCCACGGCTGAAAGCATCGTACAACCAGGCTCTAGAACAGTTACTGACCCACGGCAGAAAGCTTCGTACATCCAGGCTCTAGAACAGTTACTGACCCATGGCTGGTAGCTTCGTAAGTCAGGCACTAGAACATTTACTGACCTACGGCTGAAAGCTTCGTTCAACCAGGCTCCAGAACAGTTCCTGACCTACGGCTGAAAGCTTCCTACAGTCAGGCTCTAGAACATTTACAGAACTACGGCTGAAAGCTTCGTTCAACCAGGCTCTAGAACAGTTACTGACCCATGGCCGATAGCTTCATACACTCAGGCTCTAGAGCATTTACTGACACACGGCTGGAAGCTTTGTAAAAACAGGCTCTAGAACGTTTACTGACACACGGCTGAAAGCTTCCTACAGTCAGGCTCTAGAACAGTTACTGACCCACGGCCGAAAGCATCATACAAGCAGGGTCAAGAACAGTTACTGACCCACGGCCCAAATCATCGTACAACCAGGCTCCACAACTGTTACTTAAACATGGCTGAAAGCTTCGTTCAACCAGGCTCTAGAACCGTTACTGACCCATGGCTGAAAGCTTCATATAACCAGGCTCTAGAACAGTTACTGACCCACGGCTGATAGCTTCGTAGAGTCAGGCTGTAGAAAATTAACTGACCCACAGCTGGAAGCTTTGTAAAACCAGGATCCAGGAAATTTACTGACCCACGGCTCAAAGCTTTGTACAGTCAGGCTCCAGAACAGTTACTGACCCACGGCTGAAAGCTTCGTACAACCAGGCTCCAGAACCTTTACTGACCTACGGCTGAAACTTTGTTCAACCAGGCTCTAGAACCGTTACTGACCCATGGCTGATATCTTCATACACTCAGGCTCCAGAACATTTATTGACCCACGGCAGAAAGCTTCGTACAACCAGACTCTAGAACATTTACTGACCTACGGCTGAAAGCTTCATACAGTCAGGCTCTAGAACAGTTACTGACCCACTGCTGATAGCTTCGTACACTCAAGCTCCAGTACAGTTACTGACCCACGGCTGAAACCTTCATACAACCAGGCTCTAGAATAGTTACTGACCCAAGGCTGAAAACTTCATAAAACTAGGCTCTAGAACAGTTACTGACCCACGGCTGATAGCTTCGCACAACCAGGCTCTAGAACATTTACTGACCCACAGCTGGAAGCTTTGTAAAACCAGGCTCCAGAACAGTTCCTGACCTACGGCTGACAGCTTCGTTCAACCAGACTCTAGAACAGTTACTGTCCTACGGCTGACAGCTTCATTCAACCAGGCTCCAGAACAGTTACTGACCTACGGCTGACAGCTTCGTTCAACCAGGCTCTAGAACAGTTACTGACCCATGGCTGAAAGCTTCATACAACCAGGCTCCAGAACAGTTACTGACCCAAGGCTGAAAGCTTCGTACAACCAGGCTCCAGAACCTTTACTGACCTACGGCTGAAAGCTTCGTACAACCAGGCTCCAGAACAGTTACTGACCCACGGCTGAAAGCTTCGTACAACCAGGCTCTAGAACAGTTACAGAACTACGGCTGAAATGCTTCGTTCAACCAGGCTCCAGATCAGTTACTGACCTACGGCTGAACGCTTCATACAACCAGGCTCTAGAATAGTTACTGACCCAAGGCTGAAAACTTCATAAAACCAGGCTCTAGAACAGTTACTGACCCACGGCTGAAACCTTCATACAACCAGGCTCTAGAATAGTTACTGACCCAAGGCTGAAAACTTCATAAAACCAGGCTCTAGAACAGTTACTGACCCACGGCTGATAGCTTCGCACAACCAGGCTCTAGAATAGTTACTGACCCAAGGCTGAAACTTCATAAAACCAGGCTCTAGAACATTTACTGACCCATGGCTGAATGCTTTGTAAAACCAGGATCCAGAACAATTACTGACCCAGGGCTGAAAGCTTCATACAACCAGGCTCCAGAACACTTACTGACCCATGGCCGATAGCTTCATACACTCAGGCTCTAGAACGTTTACTGACACACGGCTGGAAGCTTCGTAAGTCAGGCACTAGAACATTTACTGACCTACGGCTGATAGCTTCGCACAACCAGGCTCTAGAACATTTACTGACCCATGGCTGAATGCTTTGTAAAACCAGGATCCAGAACAGTTACTGACCCAGGGCTGAAAGCTTCGTACAACCAGGCTCCAGAACACTTACTGACCCACGACTGAAAGCTTCGTACAACCAGGCTCTAGAACAGTTACAGACCTACGGCTGAAATGCGTCGTTCAACCAGGCTCCAGAACAGTTACTGACCCACGGCTGAAAGCATCGTACAACCAGGCTCTAGAACAGTTACTGACCCACGGCAGAAAGCTTCGTACATCCAGGCTCTAGAACAGTTACTGACCCACGGCAGAAAGCTTCGTACATCCAGGCTCTAGAACAGTTACTGACCCATGGCTGGTAGCTTCGTAAGTCAGGCACTAGAACATTTACTGACCTACGGCTGAAAGCTTCGTTCAGCCAGGCTCCAGAACAGTTCCTGACCTACGGCTGACAGCTTCGTTCAACCAGACTCTAGAACAGTTACTGTCCTACGGCTGACAGCTTCATTCAACCAGGCTCCAGAACAGTTACTGACCCACGGCTGAAAGCTTCGTACAACCAGGCTCTAGAACAGTTACAGAACTACGGCTGAAATGCTTCGTTCAACCAGGCTCCAGATCAGTTACTGACCTACGGCTGAACGCTTCATACAACCAGGCTCTAGAATAGTTACTGACCCAAGGCTGAAAACTTCATAAAACCAGGCTCTAGAACAGTTACTGACCCACGGCTGAAACCTTCATACAACCAGGCTCTAGAATAGTTACTGACCCAAGGCTGAAAACTTCATAAAACCAGGCTCTAGAACAGTTACTGACCCACGGCTGATAGCTTCGCACAACCAGGCTCTAGAATAGTTACTGACCCAAGGCTGAAAACTTCATAAAACCAGGCTCTAGAACATTTACTGACCCATGGCTGAATGCTTTGTAAAACCAGGATCCAGAACAATTACTGACCCAGGGCTGAAAGCTTCATACAACCAGGCTCCAGAACACTTACTGACCCATGGCCGATAGCTTCGTACATCCAGGCTCCAGAACAGTTACTGACCCACGGCAGAAAGCTTCGTACATCCAGGCTCTAGAACAGTTACTGACCCATGGCTGGTAGCTTCGTAAGTCAGGCACTAGAACATTTACTGACCTACGGCTGAAAGCTTCGTTCAGCCAGGCTCCAGAACAGTTCCTGACCTACGGCTGACAGCTTCGTTCAACCAGACTCTAGAACAGTTACTGTCCTACGGCTGACAGCTTCATTCAACCAGGCTCCAGAACAGTTACTGACCTACGGCTGACAGCTTCGTTCAACCAGGCTCTAGAACAGTTACTGACCCATGGCTGAAATGCGTCGTTCAACCAGGCTCCAGAACAGTTACTGACCCACGGCTGAAAGCATCGTACAACCAGGCTCTAGAACAGTTACTGACCCACGGCAGAAAGCTTCGTACATCCAGGCTCTAGAACAGTTACTGACCCACGGCAGAAAGCTTCGTACATCCAGGCTCTAGAACAGTTACTGTCCCATGGCTGGTAGCTTCGTAAGTCAGGCACTAGAACATTTACTGACCTACGGCTGAAAGCTTCGTTCAGCCAGGCTCCAGAACAGTTCCTGACCTACGGCTGACAGCTTCGTTCAACCAGACTCTAGAACAGTTACTGTCCTACGGCTGACAGCTTCATTCAACCAGGCTCCAGAACAGTTACTGACCTACGGCTGACAGCTTCGTTCAACCAGGCTCTAGAACAGTTACTGACCCATGGCTGAAAGCTTCATACAACCAGGCTCCAGAACAGTTACTGACCCAAGGCTGAAAGCTTCGTACAACCAGGCTCCAGAACCTTTACTGACCTACGGCTGAAAGCTTCGTACAACCAGGCTCCAGAACAGTTACTGACCCACGGCTGAAAGCTTCGTACAACCAGGCTCTAGAACAGTTACAGAACTACGGCTGAAATGCTTCGTTCAACCAGGCTCCAGATCAGTTACTGACCTACGGCTGAACGCTTCATACAACCAGGCTCTAGAATAGTTACTGACCCAAGGCTGAAAACTTCATAAAACCAGGCTCTAGAACAGTTACTGACCCACGGCTGAAACCTTCATACAACCAGGCTCTAGAATAGTTACTGACCCAAGGCTGAAAACTTCATAAAACCAGGCTCTAGAACAGTTACTGACCCACGGCTGAAAGCTTCGTACAACCAGGCTCCAGAACCTTTACTGACCTACGGCTGAAACTTTGTTCAACCAGGCTCTAGAACAGTTACTGACCCACGGCTGAAAGCTTCGTACAACCAGGCTCCAGAACCTTTACTGACCTACGGCTGAAACTTTGTTCAACCAGGCTCTAGAACCGTTACTGACCCATGGCTGATATCTTCATACACTCAGGCTCTAGAACAGTTACTGACCAACGGCTGAAAGCTTCATTCAACCAGACTCTAGAACAGTTACTGAACCATGGCTGATAGCTTCGTACAGTCATGCACCAGAACATTTATTGACCCACGGCAGAAAGCTTCGTACAACCAGACTCTAGAACATTTACTGACCTACGGCTGAAAGCTTCATACAGTCAGGCTCTAGAACAGTTACTGACCCAGGGCTGAAACCTTCTTACAACCAGGCTCTAGAATAGTTACTGACCCAAGGCTGAAAACTTCATAAAACCAGGCTCTAGAACAGTTACTGACCCACGTCTGAAACCTTCATACAACCAGGCTCTAGAATAGTTACTGACCCAAGGCTGAAAACTTCATAAAACCAGGCTCTAGAACAGTTACTGACCCACGGCTGATAGCTTCGCACAACCAGGCTCTAGAATAGTTACTGACCCAAGGCTGAAAACTTCATAAAACCAGGCTCTAGAACATTTACTGACCCATGGCTGAATGCTTTGTAAAACCAGGATCCAGAACAATTACTGACCCAGGGCTGAAAGCTTCATACAACCAGGCTCCAGAACACTTACTGACCCATGGCCGATAGCTTCATACACTCAGGCTCTAGAACGTTTACTGACACACGGCTGGAAGCTTTGCAAAATCAGGCTCTAGAACGTTTACTTAAACATGGCTGAAAGCTTCGTTCAGCCAGGCTCCAGAACAGTTACTGACCCACGGCTGAAAGCATTGTACAACCAGGCTCTAGAACAGTTACTGACCCACGGCAGAAAGCTTCGTACATCCAGGCTCTAGAGCAGTTACTGACCCACGGCTGAAAGCATCGTACAACCAGGCTCTAGAACAGTTACTGACCCACGGCAGAAAGCTTCATACATCCAGGCTCTAGAACAGTTCCTGACCTACGGCTGACAGCTTCGTTCAACCAGACTCCAGAACAGTTCCTGACCCACGGCTGAAAGCTTCCTACAGTCAGGCTCTAGGACATTTACAGAACTACGGCTGAAAGCTTCGTTCAACCGGGCTCTAGAACAGTTACTGACCCATGGCCGATAGCTTCATACACTCAGGCTCTAGAACATTTACTGACACACGGCTGGAAGCTTTGTAAAAACAGGCTCTAGAACGTTTACTGACACACGGCTGAAAGCTTCCTACAGTCAGGCTCTAGAACAGTTACTGACCCACGGCCGAAAGCATCATACAAGCAGGGTCAAGAACAGTTACTGACCCACGGCCCAAATCATCGTACAACCAGGCTCCACAACTGTTACTTAAACATGGCTGAAAGCTTCGTTCAACCAGGCTCCAGAACAGTTACTGACCTACGGCTGACAGCTTCATTCAACCAGGCTCCAGAACAGTTACTGACCTACGGCTGACAGCTTCGTTCAACCAGGCTCCAGAACAGTTACTGACCCATGGCTGAAAGCTTCATACAACCAGGCTCCAGAACAGTTACTGATCCAAGGCTGAAAGCTTCGTACAACCAGGCTCCAGAACCTTTACTGACCTACGGCTGAAAGCTTCGTACAACCAGGCTCCAGAACAGTTACTGACCCACGGCTGAAAGCTTCGTACAACCAGGCTCTAGAACAGTTACAGACCTACTGCTGAAATGCTTCGATCAACCAGGCTCCAGATCAGTTACTGACCTACGGCTGAACGCTTCATACAACCAGGCTCTAGAACAGTTACTGACCCAAGGCTGAAAGCTTCCTACAGTCAGGCTCTAGAACAGTTACTGACCCACAGCCGAAAGCATCATACAAGCAGGGTCAAGAACAGTTACTGACCCACGGCCCAAATCATTGTACAACCATCCTCCACAACTGTTACTTAAACATGGCTGAAAGCTTCGTTCAACCAGGCTCCAGAACAGTTACTGACCCACGGCTGGAAGCTTTGCAAAATCAGGCTCTAGAACGTTTACTGACACACGGCTGAAAGCTTCGTACAACCAGGCTCTAGAACAGTTACTGTCCCATGGCCGAAAGCATCGTAGAAGCAGGGTGCAGAACAGTTACTGACCCACGGCCCAAATCAACATACCACCAGGCTTCACAACTGTTACTTAAACATGGCTGAAAGCTTCGTTCAACCAGGCTCCAGAACGGTTACTGACCCACGGCAGAAAGCTTCGTACATCCAGGCTCTAGAACAGTTACTGACCCACGGCTGAAAGCATCGTACAACCAGGCTCTAGAACAGTTACTGACCCACGGCAGAAAACTTCGTACATCCAGGCTCTAGAACAGTTACTGACCCACTGCTGATAGCTTCGTACACTCAAGCTCCAGTACAGTTACTGACCCACGGCTGAAACCTTCATACAACCAGGCTCTAGAACAGTTACTGACCCACGGCTGAAACCTTCATACAACCAGGCTCTAGAATAGTTACTGACCCAAGGCTGAAAACTTCATAAAACCAGGCTCTAAAACAGTTACTGACCCACGGCTGATAGCTTCGCACAACCAGGCTCTAGAATAGTTACTGACCCAAGGCTGAAAACTTCATAAAACCAGGCTCTAGAACATTTACTGACCCATGGCTGAATGCTTTGTAAAACCAGGATCCAGAACAATTACTGACCCAGGGCTGAAAGCTTCGTACAACCAGGCTCCAGAACACTTACTGACCCATGGCCGATAGCTTCATACACTCAGGCTCTAGAACGTTTACTGACACACGGCTGGAAGCTTTGCAAAATCAGGCTCTAGAACGTTTACTGACACACGGCTGAAAGCTTCGTACAGTCAGGCTCTAGAACATTTACTGACCTACGGCTGATAGCTTCGTACAACCAGGCTCTAGAACAGTTACTGACCCATGGCCGAAAGCATCGTAGAAGCAGGGTGCAGAACAGTTACTGACCCACGGCCCAAATCATCATACCACCAGGCTCCACAACTGTTACTTAAACATGGCTGAAAGCTTCGTTCAGCCAGGCTCCAGAACAGTTACTGACCCACGGCTGAAAGCATCGTACAACCAGGCTCTAGAACAGTTACTGACCCACGGCAGAAAGCTTCGTACATCCAGGCTCTAGAACAGTTACTGACCCACGGCTGAAAGCATCGTACAACCAGGCTCTAGAACAGTTACTGACCCACGGCAGAAAGCTTCATACATCCAGGCTCTAGAACATTTCCTGACCTACGGCTGACAGCTTCGTTCAACCAGACTCCAGAACAGTTCCTGACCCACGGCTGAAAGCTTCCTACAGTCAGGCTCTAGGACATTTACAGAACTACGGCTGAAAGCTTCGTTCAACTGGGCTCTAGAGCAGTTACTGACCCATGGCCGATAGCTTCATACACTCAGGCTCTAGAACATTTACTGACACACGGCTGGAAGCTTTGTAAAAACAGGCTCTAGAACGTTTACTGACACACGGCTGAAAGCTTCCTACAGTCAGGCTCTAGAACAGTTACTGACCCACGGCCGAAAGCATCATACAAGCAGGGTCAAGAACAGTTACTGACCCACGGCCCAAATCATCGTACAACCAGGCTCCACAACTGTTACTTAAACATGGCTGAAAGCTTCGTTCAACCAGGCTCCAGAACAGTTACTGACCTACGGCTGACAGCTTCATTCAACCAGGCTCCAGAACAGTTACTGACCTACGGCTGACAGCTTCGTTCAACCAGGCTCCAGAACAGTTACTGACCAATGGCTGAAAGCTTCATACAACCAGGCTCCAGAACAGTTACTGATCCAAGGCTGAAAGCTTCGTACAACCAGGCTCCAGAACCTTTACTGACCTACGGCTGAAAGCTTCGTACAACCAGGCTCCAGAACAGTTACTGACCCACGGCTGAAAGCTTCGTACAACCAGGCTCTAGAACAGTTACAGACCTACGGCTGAAATGCTTCGTTCAACCAGGCTCCAGATCAGTTACTGACCTACGGCTGAACGCTTCATACAACCAGGCTCTAGAACAGTTACTGACCCAAGGCTGAAAGCTTCCTACAGTCATGCTCTAGAACAGTTACTGACCCACGGCCGAAAGCATCATACAAGCAGGGTCAAGAACAGTTACTGACCCACGGCCCAAATCATTGCACAACCATCCACCACAACTGTTACTTAAACATGGCTGAAAGCTTCGTTCAACCAGGCTCCAGAACAGTTACTGACCCACGGCTGGAAGCTTTGCAAAATCAGGCTCTAGAACGTTTACTGACACACGGGTGAAAGCTTCCTACAGTCAGGCTCCAGAACTTTTACTGACCCACGTCTGAAACCTTCATACAACCAGGCTCTAGAATAGTTACTGACCCAAGGCTGAAAACTTCATAAAACCAGGCTCTAGAACAGTTACTGACCCACGGCTGATAGCTTCGCACAACCAGGCTCTAGAATAGTTACTGACCCAAGGCTGAAAACTTCATAAAACCAGGCTCTAGAACATTTACTGACCCATGGCTGAATGCTTTGTAAAACCAGGATCCAGAACAATTACTGACCCAGGGCTGAAAGCTTCATACAACCAGGCTCCAGAACACTTACTGACCCATGGCCGATAGCTTCATACACTCAGGCTCTAGAACGTTTACTGACACACGGCTGGAAGCTTTGCAAAATCAGGCTCTAGAACGTTTACTTAAACATGGCTGAAAGCTTCGTTCAGCCAGGCTCCAGAACAGTTACTGACCCACGGCTGAAAGCATTGTACAACCAGGCTCTAGAACAGTTACTGACCCACGGCAGAAAGCTTCGTACATCCAGGCTCTAGAGCAGTTACTGACCCACGGCTGAAAGCATCGTACAACCAGGCTCTAGAACAGTTACTGACCCACGGCAGAAAGCTTCATACATCCAGGCTCTAGAACAGTTCCTGACCTACGGCTGACAGCTTCGTTCAACCAGACTCCAGAACAGTTCCTGACCCACGGCTGAAAGCTTCCTACAGTCAGGCTCTAGGACATTTACAGAACTACGGCTGAAAGCTTCGTTCAACCGGGCTCTAGAACAGTTACTGACCCATGGCCGATAGCTTCATACACTCAGGCTCTAGAACATTTACTGACACACGGCTGGAAGCTTTGTAAAAACAGGCTCTAGAACGTTTACTGACACACGGCTGAAAGCTTCCTACAGTCAGGCTCTAGAACAGTTACTGACCCACGGCCGAAAGCATCATACAAGCAGGGTCAAGAACAGTTACTGACCCACGGCCCAAATCATCGTACAACCAGGCTCCACAACTGTTACTTAAACATGGCTGAAAGCTTCGTTCAACCAGGCTCCAGAACAGTTACTGACCTACGGCTGACAGCTTCATTCAACCAGGCTCCAGAACAGTTACTGACCTACGGCTGACAGCTTCGTTCAACCAGGCTCCAGAACAGTTACTGACCCATGGCTGAAAGCTTCATACAACCAGGCTCCAGAACAGTTACTGATCCAAGGCTGAAAGCTTCGTACAACCAGGCTCCAGAACCTTTACTGACCTACGGCTGAAAGCTTCGTACAACCAGGCTCCAGAACAGTTACTGACCCACGGCTGAAAGCTTCGTACAACCAGGCTCTAGAACAGTTACAGACCTACGGCTGAAATGCTTCGATCAACCAGGCTCCAGATCAGTTACTGACCTACGGCTGAACGCTTCATACAACCAGGCTCTAGAACAGTTACTGACCCAAGGCTGAAAGCTTCCTACAGTCAGGCTCTAGAACAGTTACTGACCCACAGCCGAAAGCATCATACAAGCAGGGTCAAGAACAGTTACTGACCCACGGCCCAAATCATTGTACAACCATCCTCCACAACTGTTACTTAAACATGGCTGAAAGCTTCGTTCAACCAGGCTCCAGAACAGTTACTGACCCACGGCTGGAAGCTTTGCAAAATCAGGCTCTAGAACGTTTACTGACACACGGCTGAAAGCTTCGTACAACCAGGCTCTAGAACAGTTACTGTCCCATGGCCGAAAGCATCGTAGAAGCAGGGTGCAGAACAGTTACTGACCCACGGCCCAAATCAACATACCACCAGGCTTCACAACTGTTACTTAAACATGGCTGAAAGCTTCGTTCAACCAGGCTCCAGAACGGTTACTGACCCACGGCAGAAAGCTTCGTACATCCAGGCTCTAGAACAGTTACTGACCCACGGCTGAAAGCATCGTACAACCAGGCTCTAGAACAGTTACTGACCCACGGCAGAAAACTTCGTACATCCAGGCTCTAGAACAGTTACTGACCCACTGCTGATAGCTTCGTACACTCAAGCTCCAGTACAGTTACTGACCCACGGCTGAAACCTTCATACAACCAGGCTCTAGAACAGTTACTGACCCACGGCTGAAACCTTCATACAACCAGGCTCTAGAATAGTTACTGACCCAAGGCTGAAAACTTCATAAAACCAGGCTCTAAAACAGTTACTGACCCACGGCTGATAGCTTCGCACAACCAGGCTCTAGAATAGTTACTGACCCAAGGCTGAAAACTTCATAAAACCAGGCTCTAGAACATTTACTGACCCATGGCTGAATGCTTTGTAAAACCAGGATCCAGAACAATTACTGACCCAGGGCTGAAAGCTTCGTACAACCAGGCTCCAGAACACTTACTGACCCATGGCCGATAGCTTCATACACTCAGGCTCTAGAACGTTTACTGACACACGGCTGGAAGCTTTGCAAAATCAGGCTCTAGAACGTTTACTGACACACGGCTGAAAGCTTCGTACAGTCAGGCTCTAGAACATTTACTGACCTACGGCTGATAGCTTCGTACAACCAGGCTCTAGAACAGTTACTGACCCATGGCCGAAAGCATCGTAGAAGCAGGGTGCAGAACAGTTACTGACCCACGGCCCAAATCATCATACCACCAGGCTCCACAACTGTTACTTAAACATGGCTGAAAGCTTCGTTCAGCCAGGCTCCAGAACAGTTACTGACCCACGGCTGAAAGCATCGTACAACCAGGCTCTAGAACAGTTACTGACCCACGGCAGAAAGCTTCGTACATCCAGGCTCTAGAACAGTTACTGACCCACGGCTGAAAGCATCGTACAACCAGGCTCTAGAACAGTTACTGACCCACGGCAGAAAGCTTCATACATCCAGGCTCTAGAACAGTTCCTGACCTACGGCTGACAGCTTCGTTCAACCAGACTCCAGAACAGTTCCTGACCCACGGCTGAAAGCTTCCTACAGTCAGGCTCTAGGACATTTACAGAACTACGGCTGAAAGCTTCGTTCAACTGGGCTCTAGAGCAGTTACTGACCCATGGCCGATAGCTTCATACACTCAGGCTCTAGAACATTTACTGACACACGGCTGGAAGCTTTGTAAAAACAGGCTCTAGAACGTTTACTGACACACGGCTGAAAGCTTCCTACAGTCAGGCTCTAGAACAGTTACTGACCCACGGCCGAAAGCATCATACAAGCAGGGTCAAGAACAGTTACTGACCCACGGCCCAAATCATCGTACAACCAGGCTCCACAACTGTTACTTAAACATGGCTGAAAGCTTCGTTCAACCAGGCTCCAGAACAGTTACTGACCTACGGCTGACAGCTTCATTCAACCAGGCTCCAGAACAGTTACTGACCTACGGCTGACAGCTTCGTTCAACCAGGCTCCAGAACAGTTACTGACCAATGGCTGAAAGCTTCATACAACCAGGCTCCAGAACAGTTACTGATCCAAGGCTGAAAGCTTCGTACAACCAGGCTCCAGAACCTTTACTGACCTACGGCTGAAAGCTTCGTACAACCAGGCTCCAGAACAGTTACTGACCCACGGCTGAAAGCTTCGTACAACCAGGCTCTAGAACAGTTACAGACCTACGGCTGAAATGCTTCGATCAACCAGGCTCCAGATCAGTTACTGACCTACGGCTGAACGCTTCATACAACCAGGCTCTAGAACAGTTACTGACCCAAGGCTGAAAGCTTCCTACAGTCAGGCTCTAGAACAGTTACTGACCCACAGCCGAAAGCATCATACAAGCAGGGTCAAGAACAGTTACTGACCCACGGCCCAAATCATTGTACAACCATCCTCCACAACTGTTACTTAAACATGGCTGAAAGCTTCGTTCAACCAGGCTCCAGAACAGTTACTGACCCACGGCTGGAAGCTTTGCAAAATCAGGCTCTAGAACGTTTACTGACACACGGCTGAAAGCTTCGTACAACCAGGCTCTAGAACAGTTACTGTCCCATGGCCGAAAGCATCGTAGAAGCAGGGTGCAGAACAGTTACTGACCCACGGCCCAAATCAACATACCACCAGGCTTCACAACTGTTACTTAAACATGGCTGAAAGCTTCGTTCAACCAGGCTCCAGAACGGTTACTGACCCACGGCAGAAAGCTTCGTACATCCAGGCTCTAGAACAGTTACTGACCCACGGCTGAAAGCATCGTACAACCAGGCTCTAGAACAGTTACTGACCCACGGCAGAAAACTTCGTACATCCAGGCTCTAGAACAGTTACTGACCCACTGCTGATAGCTTCGTACACTCAAGCTCCAGTACAGTTACTGACCCACGGCTGAAACCTTCATACAACCAGGCTCTAGAACAGTTACTGACCCACGGCTGAAACCTTCATACAACCAGGCTCTAGAATAGTTACTGACCCAAGGCTGAAAACTTCATAAAACCAGGCTCTAAAACAGTTACTGACCCACGGCTGATAGCTTCGCACAACCAGGCTCTAGAATAGTTACTGACCCAAGGCTGAAAACTTCATAAAACCAGGCTCTAGAACATTTACTGACCCATGGCTGAATGCTTTGTAAAACCAGGATCCAGAACAATTACTGACCCAGGGCTGAAAGCTTCGTACAACCAGGCTCCAGAACACTTACTGACCCATGGCCGATAGCTTCATACACTCAGGCTCTAGAACGTTTACTGACACACGGCTGGAAGCTTTGCAAAATCAGGCTCTAGAACGTTTACTGACACACGGCTGAAAGCTTCGTACAGTCAGGCTCTAGAACATTTACTGACCTACGGCTGATAGCTTCGTACAACCAGGCTCTAGAACAGTTACTGACCCATGGCCGAAAGCATCGTAGAAGCAGGGTGCAGAACAGTTACTGACCCACGGCCCAAATCATCATACCACCAGGCTCCACAACTGTTACTTAAACATGGCTGAAAGCTTCGTTCAGCCAGGCTCCAGAACAGTTACTGACCCACGGCTGAAAGCATCGTACAACCAGGCTCTAGAACAGTTACTGACCCACGGCAGAAAGCTTCGTACATCCAGGCTCTAGAACAGTTACTGACCCACGGCTGAAAGCATCGTACAACCAGGCTCTAGAACAGTTACTGACCCACGGCAGAAAGCTTCATACATCCAGGCTCTAGAACATTTCCTGACCTACGGCTGACAGCTTCGTTCAACCAGACTCCAGAACAGTTCCTGACCCACGGCTGAAAGCTTCCTACAGTCAGGCTCTAGGACATTTACAGAACTACGGCTGAAAGCTTCGTTCAACTGGGCTCTAGAGCAGTTACTGACCCATGGCCGATAGCTTCATACACTCAGGCTCTAGAACATTTACTGACACACGGCTGGAAGCTTTGTAAAAACAGGCTCTAGAACGTTTACTGACACACGGCTGAAAGCTTCCTACAGTCAGGCTCTAGAACAGTTACTGACCCACGGCCGAAAGCATCATACAAGCAGGGTCAAGAACAGTTACTGACCCACGGCCCAAATCATCGTACAACCAGGCTCCACAACTGTTACTTAAACATGGCTGAAAGCTTCGTTCAACCAGGCTCCAGAACAGTTACTGACCTACGGCTGACAGCTTCATTCAACCAGGCTCCAGAACAGTTACTGACCTACGGCTGACAGCTTCGTTCAACCAGGCTCCAGAACAGTTACTGACCAATGGCTGAAAGCTTCATACAACCAGGCTCCAGAACAGTTACTGATCCAAGGCTGAAAGCTTCGTACAACCAGGCTCCAGAACCTTTACTGACCTACGGCTGAAAGCTTCGTACAACCAGGCTCCAGAACAGTTACTGACCCACGGCTGAAAGCTTCGTACAACCAGGCTCTAGAACAGTTACAGACCTACGGCTGAAATGCTTCGTTCAACCAGGCTCCAGATCAGTTACTGACCTACGGCTGAACGCTTCATACAACCAGGCTCTAGAACAGTTACTGACCCAAGGCTGAAAGCTTCCTACAGTCATGCTCTAGAACAGTTACTGACCCACGGCCGAAAGCATCATACAAGCAGGGTCAAGAACAGTTACTGACCCACGGCCCAAATCATTGCACAACCATCCACCACAACTGTTACTTAAACATGGCTGAAAGCTTCGTTCAACCAGGCTCCAGAACAGTTACTGACCCACGGCTGGAAGCTTTGCAAAATCAGGCTCTAGAACGTTTACTGACACACGGGTGAAAGCTTCCTACAGTCAGGCTCCAGAACTTTTACTGACCTATGGCTGAAAGCTTCGTTCAACCAGGCTCCAGAACATTTACTGACCTACGGCTGAAAGCTTCGTTCAACCAGGCTCCAGAACAGTTACTGACTCACTGCTGATAGCTTTGTACAGTCAGGCTCCAGAACTTTTACTGCCCTACGGCTGAAAGCTTTGTTCAACCAGGCTCTAGAACAGTTACTGACCCATGGCCGATAGCTTCATACACTCAGGCTCTAGAACATTTACTGACACACGGCTGGAAGCTTTGTAAAAACAGGCTCTAGAACGTTTACTGACACACGGCTGAAAGCTTCCTACAGTCAGGCTCTAGAACAGTTACTGACCCACGGCCGATAGCATCATACAAGCAGGGTCAAGAACAGTTACTGACCCACGGCCCAAATCATCGTACAACCAGGCTCCACAACTGTTACTTAAACATGGCTGAAAGCTTCGTTCAACCAGGCTCTAGAACCGTTACTGACCCATGGCTGAAAGCTTCATATAACCAGGCTCTAGAACAGTTACTGACCCACGGCTGATAGCTTCGTAGAGTCAGGCTGTAGAAAATTAACTGACCCACAGCTGGAAGCTTTGTAAAACCAGGATCCAGGAAATTTACTGACCCACGGCTCAAAGCTTTGTACAGTCAGGCTCCGGAACAGTTACTGACCCACGGCTGAAAGCTTCGTACAACCAGGCTCCAGAACCTTTACTGACCTACGGCTGAAACTTTGTTCAACCAGGCTCTAGAACAGTTACTGACCCACGGCTGAAAGCTTCGTACAACCAGGCTCCAGAACCTTTACTGACCTACGGCTGAAACTTTGTTCAACCAGGCTCTAGAACAGTTACTGACCCACGGCTGAAAGCTTCGTACAACCAGGCTCCAGAACCTTTACTGACCTACGGCTGAAACTTTGTTCAACCAGGCTCTAGAACCGTTACTGACCCATGGCTGATATCTTCATACACTCAGGCTCCAGAACATTTATTGACCCACGGCAGAAAGCTTCGTACAACCAGACTCTAGAACATTTACTGACCTACGGCTGAAAGCTTCATACAGTCAGGCTCTAGAACAGTTACTGACCCACTGCTGATAGCTTCGTACACTCAAGCTCCAGTACAGTTACTGACCCACGGCTGAAACCTTCATACAACCAGGCTCTAGAACAGTTACTGACCCACGGCTGAAACCTTCATACAACCAGGCTCTAGAATAGTTACTGACCCAAGGCTGAAAACTTCATAAAACCAGGCTCTAAAACAGTTACTGACCCACGGCTGATAGCTTCGCACAACCAGGCTCTAGAATAGTTACTGACCCAAGGCTGAAAACTTCATAAAACCAGGCTCTAGAACATTTACTGACCCATGGCTGAATGCTTTGTAAAACCAGGATCCAGAACAATTACTGACCCAGGGCTGAAAGCTTCGTACAACCAGGCTCCAGAACACTTACTGACCCATGGCCGATAGCTTCATACACTCAGGCTCTAGAACGTTTACTGACACACGGCTGGAAGCTTTGCAAAATCAGGCTCTAGAACGTTTACTGACACACGGCTGAAAGCTTCGTACAGTCAGGCTCTAGAACATTTACTGACCTACGGCTGATAGCTTCGTACAACCAGGCTCTAGAACAGTTACTGACCCATGGCCGAAAGCATCGTAGAAGCAGGGTGCAGAACAGTTACTGACCCACGGCCCAAATCATCATACCACCAGGCTCCACAACTGTTACTTAAACATGGCTGAAAGCTTCGTTCAGCCAGGCTCCAGAACAGTTACTGACCCACGGCTGAAAGCATCGTACAACCAGGCTCTAGAACAGTTACTGACCCACGGCAGAAAGCTTCGTACATCCAGGCTCTAGAACAGTTACTGACCCACGGCTGAAAGCATCGTACAACCAGGCTCTAGAACAGTTACTGACCCACGGCAGAAAGCTTCATACATCCAGGCTCTAGAACATTTCCTGACCTACGGCTGACAGCTTCGTTCAACCAGACTCCAGAACAGTTCCTGACCCACGGCTGAAAGCTTCCTACAGTCAGGCTCTAGGACATTTACAGAACTACGGCTGAAAGCTTCGTTCAACTGGGCTCTAGAGCAGTTACTGACCCATGGCCGATAGCTTCATACACTCAGGCTCTAGAACATTTACTGACACACGGCTGGAAGCTTTGTAAAAACAGGCTCTAGAACGTTTACTGACACACGGCTGAAAGCTTCCTACAGTCAGGCTCTAGAACAGTTACTGACCCACGGCCGAAAGCATCATACAAGCAGGGTCAAGAACAGTTACTGACCCACGGCCCAAATCATCGTACAACCAGGCTCCACAACTGTTACTTAAACATGGCTGAAAGCTTCGTTCAACCAGGCTCCAGAACAGTTACTGACCTACGGCTGACAGCTTCATTCAACCAGGCTCCAGAACAGTTACTGACCTACGGCTGACAGCTTCGTTCAACCAGGCTCCAGAACAGTTACTGACCAATGGCTGAAAGCTTCATACAACCAGGCTCCAGAACAGTTACTGATCCAAGGCTGAAAGCTTCGTACAACCAGGCTCCAGAACCTTTACTGACCTACGGCTGAAAGCTTCGTACAACCAGGCTCCAGAACAGTTACTGACCCACGGCTGAAAGCTTCGTACAACCAGGCTCTAGAACAGTTACAGACCTACGGCTGAAATGCTTCGTTCAACCAGGCTCCAGATCAGTTACTGACCTACGGCTGAACGCTTCATACAACCAGGCTCTAGAACAGTTACTGACCCAAGGCTGAAAGCTTCCTACAGTCATGCTCTAGAACAGTTACTGACCCACGGCCGAAAGCATCATACAAGCAGGGTCAAGAACAGTTACTGACCCACGGCCCAAATCATTGCACAACCATCCACCACAACTGTTACTTAAACATGGCTGAAAGCTTCGTTCAACCAGGCTCCAGAACAGTTACTGACCCACGGCTGGAAGCTTTGCAAAATCAGGCTCTAGAACGTTTACTGACACACGGGTGAAAGCTTCCTACAGTCAGGCTCCAGAACTTTTACTGACCTATGGCTGAAAGCTTCGTTCAACCAGGCTCCAGAACATTTACTGACCTACGGCTGAAAGCTTCGTTCAACCAGGCTCCAGAACAGTTACTGACTCACTGCTGATAGCTTTGTACAGTCAGGCTCCAGAACTTTTACTGACCTACGGCTGAAAGCTTTGTTCAACCAGGCTCTAGAACAGTTACTGACCCATGGCCGATAGCTTCATACACTCAGGCTCTAGAACATTTACTGACACACGGCTGGAAGCTTTGTAAAAACAGGCTCTAGAACGTTTACTGACACACGGCTGAAAGCTTCCTACAGTCAGGCTCTAGAACAGTTACTGACCCACGGCCGATAGCATCATACAAGCAGGGTCAAGAACAGTTACTGACCCACGGCCCAAATCATCGTACAACCAGGCTCCACAACTGTTACTTAAACATGGCTGAAAGCTTCGTTCAACCAGGCTCTAGAACCGTTACTGACCCATGGCTGAAAGCTTCATATAACCAGGCTCTAGAACAGTTACTGACCCACGGCTGATAGCTTCGTAGAGTCAGGCTGTAGAAAATTAACTGACCCACAGCTGGAAGCTTTGTAAAACCAGGATCCAGGAAATTTACTGACCCACGGCTCAAAGCTTTGTACAGTCAGGCTCCGGAACAGTTACTGACCCACGGCTGAAAGCTTCGTACAACCAGGCTCCAGAACCTTTACTGACCTACGGCTGAAACTTTGTTCAACCAGGCTCTAGAACAGTTACTGACCCACGGCTGAAAGCTTCGTACAACCAGGCTCCAGAACCTTTACTGACCTACGGCTGAAACTTTGTTCAACCAGGCTCTAGAACAGTTACTGACCCACGGCTGAAAGCTTCGTACAACCAGGCTCCAGAACCTTTACTGACCTACGGCTGAAACTTTGTTCAACCAGGCTCTAGAACCGTTACTGACCCATGGCTGATATCTTCATACACTCAGGCTCCAGAACATTTATTGACCCACGGCAGAAAGCTTCGTACAACCAGACTCTAGAACATTTACTGACCTACGGCTGAAAGCTTCATACAGTCAGGCTCTAGAACAGTTACTGACCCACTGCTGATAGCTTCGTACACTCAAGCTCCAGTACAGTTACTGACCCACGGCTGAAACCTTCATACAACCAGGCTCTAGAACAGTTACTGACCCACGGCTGAAACCTTCATACAACCAGGCTCTAGAATAGTTACTGACCCAAGGCTGAAAACTTCATAAAACCAGGCTCTAAAACAGTTACTGACCCACGGCTGATAGCTTCGCACAACCAGGCTCTAGAATAGTTACTGACCCAAGGCTGAAAACTTCATAAAACCAGGCTCTAGAACATTTACTGACCCATGGCTGAATGCTTTGTAAAACCAGGATCCAGAACAATTACTGACCCAGGGCTGAAAGCTTCGTACAACCAGGCTCCAGAACACTTACTGACCCATGGCCGATAGCTTCATACACTCAGGCTCTAGAACGTTTACTGACACACGGCTGGAAGCTTTGCAAAATCAGGCTCTAGAACGTTTACTGACACACGGCTGAAAGCTTCGTACAGTCAGGCTCTAGAACATTTACTGACCTACGGCTGATAGCTTCGTACAACCAGGCTCTAGAACAGTTACTGACCCATGGCCGAAAGCATCGTAGAAGCAGGGTGCAGAACAGTTACTGACCCACGGCCCAAATCATCATACCACCAGGCTCCACAACTGTTACTTAAACATGGCTGAAAGCTTCGTTCAGCCAGGCTCCAGAACAGTTACTGACCCACGGCTGAAAGCATCGTACAACCAGGCTCTAGAACAGTTACTGACCCACGGCAGAAAGCTTCGTACATCCAGGCTCTAGAACAGTTACTGACCCACGGCTGAAAGCATCGTACAACCAGGCTCTAGAACAGTTACTGACCCACGGCAGAAAGCTTCATACATCCAGGCTCTAGAACAGTTCCTGACCTACGGCTGACAGCTTCGTTCAACCAGACTCCAGAACAGTTCCTGACCCACGGCTGAAAGCTTCCTACAGTCAGGCTCTAGGACATTTACAGAACTACGGCTGAAAGCTTCGTTCAACTGGGCTCTAGAGCAGTTACTGACCCATGGCCGATAGCTTCATACACTCAGGCTCTAGAACATTTACTGACACACGGCTGGAAGCTTTGTAAAAACAGGCTCTAGAACGTTTACTGACACACGGCTGAAAGCTTCCTACAGTCAGGCTCTAGAACAGTTACTGACCCACGGCCGAAAGCATCATACAAGCAGGGTCAAGAACAGTTACTGACCCACGGCCCAAATCATCGTACAACCAGGCTCCACAACTGTTACTTAAACATGGCTGAAAGCTTCGTTCAACCAGGCTCCAGAACAGTTACTGACCTACGGCTGACAGCTTCATTCAACCAGGCTCCAGAACAGTTACTGACCTACGGCTGACAGCTTCGTTCAACCAGGCTCCAGAACAGTTACTGACCAATGGCTGAAAGCTTCATACAACCAGGCTCCAGAACAGTTACTGATCCAAGGCTGAAAGCTTCGTACAACCAGGCTCCAGAACCTTTACTGACCTACGGCTGAAAGCTTCGTACAACCAGGCTCCAGAACAGTTACTGACCCACGGCTGAAAGCTTCGTACAACCAGGCTCTAGAACAGTTACAGACCTACGGCTGAAATGCTTCGTTCAACCAGGCTCCAGATCAGTTACTGACCTACGGCTGAACGCTTCATACAACCAGGCTCTAGAACAGTTACTGACCCAAGGCTGAAAGCTTCCTACAGTCATGCTCTAGAACAGTTACTGACCCACGGCCGAAAGCATCATACAAGCAGGGTCAAGAACAGTTACTGACCCACGGCCCAAATCATTGCACAACCATCCACCACAACTGTTACTTAAACATGGCTGAAAGCTTCGTTCAACCAGGCTCCAGAACAGTTACTGACCCACGGCTGGAAGCTTTGCAAAATCAGGCTCTAGAACGTTTACTGACACACGGCTGAAAGCTTCGTACAACCAGGCTCTAGAACAGTTACTGTCCCATGGCCGAAAGCATCGTAGAAGCAGGGTGCAGAACAGTTACTGACCCACGGCCCAAATCAACATACCACCAGGCACCACAACTGTTACTTAAACATGGCTGAAAGCTTCGTTCAACCAGGCTCCAGAACGGTTACTGACCCACGGCAGAAAGCATCGTACATCCAGGCTCTAGAACAGTTACTGACCCACGGCTGAAAGCATCGTACAACCAGGCTCTAGAACAGTTACTGACCCACGGCAGAAAGCTTCGTACATCCAGGCTCTAGAACAGTTACTGACCCATGGCTGGTAGCTTCGTAAGGCAGGCACTAGAACATTTACTGACCTACGGCTGAAAGCTTCGTTCAACCAGGCTCCAGAACAGTTCCTGACCTACGGCTGACAGCTTCGTTCAACCAGACTCCAGAACAGTTCCTGACCCACGGCTGAAAGCTTCCTACAGTCAGGCTCTAGAACATTTACAGAACTACGGCTGAAAGCTTCGTTCAACCAGGCTCTAGAACAGTTACTGACCCATGGCCGAAAGCATCGTAGAAGCAGGGTGCAGAACAGTTACTGACCCACGGCCCAAATCAACATACCACCAGGCACCACAACTGTTACTTAAACATGGCTGAAAGCTTCGTTCAACCAGGCTCCAGAACGGTTACTGACCCACGGCAGAAAGCTTCGTACATCCAGGCTCTAGAACAGTTACTGACCCACGGCTGAAAGCATCGTACAACCAGGCTCTAGAACAGTTACTGACCCACGGCAGAAAGCTTCGTACATCCAGGCTCTAGAACAGTTACTGACCCATGGCTGGTAGCTTCGTAAGGCAGGCACTAGAACATTTACTGACCTACGGCTGAAAGCTTCGTTCAACCAGGCTCCAGAACAGTTCCTGACCTACGACTGACAGCTTCGTTCAACCAGACTCCAGAACAGTTCCTGACCCACGGCTGAAAGCTTCCTACAGTCAGGCTCTAGAACATTTACAGAACTACGGCTGAAAGCTTCGTTCAACCAGGCTCTAGAACAGTTACTGACCCATGGCCGATAGCTTCATACACTCAGGCTCTAGAACATTTACTGACGCACGGCTGGAAGCTTTGTAAAAGCAGGCTCTAGAACGTTTACTGACACACGGCTGAAAGCTTCCTACAGTCAGGCTCTAGAACAGTTACTGACCCACGGCCGAAAGCATCATACAAGCAGGGTCAAGAACAGTTACTGACCCACGGCCCAAATCATCGTACAACCAGGCTCCACAACTGTTACTTAAACATGGCTGAAAGCTTCGTTCAACCAGGCTCTAGAACCGTTACTGACCCATGGCTGAAAGCTTCATATAACCAGGCTCTAGAACAGTTACTGACCCACGGCTGATAGCTTCGTAGAGTCAGGCTGTAGAAAATTAACTGACCCACAGCTGGAAGCTTTGTAAAACCAGGATCCAGGAAATTTACTGACCCACGGCTCAAAGCTTTGTACAGTCAGGCTCCAGAACAGTTACTGACCCACGGCTGAAAGCTTCGTACAACCAGGCTCCAGAACCTTTACTGACCTACGGCTGAAACTTTGTTCAACCAGGCTCTAGAACCGTTACTGACCCATGGCTGATATCTTCATACACTCAGGCTCCAGAACATTTATTGACCCACGGCAGAAAGCTTCGTACAACCAGACTCTAGAACATTTACTGACCCACGGCTGAAAGCTTCATACAGTCAGGCTCTAGAACAGTTACTGACCCACTGCTGATAGCTTCGTACACTCAAGCTCCAGTACAGTTACTGACCCACGGCTGAAACCTTCATACAACCAGGCTCTAGAATAGTTACTGACCCAAGGCTGAAAACTTCATAAAACTAGGCTCTAGAACAGTTACTGACCCACGGCTGATAGCTTCGCACAACCAGGCTCTAGAACATTTACTGACCCATGGCTGAATGCTTTGTAAAACCAGGATCCAGAACAGTTACTGACCCAGGGCTGAAAGCTTCGTACAACCAGGCTCCAGAACACTTACTGACCCACGGCTGAAAGCTTCGTACAACCAGGCTCTAGAACAGTTACAGACCTACGGCTGAAATGCTTCGTTCAACCAGGCTCCAGAACAGTTACTGACCCACGGCTGAAAGCATCGTACAACCAGGCTCTAGAACAGTTACTGACCCACGGCAGAAAGCTTCGTACATCCAGGCTCTAGAACAGTTACTGACCCACGGCAGAAAGCTTCGTACATCCAGGCTCTAGAACAGTTACTGACCCACGGCTGAAAGCTTCATACAGTCAGGCTCTAGAACAGTTACTGACCCACTGCTGATAGCTTCGTACACTCAAGCTCCAGAACATTTATTGACCCACGGCAGAAAGCTTCGTAGAACCAGACTCTAGAACATTTACTGACCCACGGCTGAAAGCTTCATACAGTCAGGCTCTAGAACAGTTACTGACCCACTGCTGATAGCTTCGTACACTCAAGCTCCAGTACAGTTACTGACCCACGGCTGAAACCTTCATACAACCAGGCTCTAGAATAGTTACTGACCCAAGGCTGAAAACTTCATAAAACTAGGCTCTAGAACAGTTACTGACCCACGGCTGATAGCTTCGCACAACCAGGCTCTAGAACATTTACTGACCCACAGCTGGAAGCTTTGTAAAACCAGGATCCAGGAAATTTACTGACCCACGGCTCAAAGCTTTGTACAGTCAGGCTCCAGAACAGTTACTGACCCACGGCTGAAAGCTTCGTACAACCAGGCTCTAGAACAGTTACAGACCTACGGCTGAAATGCTTCGTTCAACCAGGCTCCAGAACAGTTACTGACCCACGGCTGAAAGCATCGTACAACCAGGCTCTAGAACAGTTACTGACCCACGGCAGAAAGCTTCGTACATCCAGGCTCTAGAACAGTTACTGACCCACGGCAGAAAGCTTCGTACATCCAGGCTCTAGAACAGTTACTGACCCACGGCTGAAAGCTTCATACAGTCAGGCTCTAGAACAGTTACTGACCCACTGCTGATAGCTTCGTACACTCAAGCTCCAGAACATTTATTGACCCACGGCAGAAAGCTTCGTACAACCAGACTCTAGAACATTTACTGACCCACGGCTGAAAGCTTCATACAGTCAGGCTCTAGAACAGTTACTGACCCACTGCTGATAGCTTCGTACACTCAAGCTCCAGTACAGTTACTGACCCACGGCTGAAACCTTCATACAACCAGGCTCTAGAATAGTTACTGACCCAAGGCTGAAAACTTCATAAAACTAGGCTCTAGAACAGTTACTGACCCACGGCTGATAGCTTCGCACAACCAGGCTCTAGAACATTTACTGACCCATGGCTGAATGCTTTGTAAAACCAGGATCCAGAACAGTTACTGACCCAGGGCTGAAAGCTTCGTACAACCAGGCTCCAGAACACTTACTGACCCACGGCTGAAAGCTTCGTACAACCAGGCTCTAGAACAGTTACAGACCTACGGCTGAAATGCTTCGTTCAACCAGGCTCCAGAACAGTTACTGACCCACGGCTGAAAGCATCGTACAACCAGGCTCTAGAACAGTTACTGACCCACGGCAGAAAGCTTCGTACATCCAGGCTCTAGAACAGTTACTGACCCACGGCAGAAAGCTTCGTACATCCAGGCTCTAGAACAGTTACTGACCCATGGCTGGTAGCTTCGTAAGTCAGGCACTAGAACATTTACTGACCTACGGCTGAAAGCTTCGTTCAACCAGGCTCCAGAACAGTTCCTGACCTACGGCTGACAGCTTCGTTCAACCAGACTCTAGAACAGTTACTGTCCTACGGCTGACAGCTTCATTCAACCAGGCTCCAGAACAGTTACTGACCTACGGCTGACAGCTTCGTTCAACCAGGCTCTAGAACAGTTACTGACCCATGGCTGAAAGCTTCATACAACCAGGCTCCAGAACAGTTACTGACCCAAGGCTGAAAGCTTCGTACAACCAGGCTCCAGAACCTTTACTGACCTACGGCTGAAAGCTTCGTACAACCAGGCTCCAGAACAGTTACTGACCCACGGCTGAAAGCTTCGTACAACCAGGCTCTAGAACAGTTACAGACCTACGGCTGAAATGCTTCGTTCAACCAGGCTCCAGATCAGTTACTGACCTACGGCTGAACGCTTCATACAACCAGGCTCTAGAACATTTACTAACGCACTGCTGGAAGCTTTGTAAAAACAGGCTCTAGAACGTTTACTGACACACGGCTGAAAGCTTCCTACAGTCAGGCTCTAGAACAGTTACTGACCCACGGCCGAAAGCATCATACAAGCAGGGTCAAGAACAGTTACTGACCCACGGCCCAAATCATCGTACAACCAGGCTCCACAACTGTTACTTAAACATGGCTGAAAGCTTCGTTCAACCAGGCTCTAGAACCGTTACTGACCCATGGCTGAAAGCTTCATATAACCAGGCTCTAGAAGAGTTACTGACCCACGGCAGAAAGCTTCGTACATCCAGGCTCTAGAACAGTTACTGACCCATGGCTGGTAGCTTCGTAAGTCAGGCACTAGAACATTTACTGACCTACGGCTGATAGCTTCGCACAACCAGGCTCTAGAACATTTACTGACCCATGGCTGAATGCTTTGTAAAACCAGGATCCAGAACAGTTACTGACCCAGGGCTGAAAGCTTCGTACAACCAGGCTCCAGAACACTTACTGACCCACGACTGAAAGCTTCGTACAACCAGGCTCTAGAACAGTTACAGACCTACGGCTGAAATGCGTCGTTCAAACAGGCTCCAGAACAGTTACTGACCCACGGCTGAAAGCATCGTACAACCAGGCTCTAGAACAGTTACTGACCCACGGCAGAAAGCTTCGTACATCCAGGCTCTAGAACAGTTACTGACCCACGGCAGAAAGCTTCGTACATCCAGGCTCTAGAACAGTTACTGACCCATGGCTGGTAGCTTCGTAAGTCAGGCACTAGAACATTTACTGACCTACGGCTGAAAGCTTCGTTCAGCCAGGCTCCAGAACAGTTCCTGACCTACGGCTGACAGCTTCGTTCAACCAGACTCTAGAACAGTTACTGTCCTACGGCTGACAGCTTCATTCAACCAGGCTCCAGAACAGTTACTGACCTACGGCTGACAGCTTCGTTCAACCAGGCTCTAGAACAGTTACTGACCCATGGCTGAAAGCTTCATACAACCAGGCTCCAGAACAGTTACTGACCCAAGGCTGAAAGCTTCGTACAACCAGGCTCCAGAACCTTTACTGACCTACGGCTGAAAGCTTCGTACAACCAGGCTCCAGAACAGTTACTGACCCACGGCTGAAAGCTTCGTACAACCAGGCTCTAGAACAGTTACAGAACTACGGCTGAAATGCTTCGTTCAACCAGGCTCCAGATCAGTTACTGACCTACGGCTGAACGCTTCATACAACCAGGCTCTAGAACAGTTACTGACCCAAGGCTGAAAGCTTCGTACAACCAGGCTCCAGAACGTTTACTGACCTACGGCTGACAGCTTCGTTCAACCAGGCTCCAGAACAGTTCCTGACCCACGGGTGAAAGCTTCCTACTGTCAGGCTCCAGAACTTTTACTGACCTACGGCTGAAAGCTTCGTTCAACCAGGCTCCAGAACAGTTACTGACTCACTGCTGATAGCTTCGTACAATCAGGCTCCAGAACAGTTACTGACCCACGGCTCAAAGCATTGTACAACCAGGCTGTCGAACAGTTACTGACCCACAGCAGAAAGCTTCGTACATCCAGGCTCTAGAACAGTTACTAACCCACGGCTGAAAGCATTGTACAACCAGGCTCTAGAACAGTTACTGACCCATGGCAGAAAGCTTCGTACATCCAGGCTCTAGAACTGTTACTGACCCATGGCTGGTAGCTTCGTACAGTCAGGAACTAGAACATTTACTGACCTACGGCTGAAAGCTTCGTTCAACCAGGCTCCAGAACAGTTACTGACTCACTGCTGATAGCTTTGTACAGTCAGGCTCTAGAACATTTACTGACCTACGGCTGAAAGCTTCATTCAACCAGGCTCCAGAACAGTTACTGACCTACGGCTGACAGCTTCGTTCAACCAGGCTCCAGAACAGTTCCTGACCCACGGCTAAAAGCTTCCTGCAGTCAGGCTCTAGAACATTTACTGACCTACGGCTGAAAGCTTCGTTCAACCAGGCTCCAGAACAGTTACTGACTCACTGCTGATAGCTTCGTACAATCAGGCTCCAGAACAGTTACTGACCCACGGCTCAAAGCATTGTACAACCAGGCTCTAGAACAGTTACTGACCCATGGCTGGTAGCTTCGTACAGTCATGCTCTAGAACGTTTACTGACCTATGGATGATAGCTTCGTGCAGTCAGGCTCTAGAGCATTTACTGACACACGGATGGAAGCTTCGTACATCCAGGCTCTAGAACAGTTACTGTCCCATGGCTGGTAGCTTCGTACAGTCATGCTCTAGAACGTTTACTGACCTATGGCTGATAGCTTCGTACAGTCAGGCTCTAGAATATTTACTGACCTACGGCTGAAAGCTTCGTTCAACCAGGCTCCAGAACAGTTACTGACTCACTGCTGATAGCTTCGTACGGTCAGGCTCTAGAACATTTACTGACCTACGGCTGAAAGCTTCGTTCAACCAGGCTCCAGAACAGTTACTGACTCACTGCTGATAGCTTTGTACAGTCAGGCTCTAGAACATTTACTGACCTACGGCTGAAAGCTTCATTCAACCAGGCTCCAGAACAGTTACTGACCTAC
The DNA here is from genome assembly GCF_030144855.1 of Hypanus sabinus. Taxonomy (NCBI): domain Eukaryota; kingdom Metazoa; phylum Chordata; class Chondrichthyes; order Myliobatiformes; family Dasyatidae; genus Hypanus; species Hypanus sabinus. The sequence goes on along the minus strand of NC_082715.1, from coordinate 157,215,742 downwards.
GGCTGACAGCTTCGTTCAACCAGGCTCCAGAACAGTTCCTGACCCACGGGTGAAAGCTTCGTACAATCAGGCTCCAGAACAGTTACTGACCTACGGCTGAAAGCTTCGTTCAACCAGGCTCCAGAACAGTTACTGACTCACTGCTGATAGCTTCGTACAATCAGGCTCCAGAACAGTTACTGACCCACGGCTCAAAGCATTGTACAACCAGTCTGTCGAACAGTTACTGACCCACAGCAGAAAGCTTCGTACATCCAGGCTCTAGAACAGTTACTAACCCACGGCTGAAAGCATTGTACAACCAGGCTCTAGAACAGTTACTGACCCACGGCAGAAAGCTTCGTACATCCAGGCTCTAGAACAGTTACTGACCCATGGCTGGTAGCTTCCTACAGTCAGGCTCTAGAACATTTACTGACCTACGGCTGAAAGCTTCGTTCAACCAGGCTCCAGAACAGTTACTGACTCACTGCTGATAGCTTCGTACAATCAGGCTCTAGAACATTTACTGACCTATGGCTGAAAGCTTCGTTCAACCAGGCTCCAGAACATTGACTGACCTACGGCTGAAAGCTTCGTTCAACCAGGCTCCAGAACAGTTACTGACTCACTGCTGATAGCTTTGTACAGTCAGGCTCTAGAACATTTACTGACCTATGGCTGAAAGCTTCATTCAACCAGGCTCCAGAACAGTTACTGACCTACGGCTGACAGCTTCGTTCAACCAGGCTCCAGAACAGTTCCTGGCCCACGGGTGAAAGCTTCCTACAGTCAGGCTCCAGAACTTTTACTGACCTACGGCTGAAAGCTTCGTTCAACCAGGCTCTAGAACAGTTACTGACCCATGGCCGATAGATACATACACTCAGGCTCTAGAACATTTACTGACACACGGCTGGAAGCTTTGTAAAACCAGGCTCTAGAACGTTTACTGACACACGGCTGAAAGCTTCCTACACTCAGGCTCTAGAACAGTTACTGACCCACAGCCGAAAGCATCGTACAAGCAGGGTCCAGAACAGTTACTGACCCACGGCTGAAAGCTTCGTACAGCCAGGCGCTAGAACAGTTACTGAACCATGGCTGAAAGCTTTGTTCAACCATGCTCCAGAACAGTTACTGACTCACTGTTGCTAGCTTCATACAGTCAGGCTCTAGAACATTTACTGACCTCCAGCTGGAAGCTTTGTAAAACCAGGATCCAGAACAGTTACTGACCCACGGCTGAAAGCTTCATACAGTCAGGCTCTAGAACAGTTACTGACCTACGGCTGATAGCTTCGTACAACCAGGCTCTAGAACACTTACTGACTCACGGCCGAAAGCATCGTACAACCAGGGTCCAGAACAGTTACTGACCCACGGCCGAAATCATCGTACAACCAGGCTCCACAACTGTTACTTAAACATGGCTGATAGCTTCGTACAGTCAGGCTCTAGAGCATTTACTGACACACGGATGGAAGCTTCGTACATCCAGGCTCTACAACAGTTACTGACACATGGCTGGTATCTTCGTACAGTCATGCTCTAGAACGTTTACTGACCTATGGCTGATAGCTTCGTACAGTCAGGCTCTAGAACATTTACTGACCTACGGCTGAAAGCTTCGTTCAACCAGGCTCCAGAACAGTTACTGACTCACTGCTGATAGCTTTGTACAGTCAGGCTCTAGAACATTTACTGACCTACGGCTGAAAGCTTCATTCAACCAGGCTCCAGAACAGTTACTGACCTACGGCTGACAGCTTCGTTCAACCAGGCTCCAGAACAGTTCCTGGCCCACGGGAGAAAGCTTCCTACAGTCAGGCTCCAGAACTTTTACTGACCTATGGCTGAAAGCTTCGTTCAACCAGGCTCCAGAACAGTTACTGACTCACTGCTGATAGCTTCGTACAATCAGGCTCTAGAACATTTACTGACCTATGGCTGAAAGCTTCGTTCAACCAGGCTCCAGAACATTGACTGACCTACGGCTGAAAGCTTCGTTCAACCAGGCTCCAGAACAGTTACTGACTCACTGCTGATAGCTTTGTACAGTCAGGCTCTAGAACATTTACTGACCTATGGCTGAAAGCTTCGTTCAACCAGGCTCCAGAACAGTTACTGACCTACGGCTGACAGCTTCGTTCAACCAGGCTTCAGAACAGTTCCTGGCCCACGGGTGAAAGCTTCCTACAGTCAGGCTCCAGAACTTTTACTGACCTATGGCTGAAAGCTTCGTTCAACCAGGCTCCAGAACATTGACTGACCTACGGCTGAAAGCTTCGTTTAACCAGGCTCCAGAACAGATACTGACTCACTGCTGATAGCTTTGTACAGTCAGGCTCTAGAACATTTACTGACCTATGGCTGAAAGCTTCGTTCAACCAGGCTCCAGAACATTGACTGACCTACGGCTGAAAGCTTCGTTCAACCAGGCTCCAGAACAGTTACTGACTCACTGCTGATAGCTTTGTACAGTCAGGCTCTAGAACATTTACTGACCTACGGCTGAGAGCTTCATTCAACCAGGCTCCAGAACAGTTACTGACCTACGGCTGACAGCTTCGTTCAACCAGGCTCCAGAACAGTTCCTGGCCCACGGGTGAAAGCTTCCTACAGTCAGGCTCCAGAACTTTTACTGACCCACGGCTGAAAGCTTCATACAGTCAGGCTCTAGAACAGTTACTGACCTACGGCTGATAGCTTCGTACAACCAGGCTCTAGAACACTTACTGACTCACGGCCGAAAGCATCGTACAACCAGGGTCCAGAACAGTTACTGACCCACGGCCGAAATCATCGTACAACCAGGCTCCACAACTGTTACTTAAACATGGCTGATAGCTTCGTACAGTCAGGCTCTAGAGCATTTACTGACACACGGATGGAAGCTTCGTACATCCAGGCTCTACAACAGTTACTGACACATGGCTGGTATCTTCGTACAGTCATGCTCTAGAACGTTTACTGACCTATGGCTGATAGCTTCGTACAGTCAGGCTCTAGAACATTTACTGACCTACGGCTGAAAGCTTCGTTCAACCAGGCTCCAGAACAGTTACTGACTCACTGCTGATAGCTTTGTACAGTCAGGCTCTAGAACATTTACTGACCTACGGCTGAAAGCTTCATTCAACCAGGCTCCAGAACAGTTACTGACCTACGGCTGACAGCTTCGTTCAACCAGGCTCCAGAACAGTTCCTGGCCCACGGGAGAAAGCTTCCTACAGTCAGGCTCCAGAACTTTTACTGACCTATGGCTGAAAGCTTCGTTCAACCAGGCTCCAGAACAGTTACTGACTCACTGCTGATAGCTTCGTACAATCAGGCTCTAGAACATTTACTGACCTATGGCTGAAAGCTTCGTTCAACCAGGCTCCAGAACATTGACTGACCTACGGCTGAAAGCTTCGTTCAACCAGGCTCCAGAACAGTTACTGACTCACTGCTGATAGCTTTGTACAGTCAGGCTCTAGAACATTTACTGACCTATGGCTGAAAGCTTCGTTCAACCAGGCTCCAGAACAGTTACTGACCTACGGCTGACAGCTTCGTTCAACCAGGCTTCAGAACAGTTCCTGGCCCACGGGTGAAAGCTTCCTACAGTCAGGCTCCAGAACTTTTACTGACCTATGGCTGAAAGCTTCGTTCAACCAGGCTCCAGAACATTGACTGACCTACGGCTGAAAGCTTCGTTTAACCAGGCTCCAGAACAGATACTGACTCACTGCTGATAGCTTTGTACAGTCAGGCTCTAGAACATTTACTGACCTATGGCTGAAAGCTTCGTTCAACCAGGCTCCAGAACATTGACTGACCTACGGCTGAAAGCTTCGTTCAACCAGGCTCCAGAACAGTTACTGACTCACTGCTGATAGCTTTGTACAGTCAGGCTCTAGAACATTTACTGACCTACGGCTGAGAGCTTCATTCAACCAGGCTCCAGAACAGTTACTGACCTACGGCTGACAGCTTCGTTCAACCAGGCTCCAGAACAGTTCCTGGCCCACGGGTGAAAGCTTCCTACAGTCAGGCTCCAGAACTTTTACTGACCTATGGGTGAAAGCTTCGTTCAAGCAGGCTCCAGAACAGTTACTGACTCACTGCTGATAGCTTCGTACAATCAGGCTCTAGAACATTTACTGACCTATGGCTGAAAGCTTCGTTCAACCAGGCTCCAGAACATTGACTGACCTACGGCTGAAAGCTTCGTTCAACCAGGCTCCAGAACAGTTACTGACTCACTGCTGATAGCTTTGTACAGTCAGGCTCTAGAACATTTACTGACCTACGGCTGAAAGCTTCATTCAACCAGGCTCCAGAACAGTTACTGACCTACGGCTGACAGCTTCGTTCAACCAGGCTCCATAACAGTTCCTGGCCCATGGGTGAAAGCTTCCTACAGTCAGGCTCCAGAACTTTTACTGACCTATGGCTGAAAGCTTCGTTCAACCAGACTCCAGAACAGTTACTGACTCACTGCTGATAGCTTCGTACAAGCAGGCTCTAGAACATTTACTGACCCTCGGCTCAAAGCATTGTACAACCAGGCTGTCGAACAGTTACTGACCCACAGCAGAAAGCTTCGTACATCCAGGCTCTAGAACAGTTACTAACCCACGGCTGAAAGCATTGTACAACCAGGCTCTAGAACAGTTACTGACCCACGGCAGAAAGCTTCGTACATCCAGGCTCTAGAACAGTTACTGACCCATGGCTGGTAGCTTCCTACAGTCAGGCTCTAGAACATTTACTGACCTACGGCTGAAAGCTTCGTTCAACCAGGCTCCAGAACAGTTACTGACTCACTGCTGATAGCTTCGTACAATCAGGCTCCAGAACATTTACTGACCTATGGCTGAAAGCTTCGTTCAACCAGGCTCCAGAACATTGACTGACCTACGGCTGAAAGCTTCGTTCAACCAGGCTCCAGAACAGTTACTGACTCACTGCTGATAGCTTTGTACAGTCAGGCTCTAGAACATTTACTGACCTATGGCTGAAAGCTTCATTCAACCAGGCTCCAGAACAGTTACTGACCTACGGCTGACAGCTTCGTTCAACCAGGCTCCAGAACAGTTCCTGGCCCACGGGTGAAAGCTTCCTACAGTCAGGCTCCAGAACTTTTACTGACCTACGGCTGAAAGCTTCGTTCAACCAGGCTCTAGAACAGTTACTGACCCATGGCCGATAGATACATACACTCAGGCTCTAGAACATTTACTGACACACGGCTGGAAGCTTTGTAAAACCAGGCTCTAGAACGTTTACTGACACACGGCTGAAAGCTTCCTACACTCAGGCTCTAGAACAGTTACTGACCCACAGCCGAAAGCATCGTACAAGCAGGGTCCAGAACAGTTACTGACCCACGGCTGAAAGCTTCGTACAGCCAGGCGCTAGAACAGTTACTGAACCATGGCTGAAAGCTTTGTTCAACCATGCTCCAGAACAGTTACTGACTCACTGTTGCTAGCTTCATACAGTCAGGCTCTAGAACATTTACTGACCTCCAGCTGGAAGCTTTGTAAAACCAGGATCCAGAACAGTTACTGACCCACGGCTGAAAGCTTCATACAGTCAGGCTCTAGAACAGTTACTGACCTACGGCTGATAGCTTCGTACAACCAGGCTCTAGAACACTTACTGACTCACGGCCGAAAGCATCGTACAACCAGGGTCCAGAACAGTTACTGACCCACGGCCGAAATCATCGTACAACCAGGCTCCACAACTGTTACTTAAACATGGCTGATAGCTTCGTACAGTCAGGCTCTAGAGCATTTACTGACACACGGATGGAAGCTTCGTACATCCAGGCTCTACAACAGTTACTGACACATGGCTGGTATCTTCGTACAGTCATGCTCTAGAACGTTTACTGACCTATGGCTGATAGCTTCGTACAGTCAGGCTCTAGAACATTTACTGACCTACGGCTGAAAGCTTCGTTCAACCAGGCTCCAGAACAGTTACTGACTCACTGCTGATAGCTTTGTACAGTCAGGCTCTAGAACATTTACTGACCTACGGCTGAAAGCTTCATTCAACCAGGCTCCAGAACAGTTACTGACCTACGGCTGACAGCTTCGTTCAACCAGGCTCCAGAACAGTTCCTGGCCCACGGGAGAAAGCTTCCTACAGTCAGGCTCCAGAACTTTTACTGACCTATGGCTGAAAGCTTCGTTCAACCAGGCTCCAGAACAGTTACTGACTCACTGCTGATAGCTTCGTACAATCAGGCTCTAGAACATTTACTGACCTATGGCTGAAAGCTTCGTTCAACCAGGCTCCAGAACATTGACTGACCTACGGCTGAAAGCTTCGTTCAACCAGGCTCCAGAACAGTTACTGACTCACTGCTGATAGCTTTGTACAGTCAGGCTCTAGAACATTTACTGACCTATGGCTGAAAGCTTCGTTCAACCAGGCTCCAGAACAGTTACTGACCTACGGCTGACAGCTTCGTTCAACCAGGCTTCAGAACAGTTCCTGGCCCACGGGTGAAAGCTTCCTACAGTCAGGCTCCAGAACTTTTACTGACCTATGGCTGAAAGCTTCGTTCAACCAGGCTCCAGAACAGTTACTGACTCACTGCTGATAGCTTTGTACAGTCAGGCTCTAGAACATTTACTGACCTACGGCTGAAAGCTTCATTCAACCAGGCTCCAGAACAGTTACTGACCTACGGCTGACAGCTTCGTTCAACCAGGCTCCAGAACAGTTCCTGGCCCACGGGTGAAAGCTTCCTACAGTCAGGCTCCAGAACTTTTACTGACCTACGGCTGAAAGCTTCGTTCAACCAGGCTCTAGAACAGTTACTGACCCATGGCCGATAGATACATACACTCAGGCTCTAGAACATTTACTGACACACGGCTGGAAGCTTTGTAAAACCAGGCTCTAGAACGTTTACTGACACACGGCTGAAAGCTTCCTACACTCAGGCTCTAGAACAGTTACTGACCCACAGCCGAAAGCATCGTACAAGCAGGGTCCAGAACAGTTACTGACCCACGGCTGAAAGCTTCGTACAGCCAGGCGCTAGAACAGTTACTGAACCATGGCTGAAAGCTTTGTTCAACCATGCTCCAGAACAGTTACTGACTCACTGTTGCTAGCTTCATACAGTCAGGCTCTAGAACATTTACTGACCTCCAGCTGGAAGCTTTGTAAAACCAGGATCCAGAACAGTTACTGACCCACGGCTGAAAGCTTCATACAGTCAGGCTCTAGAACAGTTACTGACCTACGGCTGATAGCTTCGTACAACCAGGCTCTAGAACACTTACTGACTCACGGCCGAAAGCATCGTACAACCAGGGTCCAGAACAGTTACTGACCCACGGCCGAAATCATCGTACAACCAGGCTCCACAACTGTCACTTAAACATGGCTGATAGCTTCGTACAGTCAGGCTCTAGAGCATTTACTGACACACGGATGGAAGCTTCGTACATCCAGGCTCTACAACAGTTACTGACACATGGCTGGTATCTTCGTACAGTCATGCTCAAGAACGTTTACTGACCTATGGCTGATAGCTTCGTACAGTCAGGCTCTAGAACATTTACTGACCTACGGCTGAAAGCTTCGTTCAACCAGGCTCCAGAACAGTTACTGACTCACTGCTGATAGCTTTGTACAGTCAGGCTCTAGAACATTTACTGACCTACGGCTGAAAGCTTCATTCAACCAGGCTCCAGAACAGTTACTGACCTACGGCTGACAGCTTCGTTCAACCAGGCTCCAGAACAGTTCCTGGCCCACGGGTGAAAGCTTCCTACAGTCAGGCTCCAGAACTTTTACTGACTCACTGCTGATAGCTTCGTACAATCAGGCTCTAGAACATTTACTGACCTATGGCTGAAAGCTTCGTTCAACCAGGCTCTAGAACATTGACTGACCTACGGCTGAAAGCTTCGTTCAACCAGGCTCCAGAACAGTTACTGACTCACTGCTGATAGCTTTGTACAGTCAGGCTCTAGAACATTTACTGACCTACGGCTGAAAGCTTCATTCAACCAGGCTCCAGAACAGTTACTGACCTACGGCTGACAGCTTCGTTCAACCAGGCTCCAGAACAGTTCCTGGCCCACGGGTGAAAGCTTCCTACAGTCAGGCTCCAGAACTTTTACTGACCTATGGCTGAAAGCTTCGTTCAACCAGGCTCCAGAACATTGACTGACCTACGGCTGAAAGCTTCGTTTAACCAGGCTCCAGAACAGATACTGACTCACTGCTGATAGCTTTGTACAGTCAGGCTCTAGAACATTTACTGACCTATGGCTGAAAGCTTCGTTCAACCAGGCTCCAGAACATTGACTGACCTACGGCTGAAAGCTTCGTTCAACCAGGCTCCAGAACAGTTACTGACTCACTGCTGATAGCTTTGTACAGTCAGGCTCTAGAACATTTACTGACCTATGGCTGAAAGCTTCATTCAACCAGGCTCCAGAACAGTTACTGACCTACGGCTGACAGCTTCGTTCAACCAGGCTCCAGAACAGTTCCTGGCCCACGGGTGAAAGCTTCCTACAGTCAGGCTCCAGAACTTTTACTGACCTATGGCTGAAAGCTTCGTTCAACCAGGCTCCAGAACAGTTACTGACTGACTGCTGATAGCTTCGTACAATCAGGCTCTAGAACATTTACTGACCTATGGCTGAAAGCTTCGTTCAACCAGGCTCCAGAACATTGACTGACCTACGGCTGAAAGCTTCGTTCAACCAGGCTCCAGAACAGTTACTGACTCACTGCTGATAGCTTTGTACAGTCAGGCTCTAGAACATTTACTGACCTACGGCTGAAAGCTTCATTCAACCAGGCTCCAGAACAGTTACTGACCTACGGCTGACAGCTTCGTTCAACCAGGCTCCAGAACAGTTCCTGGCCCACGGGTGAAAGCTTCCTACAGTCAGGCTCCAGAACTTTTACTGACCTATGGCTGAAAGCTTCGTTCAACCAGGCTCCAGAACAGTTACTGACTCACTGCTGATAGCTTCGTACAATCAGGCTCTAGAACATTTACTGACCTATGGCTGAAAGCTTCGTTCAACCAGGCTCCAGAACATTGACTGACCTACGGCTGAAAGCTTCGTTCAACCAGGCTCCAGAACAGTTACTGACTCACTGCTGATAGCTTTGTACAGTCAGGCTCTAGAACATTTACTGACCTACGGCTGAAAGCTTCATTCAACCAGGCTCCAGAACAGTTACTGACCTACGGCTGACAGCTTCGTTCAACCAGGCTCCATAACAGTTCCTGGCCCACGGGTGAAAGCTTCCTACAGTCAGGCTCCAGAACTTTTACTGACCTATGGCTGAAAGCTTCGTTCAACCAGGCTCCAGAACAGTTACTGACTCACTGCTGATAGCTTCGTACAATCAGGCTCTAGAACATTTACTGACCCTCGGCTCAAAGCATTGTACAACCAGGCTGTCGAACAGTTACTGACCCACAGCAGAAAGCTTCGTACATCCAGGCTCTAGAACAGTTACTAACCCACGGCTGAAAGCATTGTACAACCAGGCTCTAGAACAGTTACTGACCCACGGCAGAAAGCTTCGTACATCCAGGCTCTAGAACAGTTACTGACCCATGGCTGGTAGCTTCCTACAGTCAGGCTCTAGAACATTTACTGACCTACGGCTGAAAGCTTCGTTCAACCAGGCTCCAGAACAGTTACTGACTCACTGCTGATAGCTTCGTACAATCAGGCTCTAGAACATTTACTGACCTATGGCTGAAAGCTTCGTTCAACCAGGCTCCAGAACATTGACTGACCTACGGCTGAAAGCTTCGTTCAACCAGGCTCCAGAACAGTTACTGACTCACTGCTGATAGCTTTGTACAGTCAGGCTCTAGAACATTTACTGACCTACGGCTGAAAGCTTCATTCAACCAGGCTCCAGAACAGTTACTGACCTACGGCTGACAGCTTCGTTCAACCAGGCTCCATAACAGTTCCTGGCCCACGGGTGAAAGCTTCCTACAGTCAGGCTCCAGAACTTTTACTGACCTATGGCTGAAAGCTTCGTTCAACCAGGCTCCAGAACAGTTACTGACTCACTGCTGATAGCTTCGTACAATCAGGCTCTAGAACATTTACTGACCCTCGGCTCAAAGCATTGTACAACCAGGCTGTCGAACAGTTACTGACCCACAGCAGAAAGCTTCGTACATCCAGGCTCTAGAACAGTTACTAACCCACGGCTGAAAGCATTGTACAACCAGGCTCTAGAACAGTTACTGACCCACGGCAGAAAGCTTCGTACATCCAGGCTCTAGAACAGTTACTGACCCATGGCTGGTAGCTTCCTACAGTCAGGCTCCAGAACTTTTACTGACCTATGGCTGAAAGCTTCGTTCAACCAGGCTCCAGAACAGTTACTGACTCACTGCTGATAGCTTTGTACAGTCAGGCTCTAGAACATTTACTGACCTACGGCTGAAAGCTTCATTCAACCAGGCTCCAGAACAGTTACTGACCTACGGCTGACAGCTTCGTTCAACCAGGCTCCAGAACAGTTCCTGGCCCACGGGTGAAAGCTTCCTAGAGTCAGGCTCCAGAACTTTTACTGACCTACGGCTGAAAGCTTTGTTCAACCAGGCTCTAGAACAGTTACTGACCCATGGCCGATAGATACATACACTCAGGCTCTAGAAAATTTACTGACACACGGCTGGAAGCTTTGTAAAACCAGGCTCTAGAACGTTTACTGACACACGGCTGAAAGCTTCCTACACTCAGGCTCTAGAACAGTTACTGACCCACAGCCGAAAGCATCGTACAAGCAGGGTCCAGAACAGTTACTGACCCACGGCTGAAAGCTTCGTACAGCCAGGCGCTAGAACAGTTACTGAACCATGGCTGAAAGCTTTGTTCAACCATGCTCCAGAACAGTTACTGACTCACTGTTGCTAGCTTCATACAGTCAGGCTATAGAACATTTACTGACCTCCAGCTGGAAGCTTTGTAAAACCAGGATCCAGAACAGTTACTGACCCACGGCTGAAAGCTTCATACAGTCAGGCTCTAGAACAGTTACTGACCTACGGCTGATAGCTTCGTACAACCAGGCTCTAGAACACTTACTGACTCACGGCCGAAAGCATCGTACAACCAGGGTCCAGAACAGTTACTGACCCACGGCCGAAATCATCGTACAACCAGGCTCCACAACTGTTACTTAAACATGGCTGATAGCTTCGTACAGTCAGGCTCTAGAGCATTTACTGACACACGGATGGAAGCTTCGTACATCCAGGCTCTACAACAGTTACTGACACATGGCTGGTATCTTCGTACAGTCATGCTCTAGAACGTTAACTGACCTATGGCTGATAGCTTCGTACAGTCAGGCTCTAGAACATTTACTGACCTACGGCTGAAAGCTTCGTTCAACCAGGCTCCAGAACAGTTACTGACTCACTGCTGATAGCTTTGTACAGTCAGGCTCTAGAACATTTACTGACCTACGGCTGAAAGCTTCATTCAACCAGGCTCCAGAACAGTTACTGACCTACGGCTGACAGCTTCGTTCAACCAGGCTCCAGAACAGTTCCTGGCCCACGGGTGAAAGCTTCCTACAGTCAGGCTCCAGAACTTTTACTGACCTATGGCTGAAAGCTTCGTTCAACCAGGCTCCAGAACAGTTACTGACTCACTGCTGATAGCTTCGTACAATCAGGCTCTAGAACATTTACTGACCTATGGCTGAAAGCTTCGTTCAACCAGGCTCCAGAACATTGACTGACCTACGGCTGAAAGCTTCGTTCAACCAGGCTCCAGAACAGTTACTGACTCACTGCTGATAGCTTTGTACAGTCAGGCTCTAGAACATTTACTGACCTACGGCTGAAAGCTTCATTCAACCAGGCTCCAGAACAGTTACTGACCTACGGCTGACAGCTTCGTTCAACCAGGCTCCAGAACAGTTCCTGGCCCACGGGTGAAAGCTTCCTACAGTCAGGCTCCAGAACTTTTACTGACCTATGGCTGAAAGCTTCGTTCAACCAGGCTCCAGAACATTGACTGACCTACGGCTGAAAGCTTCGTTTAACCAGGCTCCAGAACAGATACTGACTCACTGCTGATAGCTTTGTACAGTCAGGCTCTAGAACATTTACTGACCTATGGCTGAAAGCTTCGTTCAACCAGGCTCCAGAACATTGACTGACCTACGGCTGAAAGCTTCGTTCAACCAGGCTCCAGAACAGTTACTGACTCACTGCTGATAGCTTTGTACAGTCAGGCTCTAGAACATTTACTGACCTACGGCTGAAAGCTTCATTCAACCAGGCTCCTGAACAGTTACTGACCTACGGCTGACAGCTTCGTTCAACCAGGCTCCAGAACAGTTCCTGGCCCACGGGTGAAAGCTTCCTACAGTCAGGCTCCAGAACTTTTACTGACCTATGGCTGAAAGCTTCGTTCAACCAGGCTCCAGAACAGTTACTGACTCACTGCTGATAGCTTCGTACAATCAGGCTCTAGAACATTTACTGACCTATGGCTGAAAGCTTCGTTCAACCAGGCTCCAGAACATTGACTGACCTACGGCTGAAAGCTTCGTTCAACCAGGCTCCAGAACAGTTACTGACTCACTGCTGATAGGTTTGTACAGTCAGGCTCTAGAACATTTACTGACCTACGGCTGAAAGCTTCATTCAACCAGGCTCCAGAACAGTTACTGACCTACGGCTGACAGCTTCGTTCAACCAGGCTCCAGAACAGTTCCTGGCCCACGGGTGAAAGCTTCCTACAGTCAGGCTCCAGAACTTTTACTGACCTATGGCTGAAAGCTTCGTTCAACCAGGCTCCAGAACATTGACTGACCTACGGCTGAAAGCTTCGTTTAACCAGGCTCCAGAACAGATACTGACTCACTGCTGATAGCTTTGTACAGTCAGGCTCTAGAACATTTACTGACCTATGGCTGAAAGCTTCGTTCAACCAGGCTCCAGAACATTGACTGACCTACGGCTGAAAGCTTCGTTCAACCAGGCTCCAGAACAGTTACTGACTCACTGCTGATAGCTTTGTACAGTCAGGCTCTAGAACATTTACTGACCTACGGCTGAAAGCTTCATTCAACCAGGCTCCAGAACATTTACTGACCTGCGGCTGAAAGCTTCATTCAACCAGGCTCCAGAACAGTTACTGACCTACGGCTGACAGCTTCGTTCAACCAGGCTCCAGAACAGTTCCTGACCCACGGGTGAAAGCTTCGTACAATCAGGCTCCAGAACAGTTACTGACCTACGGCTGAAAGCTTCGTTCAACCAGGCCCCAGAACAGTTACTGACTCACTGCTGATAGCTTCGTACAATCAGGCTCCAGAACAGTTACTGACCCACGGCTCAAAGCATTGTACAACCAGTCTGTCGAACAGTTACTGACCCACAGCAGAAAGCTTCGTACATCCAGGCTCTAGAACACTTACTAACCCACGGCTGAAAGCATTGTACAACCAGGCTCTAGAACAGTTACTGACCCATGACAGAAAGCTTCGTACATCCAGGCTCTAGAACAGTTACTGACCCATGGCTGGTAGCTTCGTACAGTCAGGAACTAGAACATTTACTGACCTACGGCTGAAAGCTTCGTTCAACCAGGCTCCAGAACAGTTACTGACTCACTGCTGATAGCTTTGTACAGTCAGGCACTAGAACATTTTCTGACCTACGGCTGAAAGCTTCATTCAACCAGGCTCCAGAACAGTTACTGACCTACGGCTGACAGCTTCGTTCAACCAGGCTCCAGAACAGTTCCTGACCCACGGCTGAAAGCTTCCTGCAGTCAGGCTCTAGAACATTTACTGACCTATAGCTGAAAGCTTCGTTCAACCAGGCTCCAGAACATTGACTGACCTACGGCTGAAAGCTTCGTTCAACCAGGCTCCAGAACAGTTACTGACTCACTGCTGATAGCTTTGTACAGTCAGGCACTAGAACATTTTCTGACCTACGGCTGAAAGCTTCATTCAACCAGGCTCCAGAACAGTTACTGACCTACGGCTGACAGCTTCGTTCAACCAGGCTCCAGAACAGTTCCTGACTCACTGCTGATAGCTTTGTACAGTCAGGCTCTAGAACATTTACTGACCTACGGCTGAAAGCTTCATTCAACCAGGCTCCAGAACAGTTACTGACCTACGGCTGACAGCTTCGTTCAACCAGGCTCCAGAACAGTTCCTGGCCCACGGGTGAAAGCTTCCTACAGTCAGGCTCCAGAACTTTTACTGACCTATGGCTGAAAGCTTCGTTCAACCAGGCTCCAGAACATTGACTGACCTACGGCTGAAAGCTTCGTTTAACCAGGCTCCAGAACAGATACTGACTCACTGCTGATAGCTTTGTACAGTCAGGCTCTAGAACATTTACTGACCTATGGCTGAAAGCTTCGTTCAACCAGGCTCCAGAACATTGACTGACCTACGGCTGAAAGTTTCGTTCAACCAGGCTCCAGAACAGTTACTGACTCACTGCTGATAGCTTTGTACAGTCAGGCTCTAGAACATTTACTGACCTACGGCTGAAAGCTTCATTCAACCAGGCTCCAGAACATTTACTGACCTACGGCTGAAAGCTTCATTCAACCAGGCTCCAGAACAGTTACTGACCTACGGCTGACAGCTTCGTTCAACCAGGCTCCAGAACAGTTCCTGACCCACGGGTGAAAGCTTCGTACAATCAGGCTCCAGAACAGTTACTGACCTACGGCTGAAAGCTTCGTTCAACCAGGCTCCAGAACAGTTACTGACTCACTGCTGATAGCTTCGTACAATCAGGCTCCAGAACAGTTACTGACCCACGGCTCAAAGCATTGTACAACCAGTCTGTCGAACAGTTACTGACCCACAGCAGAAAGCTTCGTACATCCAGGCTCTAGAACACTTACTAACCCACGGCTGAAAGCATTGTACAACCAGGCTCTAGAACAGTTACTGACCCATGACAGAAAGCTTCGTACATCCAGGCTCTAGAACAGTTACTGACCCATGGCTGGTAGCTTCGTACAGTCAGGAACTAGAACATTTACTGACCTACGGCTGAAAGCTTCGTTCAACCAGGCTCCAGAACAGTTACTGACCTACGTCTGACAGCTTCGTTCAACCAGGCTCCAGAACAGTTCCTGACCCACGGCTGAAAGCTTCCTGCAGTCAGGCTCTAGAACATTTACTGACCTATAGCTGAAAGCTTCGTTCAACCAGGCTCCAGAACATTGACTGACCTACGGCTGAAAGCTTCGTTCAACCAGGCTCCAGAACAGTTACTGACTCACTGCTGATAGCTTTGTACAGTCAGGCACTAGAACATTTTCTGACCTACGGCTGAAAGCTTCATTCAACCAGGCTCCAGAACAGTTACTGACCTACGGCTGACAGCTTCGTTCAACCAGGCTCCAGAACAGTTCCTGACTCACTGCTGATAGCTTTGTACAGTCAGGCTCTAGAACATTTACTGACCTACGGCTGAAAGCTTCATTCAACCAGGCTCCAGAACAGTTACTGACCTACGGCTGACAGCTTCGTTCAACCAGGCTCCAGAACAGTTCCTGGCCCACGGGTGAAAGCTTCCTACAGTCAGGCTCCAGAACTTTTACTGACCTATGGCTGAAAGCTTCGTTCAACCAGGCTCCAGAACATTGACTGACCTACGGCTGAAAGCTTCGTTTAACCAGGCTCCAGAACAGATACTGACTCACTGCTGATAGCTTTGTACAGTCAGGCTCTAGAACATTTACTGACCTATGGCTGAAAGCTTCGTTCAACCAGGCTCCAGAACATTGACTGACCTACGGCTGAAAGCTTCGTTCAACCAGGCTCCAGAACAGTTACTGACTCACTGCTGATAGCTTTGTACAGTCAGGCTCTAGAACATTTACTGACCTACGGCTGAAAGCTTCATTCAACCAGGCTCCAGAACATTTACTGACCTACGGCTGAAAGCTTCATTCAACCAGGCTCCAGAACAGTTACTGACCTACGGCTGACAGCTTCGTTCAACCAGGCTCCAGAACAGTTCCTGACCCACGGGTGAAAGCTTCGTACAATCAGGCTCCAGAACAGTTACTGACCTACGGCTGAAAGCTTCGTTCAACCAGGCTCCAGAACAGTTACTGACTCACTGCTGATAGCTTCGTACAATCAGGCTCCAGAACAGTTACTGACCCACGGCTCAAAGCATTGTACAACCAGTCTGTCGAACAGTTACTGACCCACAGCAGAAAGCTTCGTACATCCAGGCTCTAGAACACTTACTAACCCACGGCTGAAAGCATTGTACAACCAGGCTCTAGAACAGTTACTGACCCATGACAGAAAGCTTCGTACATCCAGGCTCTAGAACAGTTACTGACCCATGGCTGGTAGCTTCGTACAGTCAGGAACTAGAACATTTACTGACCTACGGCTGAAAGCTTCGTTCAACCAGGCTCCAGAACAGTTACTGACTCACTGCTGATAGCTTTGTACAGTCAGGCACTAGAACATTTTCTGACCTACGGCTGAAAGCTTCATTCAACCAGGCTCCAGAACAGTTACTGACCTACGGCTGACAGCTTCGTTCAACCAGGCTCCAGAACAGTTCCTGACCCACGGCTGAAAGCTTCCTGCAGTCAGGCTCTAGAACATTTACTGACCTATAGCTGAAAGCTTCGTTCAACCAGGCTCCAGAACATTGACTGACCTACGGCTGAAAGCTTCGTTCAACCAGGCTCCAGAACAGTTACTGACTCACTGCTGATAGCTTTGTACAGTCAGGCACTAGAACATTTTCTGACCTACGGCTGAAAGCTTCATTCAACCAGGCTCCAGAACAGTTACTGACCTACGGCTGACAGCTTCGTTCAACCAGGCTCCAGAACAGTTCCTGACTCACTGCTGATAGCTTTGTACAGTCAGGCTCTAGAACATTTACTGACCTACGGCTGAAAGCTTCATTCAACCAGGCTCCAGAACAGTTACTGACCTACGGCTGACAGCTTCGTTCAACCAGGCTCCAGAACAGTTCCTGGCCCACGGGTGAAAGCTTCCTACAGTCAGGCTCCAGAACTTTTACTGACCTATGGCTGAAAGCTTCGTTCAACCAGGCTCCAGAACATTGACTGACCTACGGCTGAAAGCTTCGTTTAACCAGGCTCCAGAACAGATACTGACTCACTGCTGATAGCTTTGTACAGTCAGGCTCTAGAACATTTACTGACCTATGGCTGAAAGCTTCGTTCAACCAGGCTCCAGAACATTGACTGACCTACGGCTGAAAGCTTCGTTCAACCAGGCTCCAGAACAGTTACTGACTCACTGCTGATAGCTTTGTACAGTCAGGCTCTAGAACATTTACTGACCTACGGCTGAAAGCTTCATTCAACCAGGCTCCAGAACATTTACTGACCTACGGCTGAAAGCTTCATTCAACCAGGCTCCAGAACAGTTACTGACCTACGGCTGACAGCTTCGTTCAACCAGGCTCCAGAACAGTTCCTGACCCACGGGTGAAAGCTTCGTACAATCAGGCTCCAGAACAGTTACTGACCTACGGCTGAAAGCTTCGTTCAACCAGGCTCCAGAACAGTTACTGACTCACTGCTGATAGCTTCGTACAATCAGGCTCCAGAACAGTTACTGACCCACGGCTCAAAGCATTGTACAACCAGTCTGTCGAACAGTTACTGACCCACAGCAGAAAGCTTCGTACATCCAGGCTCTAGAACACTTACTAACCCACGGCTGAAAGCATTGTACAACCAGGCTCTAGAAGAGTTACTGACCCATGACAGAAAGCTTCGTACATCCAGGCTCTAGAACAGTTACTGACCCATGGCTGGTAGCTTCGTACAGTCAGGAACTAGAACATTTACTGACCTACGGCTGAAAGCTTCGTTCAACCAGGCTCCAGAACAGTTACTGACTCACTGCTGATAGCTTTGTACAGTCAGGCACTAGAACATTTTCTGACCTACGGCTGAAAGCTTCATTCAACCAGGCTCCAGAACAGTTACTGACCTACGGCTGACAGCTTCGTTCAACCAGGCTCCAGAACAGTTCCTGACCCACGGCTGAAAGCTTCCTGCAGTCAGGCTCTAGAACATTTACTGACCTATAGCTGAAAGCTTCGTTCAACCAGGCTCCAGAACATTGACTGACCTACGGCTGAAAGCTTCGTTCAACCAGGCTCCAGAACAGTTACTGACTCACTGCTGATAGCTTTGTACAGTCAGGCACTAGAACATTTTCTGACCTACGGCTGAAAGCTTCATTCAACCAGGCTCCAGAACAGTTACTGACCTACGGCTGACAGCTTCGTTCAACCAGGCTCCAGAACAGTTCCTGACCCACGGCTGAAAGCTTCCTGCAGTCAGGCTCTAGAACATTTACTGACCTATAGCTGAAAGCTTTGTTCAACCAGGCTCCAGAACATTGACTGACCTACGGCTGAAAGCTTCGTTCAACCAGGCTCCAGAACAGTTACTGACTCACTGCTGATAGCTTTGTACAGTCAGGCTCTAGAACATTTACTGACCTATGGCTGAAAGCTTCGTTCAACCAGGCTCCAGAACATTGACTGACCTACGGCTGAAAGCTTTGTACAGTCAGGCTCTAGAACATTTACTGACCTACGGCTGAAAGCTTCATTCAACCAGGCTCCAGAACAGTTACTGACCTACGGCTGACAGCTTCGTTCAACCAGGCTCCAGAACAGTTCCTGGCCCACGGGTGAAAGCTTCCTACAGTCAGGCTCCAGAACTTTTACTGACCTATGGCTGAAAGCTTCGTTCAACCAGGCTCCAGAACAGTTACTGACTCACTGCTGATAGCTTCGTACAATCAGGCTCTAGAACATTTACTGACCTATGGCTGAAAGCTTCGTTCAACCAGGCTCCAGAACATTGACTGACCTACGGCTGAAAGCTTCGTTCAACCAGGCTCCAGAACAGTTACTGACTCACTGCTGATAGCTTTGTACAGTCAGGCTCTAGAACATTTACTGACCTACGGCTGAAAGCTTCATTCAACCAGGCTCCAGAACAGTTACTGACCTACGGCTGACAGCTTCGTTCAACCAGGCTCCAGAACAGTTCCTGGCCCACGGGTGAAAGCTTCCTACAGTCAGGCTCCAGAACTTTTACTGACCTATGGCTGAAAGCTTCGTTCAACCAGGCTCCAAAACATTGACTGACCTACGGCTGAAAGCTTCGTTTAACCAGGCTCCAGAACAGATACTGACTCACTGCTGATAGCTTTGTACAGTCAGGCTCTAGAACATTTACTGACCTATGGCTGAAAGCTTCGTTCAACCAGGCTCCAGAACATTGACTGACCTACGGCTGAAAGCTTCGTTCAACCAGGCTCCAGAACAGTTACTGACTCACTGCTGATAGCTTTGTACAGTCAGGCTCTAGAACATTTACTGACCTACGGCTGAAAGCTTCATTCAACCAGGCTCCAGAACAGTTACTGACCTACGGCTGACAGCTTCGTTCAACCAGGCTCCAGAACAGTTCCTGGCCCACGGGTGAAAGCTTCCTACAGTCAGGCTCCAGAACTTTTACTGACCTATGGCTGAAAGCTTCGTTCAACCAGGCTCCAGAACAGTTACTGACTCACTGCTGATAGCTTCGTACAATCAGGCTCTAGAACATTTACTGACCTATGGCTCAAAGCTTCGTTCAACCAGGCTCCAGAACATTGACTGACCTACGGCTGAAAGCTTCGTTCAACCAGGCTCCAGAACAGTTACTGACTCACTGCTGATAGCTTTGTACAGTCAGGCTCTAGAACATTTACTGACCTACGGCTGAAAGCTTCATTCAACCAGGCTCCAGAACAGTTACTGACCTACGGCTGACAGCTTCGTTCAACCAGGCTCCAGAACAGTTCCTGGCCCACGGGTGAAAGCTTCCTACAGTCAGGCTCCAGAACTTTTACTGACCTATGGCTGAAAGCTTCGTTCAACCAGGCTCCAGAACATTGACTGACCTACGGCTGAAAGCTTCGTTTAACCAGGCTCCAGAACAGATACTGACTCACTGCTGATAGCTTTGTACAGTCAGGCTCTAGAACATTTACTGACCTATGGCTGAAAGCTTCGTTCAACCAGGCTCCAGAACATTGACTGACCTACGGCTGAAAGCTTCGTTCAACCAGGCTCCAGAACAGTTACTGACTCACTGCTGATAGCTTTGTACAGTCAGGCTCAAGAACATTTACTGACCTACGGCTGAAAGCTTCATTCAACCAGGCTCCAGAACATTTACTGACCTACGGCTGAAAGCTTCATTCAACCAGGCTCCAGAACAGTTACTGACCTACGGCTGACAGCTTCGTTCAACCAGGCTCCAGAACAGTTCCTGACCCACGGGTGAAAGCTTCGTACAATCAGGCTCCAGAACAGTTACTGACCTACGGCTGAAAGCTTCGTTCAACCAGGCTCCAGAACAGTTACTGACTCACTGCTGATAGCTTCGTACAATCAGGCTCCAGAACAGTTACTGACCCACGGCTCAAAGCATTGTACAACCAGTCTGTCGAACAGTTACTGACCCACAGCAGAAAGCTTCGTACATCCAGGCTCTAGAACACTTACTAACCCACGGCTGAAAGCATTGTACAACCAGGCTCTAGAACAGTTACTGACCCATGACAGAAAGCTTCGTACATCCAGGCTCTAGAACAGTTACTGACCCATGGCTGGTAGCTTCGTACAGTCAGGAACTAGAACATTTACTGACCTACGGCTGAAAGCTTCGTTCAACCAGGCTCCAGAACAGTTACTGACTCACTGCTGATAGCTTTGTACAGTCAGGCACTAGAACATTTTCTGACCTACGGCTGAAAGCTTCATTCAACCAGGCTCCAGAACAGTTACTGACCTACGGCTGACAGCTTCGTTCAACCAGGCTCCAGAACAGTTCCTGGCCCACGGGTGAAAGCTTCCTACAGTCAGGCTCCAGAACTTTTACTGACCTATGGCTGAAAGCTTCGTTCAACCAGGCTCCAGAACAGTTACTGACTCACTGCTGATAGCTTCGTACAATCAGGCTCTAGAACATTTACTGACCTATGGCTGAAAGCTTCGTTCAACCAGGCTCCAGAACATTGACTGACCTACGGCTGAAAGCTTCGTTCAACCAGGCTCCAGAACAGTTACTGACTCACTGCTGATAGCTTTGTACAGTCAGGCTCTAGAACATTTACTGACCTACGGCTGAAAGCTTCATTCAACCAGGCTCCAGAACAGTTACTGACCTACGGCTGACAGCTTCGTTCAACCAGGCTCCAGAACAGT
The DNA here is from genome assembly GCF_030144855.1 of Hypanus sabinus. Classification (NCBI taxonomy): domain Eukaryota; kingdom Metazoa; phylum Chordata; class Chondrichthyes; order Myliobatiformes; family Dasyatidae; genus Hypanus; species Hypanus sabinus. The sequence continues at coordinate 157,194,462 of NC_082715.1, read as the reverse complement.
TCCTGGCCCACGGGTGAAAGCTTCCTACAGTCAGGCTCCAGAACTTTTACTGACCTATGGCTGAAAGCTTCGTTCAACCAGGCTCCAAAACATTGACTGACCTACGGCTGAAAGCTTCGTTTAACCAGGCTCCAGAACAGATACTGACTCACTGCTGATAGCTTTGTACAGTCAGGCTCTAGAACATTTACTGACCTATGGCTGAAAGCTTCGTTCAACCAGGCTCCAGAACATTGACTGACCTACGGCTGAAAGCTTCGTTCAACCAGGCTCCAGAACAGTTACTGACTCACTGCTGATAGCTTTGTACAGTCAGGCTCTAGAACATTTACTGACCTACGGCTGAAAGCTTCATTCAACCAGGCTCCAGAACAGTTACTGACCTACGGCTGACAGCTTCGTTCAACCAGGCTCCAGAACAGTTCCTGGCCCACGGGTGAAAGCTTCCTACAGTCAGGCTCCAGAACTTTTACTGACCTATGGCTGAAAGCTTCGTTCAACCAGGCTCCAGAACAGTTACTGACTCACTGCTGATAGCTTCGTACAATCAGGCTCTAGAACATTTACTGACCTATGGCTCAAAGCTTCGTTCAACCAGGCTCCAGAACATTGACTGACCTACGGCTGAAAGCTTCGTTCAACCAGGCTCCAGAACAGTTACTGACTCACTGCTGATAGCTTTGTACAGTCAGGCTCTAGAACATTTACTGACCTACGGCTGAAAGCTTCATTCAACCAGGCTCCAGAACAGTTACTGACCTACGGCTGACAGCTTCGTTCAACCAGGCTCCAGAACAGTTCCTGGCCCACGGGTGAAAGCTTCCTACAGTCAGGCTCCAGAACTTTTACTGACCTATGGCTGAAAGCTTCGTTCAACCAGGCTCCAGAACATTGACTGACCTACGGCTGAAAGCTTCGTTTAACCAGGCTCCAGAACAGATACTGACTCACTGCTGATAGCTTTGTACAGTCAGGCTCTAGAACATTTACTGACCTATGGCTGAAAGCTTCGTTCAACCAGGCTCCAGAACATTGACTGACCTACGGCTGAAAGCTTCGTTCAACCAGGCTCCAGAACAGTTACTGACTCACTGCTGATAGCTTTGTACAGTCAGGCTCTAGAACATTTACTGACCTACGGCTGAAAGCTTCATTCAACCAGGCTCCAGAACATTTACTGACCTACGGCTGAAAGCTTCATTCAACCAGGCTCCAGAACAGTTACTGACCTACGGCTGACAGCTTCGTTCAACCAGGCTCCAGAACAGTTCCTGACCCACGGGTGAAAGCTTCGTACAATCAGGCTCCACAACAGTTACTGACCTACGGCTGAAAGCTTCGTTCAACCAGGCTCCAGAACAGTTACTGACTCACTGCTGATAGCTTCGTACAATCAGGCTCCAGAACAGTTACTGACCCACGGCTCAAAGCATTGTACAACCAGTCTGTCGAACAGTTACTGACCCACAGCAGAAAGCTTCGTACATCCAGGCTCTAGAACACTTACTAACCCACGGCTGAAAGCATTGTACAACCAGGCTCTAGAACAGTTACTGACCCATGACAGAAAGCTTCGTACATCCAGGCTCTAGAACAGTTACTGACCCATGGCTGGTAGCTTCGTACAGTCAGGAACTAGAACATTTACTGACCTACGGCTGAAAGCTTCGTTCAACCAGGCTCCAGAACAGTTACTGACTCACTGCTGATAGCTTTGTACAGTAAGGCACTAGAACATTTTCTGACCTACGGCTGAAAGCTTCATTCAACCAGGCTCCAGAACAGTTACTGACCTACGGCTGACAGCTTCGTTCAACCAGGCTCCAGAACAGTTCCTGACCCACGGCTGAAAGCTTCCTGCAGTCAGGCTCTAGAACATTTACTGACCTATAGCTGAAAGCTTCGTTCAACCAGGCTCCAGAACATTGACTGACCTACGGCTGAAAGCTTCGTTCAACCAGGCTCCAGAACAGTTACTGACTCACTGCTGATAGCTTTGTACAGTCAGGCTCTAGAACATTTACTGACCTATGGCTGAAAGCTTCGTTCAACCAGGCTCCAGAACATTGACTGACCTACGGCTGAAAGCTTCGTTCAACCAGGCTCCAGAACAGTTACTGACTCACTGCTGATAGCTTTGTACAGTCAGGCTCTAGAACATTTACTGACCTACGGCTGAAAGCTTCATTCAACCAGGCTCCAGAACAGTTACTGACCTACGGCTGACAGCTTCGTTCAACCAGGCTCCAGAACAGTTCCTGGCCCACGGGTGAAAGCTTCCTACAGTCAGGCTCCAGAACTTTTACTGACCTATGGCTGAAAGCTTCGTTCAACCAGGCTCCAGAACATTAACTGACCTACGGCTGAAAGCTTCGTTTAACCAGGCTCCAGAACAGATACTGACTCACTGCTGATAGCTTTGTACAGTCAGGCTCTAGAACATTTACTGACCTATGGCTGAAAGCTTCGTTCAACCAGGCTCCAGAACATTGACTGACCTACGGCTGAAAGCTTCGTTCAACCAGGCTCCAGAACAGTTACTGACTCACTGCTGATAGCTTTGTACAGTCAGGCTCTAGAACATTTACTGACCTACGGCTGAAAGCTTCATTCAACCAGGCTCCAGAACAGTTACTGACCTACGGCTGACAGCTTCGTTCAACCAGGCTACAGAACAGTTCCTGGCCCACGGGTGAAAGCTTCCTACAGTCAGGCTCCAGAACTTTTACTGACCTATGGCTGAAAGCTTCGTTCAACCAGGCTCCAGAACAGTTACTGACTCACTGCTGATAGCTTCGTACAATCAGGCTCTAGAACATTTACTGACCTATGGCTGAAAGCTTCGTTCAACCAGGCTCCAGAACATTGACTGACCTACGGCTGAAAGCTTCGTTCAACCAGGCTCCAGAACAGTTACTGACTCACTGCTGATAGCTTTGTACAGTCAGGCTCTAGAACATTTACTGACCTATGGCTGAAAGCTTCATTCAACCAGGCTCCAGAACAGTTACTGACCTACGGCTGACAGCTTCGTTCAACCAGGCTCCAGAACAGTTCCTGGCCCACGGGTGAAAGCTTCCTACAGTCAGGCTCCAGAACTTTTACTGACCTATGGCTGAAAGCTTCGTTCAACCAGGCTCCAGAACAGTTACTGACTCACTGCTGATAGCTTCGTACAATCAGGCTCTAGAACATTTACTGACCTATGGCTGAAAGCTTCGTTCAACCAGGCTCCAGAACATTGACTGACCTACGGCTGAAAGCTTCGTTCAACCAGGCTCCAGAACAGTTACTGACTCACTGCTGATAGCTTTGTACAGTCAGGCTCTAGAACATTTACTGACCTATGGCTGAAAGCTTCGTTCAACCAGGCTCCAGAACAGTTACTGACCTACGGCTGACAGCTTCGTTCAACCAGGCTCCAGAACAGTTCCTGGCCCACGGGTGAAAGCTTCCTACAGTCAGGCTCCAGAACTTTTACTGACCTATGGCTGAAAGCTTCGTTCAACCAGGCTCCAGAACAGTTACTGACTCACTGCTGATAGCTTTGTACAGTCAGGCTCTAGAACAGTTACTGACCCATGGCCGATAGATACATACACTCAGGCTCTAGAACATTTACTGACACACGGCTGGAAGCTTTGTAAAACCAGGCTCTAGAACGTTTACTGACACACGGCTGAAAGCTTCCTACACTCAGGCTCTAGAACAGTTACTGACCCACAGCCGAAAGCATCGTACAAGCAGGGTCCAGAACAGTTACTGACCCACGGCTGAAAGCTTCGTACAGCCAGGCGCTAGAACAGTTACTGAACCATGGCTGAAAGCTTTGTTCAACCATGCTCCAGAACAGTTACTGACTCACTGTTGCTAGCTTCATACAGTCAGGCTCTAGAACATTTACTGACCTCCAGCTGGAAGCTTTGTAAAACCAGGATGCAGAACAGTTACTGACCCACGGCTGAAAGCTTCATACAGTCAGGCTCTAGAACAGTTACTGACCTACGGCTGATAGCTTCGTACAACCAGGCTCTAGAACACTTACTGACTCACGGCCGAAAGCATCGTACAACCAGGGTCCAGAACAGTTACTGACCCACGGCCGAAATCATCGTACAACCAGGCTCCACAACTGTTACTTAAACATGGCTGATAGCTTCGTACAGTCAGGCTCTAGAGCATTTACTGACACACGGATGGAAGCTTCGTACATCCAGGCTCTACAACAGTTACTGACACATGGCTGGTATCTTCGTACAGTCATGCTCTAGAACGTTTACTGACCTATGGCTGATAGCTTCGTACAGTCAGGCTCTAGAACATTTACTGACCTACGGCTGAAAGCTTCGTTCAACCAGGCTCCAGAACAGTTTCTGACTCACTGCTGATAGCTTTGTACAGTCAGGCTCTAGAACATTTACTGACCTACGGCTGAAAGCTTCATTCAACCAGGCTCCAGAACAGTTACTGACCTACGGCTGACAGCTTCGTTCAACCAGGCTCCAGAACAGTTCCTGGCCCACGGGTAAAAGCTTCCTACAGTCAGGCTCCAGAACTTTTACTGACCTACGGCTGAAAGCTTCGTTCAACCAGGCTCTAGAACAGTTACTGACCCATGGCCGATAGATACATACACTCAGGCTCTAGAACATTTACTGACACACGGCTGGAAGCTTTGTAAAACCAGGCTCTAGAACGTTTACTGACACACGGCTGAAAGCTTCCTACACTCAGGCTCTAGAACAGTTACTGACCCACAGCCGAAAGCATCGTACAAGCAGGGTCCAGAACAGTTACTGACCCACGGCTGAAAGCTTCGTACAGCCAGGCGCTAGAACAGTTACTGAACCATGGCTGAAAGCTTTGTTCAACCATGCTCCAGAACAGTTACTGACTCACTGTTGCTAGCTTCATACAGTCAGGCTCTAGAACATTTACTGACCTCCAGCTGGAAGCTTTGTAAAACCAGGATCCAGAACAGTTACTGACCCACGGCTGAAAGCTTCATACAGTCAGGCTCTAGAACAGTTACTGACCTACGGCTGATGGCTTCGTACAACCAGGCTCTAGAACACTTACTGACTCACGGCCGAAAGCATCGTACAACCAGGGTCCAGAACAGTTACTGACCCACGGCCGAAATCATCGTACAACCAGGCTCCACAACTGTTACTTAAACATGGCTTATAGCTTCGTACAGTCAGGCTCTAGAGCATTTACTGACACACGGATGGAAGCTTCGTACATCCAGGCTCTACAACAGTTACTGACACATGGCTGGTATCTTCGTACAGTCATGCTCTAGAACGTTTACTGACCTATGGCTGATAGCTTCGTACAGTCAGGCTCTAGAACATTTACTGACCTACGGCTGAAAGCTTCGTTCAACCAGGCTCCAGAACAGTTACTGACTCACTGCTGATAGCTTCGTACGGTCAGGCTCTAGAACATTTGCTGACCTACGGCTGAAAGCTTCGTTCAACCATGCTCCAGAAAAGTTACTGACTCACTGCTGATAGCTTTGTACAGTCAGGCTCTGGAACATTTACTGACCTACGGCTGAAAGCTTCATTCAACCAGGCTCCAGAACAATTACTGACCTACGGCTGACAGCTTCGTTCAACCAGGCTCCAGAACAGTTCCTGACCCACGGGTGAAAGCTTCCTACAGTCAGGCTCCAGAACAGTTACTGACTCACTTCTGATAGCTTCATACAATCAGGCTCCAGAACAGTTACTGACCCTCGGCTCAAAGCATTGTACAACCAGGCTGTCGAACAGTTACTGACCCACAGCAGAAAGCTTCGTACATCCAGGCTCTAGAACAGTTACTAACCCACGGCTGAAAGCATTGTACAACCAGGCTCTAGAACATTTACTGACCTATGGCTGAAAGCTTCGTTCAACCAGGCTCCAGAACATTGACTGACCTACGGCTGAAAGCTTCGTTCAACCAGGCTCCAGAACAGTTACTGACTCACTGCTGATAGCTTTGTACAGTCAGGCTCTAGAACATTTACTGACCTACGGCTGAAAGCTTCATTCAACCAGGCTACAGAACATTGACTGACCTACGGCTGAAAGCTTCGTTCAACCAGGCTCCAGAACAGTTACTGACTCACTGCTGATAGCTTTGTACAGTCAGGCTCTAGAACATTTACTGACCTACGGCTGAAAGCTTCGTTCAACCAGGCTCCAGAACAGTTACTGACCTACGGCTGACAGCTTCGTTCAACCAGGCTCCAGAACAGTTCCTGGCCCACGGGTGAAAGCTTCCTACAGTCAGGCTCCAGAACTTTTACTGACCTATGGCTGAAAGCTTCGTTCAACCAGGCTCCAGAACATTTACTGACCTACGGCTGAAAGCTTCGTTCAGCCAGGCTCCAGAACAGTTACTGACTCACTGCTGATAGCTTTGTACAGTCAGGCTCTAGAACATTTACTGACCTACGGCTGAAAGCTTCATTCAACCAGGCTCCAGAACAGTTACTGACCTACGGCTGACAGCTTCGTTCAACCAGGCTCCAGAACAGTTCCTGGCCCACGGGTGAAAGCTTCCTACAGTCAGGCTCCAGAACTTTTACTGACCTACGGCTGAAAGCTTTGTTCAACCAGGCTCTAGAACAGTTACTGACCCATGGCCGATAGATACATACACTCAGGCTCTAGAACATTTACTGACACACGGCTGGAATCTTTGTAAAACCAGGCTCTAGAACGTTTACTGACACACGGCTGAAAGCTTCCTACAGTCAGTCTCTAGAACAGTTACTGACCCACAGCCGAAAGCATCGTACAAGCAAGGTCCAGAACAGTTACTGACCCACGGCTGAAACCTTCATACAGTCAGGCTCTAGAACATTTACTGACCTACGGCTGAAAGCTTCGTTCAACCAGGCTCCAGAACAGTTACTGACTCACTGCTGATAGCTTCGTACAATCAGGCTCCAGAACAGTTACTGACCCACGGCTCAAAGCATTGTACAACCAGGCTCTAGAACAGTTACTGACCCACGGCAGAAAGCTTCGTTCAACCAGGCTCCAGAACAGTTACTGACTCACTGCTGATAGCTTCGTACAATCAGGCTCTAGAACATTTACTGACCTATGGCTGACAGATTCGTTCAACCAGGCTCTAGAACAGTTACTAACCCACGGCTGAAAGCATTGTACAACCAGGCTCTAGAACAGTTACTGACCCACGGCAGAAAGCTTCGTTCAACCAGGCTCCAGAACAGTTACTGACTCACTGCTGATAGCTTCGTACAATCAGGCTCTAGAACATTTACTGACCTACGGCTGAAAGCTTCGTTCAACCAGGCTCCAGAACAGTTACTGACTCACTGCTGATAGCTTCGTACAATCAGGCTCCAGAACAGTTACTGACCCACGGCTCAAAGCATTGTACAACCAGGCTGTCGAACAGTTTCTGACCCACAGCAGAAAGCTTCGTACATCCAGGCTCTAGAACAGTTACTAACCCACGGCTGAAAGCATTGTACAACCAGGCTCTAGAACAGTTACTGACCCACGGCAGAAAGCTTCGTTCAACCAGGCTCCAGAACAGTTACTGACTCACTGCTGATAGCTTCGTACAATCAGGCTCTAGAACATTTACTGACCTATGGCTGAAAGCTTCGTTCAACCAGGCTCCAGAACAGTTACTGACCCACGGCTGAAAGTTTCATACAACCAGGCTCTAGAACATTTACTGACCCATGGCTGAAAGCGTCGTACAACCAGTCTCTAGAACAGTTACAGACCTACGGCTGAAATGCTTCGTTCAACCAGGCTCCAGATCAGTTACTGACCTACGGCTGAACGCTTCGTACAACCAGGCTCTAGAACAGTTACTGACCCAAGGCTGAAAGCTTCGTACAACCAGGCTCCAGAACTTTTACTGACCTACAGCTGAAAGCTTTGTTCAACCAGGCTCTAGAACAGTTACTGACCCATGGCCGATAGATACATACACTCAGGCTCTAGAACATTTACTGACCTCCAGCTGGAAGCTTTGTAAAACCAGGATCCAGAACAGTTACTGACCCACGGCTGAAAGCTTCATACAGTCAGGCTCTAGAACAGTTACTGAACCACGGTCGAAATCATCGTACAACCAGGCTCCACAACTGTTACTTAAACATGGCTGATAGCTTCGTACAGTCAGGCTCTAGAGCATTTACTGACACACGGATGGAAGCTTCGTACATCCAGGCTCCACAACAGTAACTGACTCACTGCTGATAGCTTCGTACGGTCAGGCTCTAGAACATTTACTGACCTACGGCTGAAAGCTTCGTTCAACCAGGCTCCAGAACAGTTACTGACTCACTGCTGATAGCTTTGTACAGTCAGGCTCTAGAACATTTACTGACCTACGGCTGAAAGCTTCATTCAACCAGGCTCCAGAACAATTACTGACCTACGGCTGACAGCTTCGTTCAACCAGGCTCCAGAACAGTTCCTGACCCACGGCTGAAAGCTTCCTACAGTCAGGTTCCAGAACAGTTACTGACTCACTGCTGATAGCTTCGTACAATCAGGCTCCAGAACAGTTACTGACCCACGGCTGAAAGCTTCGTTCAACCAGGCTCCAGAACAGTTACTGACTCACTGCTGATAGCTTCGTACGGTCAGGCTCTAGAACATTTACTGACCTACGGCTGAAAGCTTCGTTCAACCAGGCTCCAGAACAGTTACTGACTCACTGCTGATAGCTTTGTACAGTCAGGCTCTAGAACATTTACTGACCTACGGCTGAAAGCTTCATTCAACCAGGCTCCAGAACAATTACTGACCTACGGCTGACGGCTTCGTTCAACCAGGCTCCAGAACAGTTCCTGACCCACGGCTGAAAGCTTCCTACAGTCAGGTTCCAGAACAGTTACTGACTCACTGCTGATAGCTTCGTACAATCAGGCTCCAGAACAGTTACTGACCCACGGCTCAAAGCATTGTACAACCAGGCTGTCGAACAGTTACTGACCCACAGCAGAAAGCTACGTACATCCAGGCTCTAGAACAGTTACTAACCCACGGCTGAAAGCATTGTACAACCAGGCTCTAGAACAGTTACTGACCCATGGCCGATAGATACATACACTCAGGCTCTAGAACATTTACTGACACACGGCTGGAAGCTTTGTAAAACCAGGCTCTAGAACGTTTACTGACACACGGCTGAAAGCTTCCTACACTCAGGCTCTAGAACATTTACTGACCTACGGCTGAAAGCTTCATTCAACCAGGCTCCAGAATAGTTACTGACCTACTGCTGACAGCTTCGTTCAACCAGGCTCCAGAAACAGTTCCTGACCCACGGCTGAAAGCTTCCTACAGTCAGGCTCTAGAACATTTACTGACCTACGGCTGAAAGCTTCGTTCAACCAGGCTCCAGAACAGTTACTGACTCACTGCTGATAGCTTCGTACAATCAGGCTCTAGAACATTTACTGACCTATGGCTGAAAGCTTCGTTCAACCAGGCTCCAGAACATTTACTGACCTACGGCTGAAAGCTTCGTTCAACCAGGCTCCAGAACAGTTACTGACTCACTGCTGATAGCTTTGTACAGTCAGGCTCTAGAACATTTACTGACCTACGGCTGATTGCTTCGTTCAACCAGGCTCCAGAACAGTTCCTGGCCCACGGGTGAAAGCTTCCTACAGTCAGGCTCCAGAACTTTTACTGACCTATGGCTGAAAGCTTCGTTCAACCAGGCTCCAGAACATTTACTGACCTACGGCTGAAAGCTTCGTTCAACCAGGCTCCAGAACAGTTACTGACTCACTGCTGATAGCTTTGTACAGTCAGGCTCCAGAACTTTTACTGACCTACGGCTGAAAGCTTTGTTCAACCAGGCTCTAGAACAGTTACTGACCCATGGCCGATAGATACATACACTCAGGCTCTAGAACATTTACTGACACACGGCTGGAAGCTTTGTAAAACCAGGCTCTAGAACGTTTACTGACACACGGCTGAAAGCTTCCTACAGTCAGTCTCTAGAACAGTTACTGACCCACAGCCGAAAGCATCGTACAAGCAAGGTCCAGAACAGTTACTGACCCACGGCTGAAAGCTTTGTTCAACCATGCTCCAGAACTGTTACTGACTCACTGTTGCTAGCTTCATACAGTCAGGCTCTAGAACATTTACTGACCTCCAGCTGGAAGCTTTGTAAAACCAGGATCCAGAACAGTTACTGACCCACGGCTGAAAGCTTCATACAGTCAGGCTCTAGAACAGTTACTGACCTACGGCTGATAGCTTCGTACAACCAGGCTCTAGAACACTTACTGACCCACGGCCGAAAGCATAGTACAACCAGGGTCCAGAACAGTTACTGACCCACTGCCGAAATCATCGTACAACCAGGCTCCACAACTGTTACTTAAACATGGCTGATAGCTTCGTACAGTCAGGCTCTAGAGCATTTACTGACACACGGATGGAAGCTTCGTACATCCAGGCTCTACAACAGTTACTGACACATGGCTGGTAGCTTCGTACAGTCATGCTCTAGAACGTTTACTGACCTATGGCTGATAGCTTCGTACAGTCAGGCTCTAGAACATTTACTGACCTACGGCTGAAAGCTTCGTTCAACCAGGCTCCAGAACAGTTACTGACTCACTGCTGATAGCTTCGTACGGTCAGGCTCTAGAACATTTACTGACCTACGGCTGAAAGCTTCGTTCAACCAGGCTCCAGAACAGTTACTGACTCACTGCTAATAGCTTTGTACAGTCAGGCTCTAGAACATTTACTGACCTACGGCTGAAAGCTTCATTCAACCAGGCTCCAGAACAATTACTGACCTACGGCTGACAGCTTCGTTCAACCAGGCTCCAGAACAGTTCCTGACCCACGGGTGAAAGCTTCCTACAGTCAGGCTCCAGAACAGTTACTGACTCACTGCTGATAGCTTCGTACAATCAGGCTCCAGAACAGTTACTGACCCACGGCTCAAAGCATTGTACAACCAGGCTGTCGAACAGTTACTGACCCACAGCAGAAAGCTTCGTACATCCAGGCTCTAGAACAGTTACTAACCCACGGCTGAAAGCATTGTACAACCAGGCTCTAGAACAGTTACTGACCCACCGCAGAAAGCTTCGTACATCCAGGCTCTAGAACAGTTACTGACCCATGGCTGGTAGCTTCGTACAGTCAGGAACTAGAACTTTTACTGACCTACGGCTGTAAGCTTCATTCAACCAGGCTCCAGAATAGTTACTGACCTACTGCTGACAGCTTCGTTCAACCAGGCTCCAGACCAGTTCCTGACCCACGGCTGAAAGCTTCCTACAGTCAGGCTCTAGAACATTTACTGACCTACGGCTGAAAGCTTCGTTCAACCAGGCTCCAGAACAGTTACTGACTCACTGCTGATAGCTTCGTACAATCAGGCTCTAGAACATTTACTGACCTATGGCTGAAAGCATCGTTCAACCAGGCTCCAGAACATTTACTGACCTACGGCTGAAAGCTTCGTTCAACCAGGCTCCAGAACAGTTACTGACTCACTGCTGATAGCTTTGTACAGTCAGGCTCTAGAACATTTACTGACCTACCGCTGAAAGCTTCGTTCAACCAGGCTCCAGAACAGTTCCTGGCCCACGGGTGAAAGCTTCCTACAGTCAGGCTCCAGAACTTTTACTGACCTACGGCTGAAAGCTTTGTTCAACCAGGCTCTAGAACAGTTACTGACCCATGGCCGATAGATACATACACTCAGGCTCTAGAACATTTACTGACACACGGCTGGAAGCTTTGTAAAACCAGGCTCTAGAACGTTTACTGACACACGGCTGAAAGCTTCCTACAGTCAGTCTCTAGAACATTTACTGACACACGGCTGGAAGCTTTGTAAAACCAGGCTCTAGAACGTTTACTGACACACGGCTGCAAGCTTCCTACAGTCAGTCTCTAGAACAGTTACTGACCCACAGCCGAAAGCATCGTACAAGCAAGGTCCAGAACAGTTACTGACCCACGGCTGAAAGCTTCGTACAGCCAGGCGCTAGAACAGTTACTGAACCATGGCTGAAAGCTTTGTTCAACCATGCTCCAGAACTGTTACTGACTCACTGTTGCTAGCTTCATACAGTCAGGCTCTAGAACATTTACTGACCTCCAGCTGGAAGCTTTGTAAAACCAGGATCCAGAACAGTTACTGACCCACGGCTGAAAGCTTCATACAGTCAGGCTCTAGAACAGTTACTGACCTACGGCTGATAGCTTCGTACAACCAGGCTCTAGAACACTTACTGACCCACGGCCGAAAGCATCGTACAACCAGGGTCCAGAACAGTTACTGACCCACTGCCGAAATCATCGTACAACCAGGCTCCACAACTGTTACTTAAACATGGCTGATAGCTTCGTACAGTCAGGCTCTAGAGCATTTACTGACACACGGATGGAAGCTTCGTACATCCAGGCTCTACAACAGTAACTGACACATGGCTGGTAGCTTCGTACAGTCATGCTCTAGAACGTTTACTGACCTATGGCTGATAACTTCGTACAGTCAGGCTCTAGAACATTTACTGACCTACGGCTGAAAGCTTCGTTCAACCAGGCTCCAGAACAGTTACTGACTCACTGCTGATAGCTTCGTACGGTCAGGCTCTAGAACATTTACTGACCTACGGCTGAAAGCTTCGTTCAACCAGGCTCCAGAACAGTTACTGACTCACTGCTGATAGCTTCGTACAATCAGGCTCCAGAACAGTTACTGACCCACGGCTCAAAGCATTGTACAACCAGGCTGTCGAACAGTTACTGACCCACAGCAGAAAGCTTCGTACATCCAGGCTCTAGAACAGTTACTAACCCACGGCTGAAAGCATTGTACAACCAGGCTCTAGAACAGTTACTGACCCACGGCAGAAAGCTTCGTACATCCAGGCTCTAGAACAGTTACTGACCCATGGCTGGTAGCTTCGTACAGTCAGGAACTAGAACTTTTACTTACCTACGGCTGAAAGCTTCATTCAACCAGGCTCCAGAATAGTTACTGACCTACTGCTGACAGCTTCGTTCAACCAGGCTCCAGAACAGTTCCTGACCCACGGCTGAAAGCTTCCTACAGTCAGGCTCTAGAACATTTACTGACCTACGGCTGAAAGCTTCGTTCAACCAGGCTCCAGAACAGTTACTGACTCACTGCTGATAGCTTCGTACAATCAGGCTCTAGAACATTTACTGACCTATGGCTGAAAGCTTCGTTCAACCAGGCTCCAGAACATTTACTGACCTACGGCTGAAAGCTTCGTTCAACCAGGCCCCAGAACAGTTACTGACTCACTGCTGATAGCTTTGTACAGTCAGGCTCTAGAACATTTACTGACCTACGGCTGATTGCTTCGTTCAACCAGGCTCCAGAACAGTTCCTGGCCCACGGGTGAAAGCTTCCTACAGTCAGGCTCCAGAACTTTTACTGACCTATGGCTGAAAGCTTCGTTCAACCAGGCTCCAGAACATTTACTGACCTACGGCTGAAAGCTTCGTTCAACCAGGCTCCAGAACAGTTACTGACTCACTGCTGATAGCTTTGTACAGTCAGGCTCTAGAACATTTACTGACCTACGGCTGAAAGCTTCATTCAACCAGGCTCCAGAACAGTTACTGACCTACGGCTGACAGCTTCGTTCAACCAGGCTCCAGAACAGTTCCTGGCCCACGGGTGAAAGCTTCCTACAGTCAGGCTCCAGAACTTTTACTGACCTACGGCTGAAAGCTTTGTTCAACCAGGCTCTAGAACAGTTACTGACCCATGGCCGATAGATACATACACTCAGGCTCTAGAACATTTACTGACACACGGCTGGAAGCTTTGTAAAACCAGGCTCTAGAACGTTTACTGACACACGGCTGAAAGCTTCCTACAGTCAGTCTCTAGAACAGTTACTGACCCACAGCCGAAAGCATCGTACAAGCAAGGTCCAGAACAGTTACTGACCCACGGCTGAAAGCTTCGTACAGCCAGGCGCTAGAACAGTTACTGAACCATGGCTGAAAGCTTTGTTCAACCATGCTCCAGAACTGTTACTGACTCACTGTTGCTAGCTTCATACAGTCAGGCTCTAGAACATTTACTGACCTCCAGCTGGAAGCTTTGTAAAACCAGGATCCAGAACAGTTACTGACCCACGGCTGAAAGCTTCATACAGTCAGGCTCTAGAACAGTTACTGACCTACGGCTGATAGCTTCGTACAACCAGGCTCTAGAACACTTACTGACCCACGGCCGAAAGCATAGTACAACCAGGGTCCAGAACAGTTACTGACCCACTGCCGAAATCATCGTACAACCAGGCTCCACAACTGTTACTTAAACATGGCTGATAGCTTCGTACAGTCAGGCTCTGGAGCATTTACTGACACACGGATGGAAGCTTCGTACATCCAGGCTCTACAACAGTTACTGACACATGGCTGGTAGCTTCGTACAGTCATGCTCTAGAACGTTTACTGACCTATGGCTGATAGCTTCGTAGAGTCAGGCTCTAGAACATTTACTGACCTACGGCTGAAAGCTTCGTTCAACCAGGCTCCAGAACAGTTACTGACTCACTGCTGATAGCTTCGTACGGTCAGGCTCTAGAACATTTACTGACCTACGGCTGAAAGCTTCGTTCAACCAGGCTCCAGAACAGTTACTGACTCACTGCTAATAGCTTTGTACAGTCAGGCTCTAGAACATTTACTGACCTACGGCTGAAAGCTTCATTCAACCAGGCTCCAGAACAATTACTGACCTACGGCTGACAGCTTCGTTCAACCAGGCTCCAGAACAGTTCCTGACCCACGGGTGAAAGCTTCCTACAGTCAGGCTCCAGAACAGTTACTGACTCACTGCTGATAGCTTCGTACAATCAGGCTCCAGAACAGTTACTGACCCACGGCTCAAAGCATTGTACAACCAGGCTGTCGAACAGTTACTGACCCACAGCAGAAAGCTTCGTACATCCAGGCTCTAGAACAGTTACTAACCCACGGCTGAAAGCATTGTACAACCAGGCTCTAGAACAGTTACTGACCCACCGCAGAAAGCTTCGTACATCCAGGCTCTAGAACAGTTACTGACCCATGGCTGGTAGCTTCGTACAGTCAGGAACTAGAACTTTTACTGACCTACGGCTGAAAGCTTCATTCAACCAGGCTCCAGAATAGTTACTGACCTACTGCTGACTGCTTCGTTCAACCAGGCTCCAGAACAGTTCCTGACCCACGGCTGAAAGCTTCCTACAGTCAGGCTCTAGAACATTTACTGACCTACGGCTGAAAGCTTCGTTCAACCAGGCTCCAGAACAGTTACTGACTCACTGCTGATAGCTTCGTACAATCAGGCTCTAGAACATTTACTGACCTATCGCTGAAAGCTTCGTTCAACCAGGCTCCAGAACATTTACTGACCTACGGCTGAAAGCTTCGTTCAACCAGGCTCCAGAACAGTTACTGACTCACTGCTGATAGCTTTGTACAGTCAGGCTCTAGAACATTTACTGACCTACCGCTGAAAGCTTCGTTCAACCAGGCTCCAGAACAGTTCCTGGCCCACGGGTGAAAGCTTCCTACAGTCAGGCTCCAGAACTTTTACTGACCTATGGCTGAAAGCTTCGTTCAACCAGGCTCCAGAACATTTACTGACCTACGGCTGAAAGCTTCGTTCAACCAGGCTCCAGAACAGTTACTGACTCACTGCTGATAGCTTTGTACAGTCAGGCTCTAGAACATTTACTGACCTACGGCTGAAAGCTTCATTCAACCAGGCTCCAGAACAGTTACTGACCTACGGCTGACAGCTTCGTTCAACCAGGCTCCAGAACAGTTCCTGGCCCACGGGTGAAAGCTTCCTACAGTCAGGCTCCAGAACTTTTACTGACCTACGGCTGAAAGCTTTGTTCAACCAGGCTCTAGAACAGTTACTGACCCATGGCCGATAGATACATACACTCAGGCTCTAGAACATTTACTGACACACGGCTGGAAGCTTTGTTAAACCAGGCTCTAGAACGTTTACTGACACACGGCTGAAAGCTTCCTACAGTCAGTCTCTAGAACAGTTACTGACCCACAGCCGAAAGCATCGTACAAGCAAGGTCCAGAACAGTTACTGACCCACGGCTGAAAGCTTCGTACAGCCAGGCGCTAGAACAGTTACTGAACCATGGCTGAAAGCTTTGTTCAACCAGGCTCCAGAACAGTTCCTGGCCCACGGGTGAAAGCTTCCTACAGTCAGGCTCCAGAACTTTTACTGACCTACGGCTGAAAGCTTTGTTCAACCAGGCTCTAGAACAGTTACTGACCCATGGCCGATAGATACATACACTCAGGCTCTAGAACATTTACTGACACACGGCTGGAAGCTTTGTAAAACCAGGCTCTAGAACGTTTACTGACACACGGCTGAAAGCTTCCTACAGTCAGTCTCTAGAACAGTTACTGACCCACAGCCGAAAGCATCGTACAAGCAAGGTCCAGAACAGTTACTGACCCACGGCTGAAAGCTTCGTACAGCCAGGCGCTAGAACAGTTACTGAACCATGGCTGAAAGCTTTGTTCAACCAGGCTCCAGAACAGTTCCTGGCCCACGGGTGAAAGCTTCCTACAGTCAGGCTCCAGAACTTTTACTGACCTACGGCTGAAAGCTTTGTTCAACCAGGCTCTAGAACAGTTACTGACCCATGGCCGATAGATACATACACTCAGGCTCTAGAACATTTACTGACACACGGCTGGAAGCTTTGTAAAACCAGGCTCTAGAACGTTTACTGACACACGGCTGAAAGCTTCCTACAGTCAGTCTCTAGAACAGTTACTGACCCACAGCCGAAAGCATCGTACAAGCAAGGTCCAGAACAGTTACTGACCCACGGCTGAAAGCTTCGTACAGCCAGGCGCTAGAACATTTACTGAACCATGGCTGAAAGCTTTGTTCAACCATGCTCCAGAACTGTTACTGACTCACTGTTGCTAGCTTCATACAGTCAGGCTCTAGAACATTTACTGACCTCCAGCTGGAAGCTTTGTAAAACCAGGATCCAGAACAGTTACTGACCCACGGCTGAAAGCTTCATACAGTCAGGCTCTAGAACAGTTACTGACCTACGGCTGATAGCTTCGTACAACCAGGCTCTAGAACACTTACTGACCCACGGCCGAAAGCATAGTACAACCAGGGTCCAGAACAGTTACTGACCCACTGCCGAAATCATCGTACAACCAGGCTCCACAACTGTTACTTAAACATGGCTGATAGCTTCGTACAGTCAGGCTCTAGAGCATTTACTGACACACGGATGGAAGCTTCGTACATCCAGGCTCTACAACAGTTACTGACACATGGCGGGTAGCTTCGTACAGTCATGCTCTAGAACGTTTACTGACCTATGGCTGATAGCTTCGTACAGTCAGGCTCTAGAACATTTACTGACCTACGGCTGAAAGCTTCGTTCAACCAGGCTCCAGAACAGTTACTGACTCACTGCTGATAGCTTCGTACGGTCAGGCTCTAGAACATTTACTGACCTACGGCTGAAAGCTTCGTTCAACCAGGCTCCAGAACAGTTACTGACTCACTGCTAATAGCTTTGTACAGTCAGGCTCTAGAACATTTACTGACCTACGGCTGAAAGCTTCATTCAACCAGGCTCCAGAACAATTACTGACCTACGGCTGACAGCTTCGTTCAACCAGGCTCCAGAACAGTTCCTGACCCACGGGTGAAAGCTTCCTACAGTCAGGCTCCAGAACAGTTACTGACTCACTGCTGATAGCTTCGTACAATCAGGCTCCAGAACAGTTACTGACCCACGGCTCAAAGCATTGTACAACCAGGCTGTCGAACAGTTACTGACCCACAGCAGAAAGCTTCGTACATCCAGGCTCTAGAACAGTTACTAACCCACGGCTGAAAGCATTGTACAACCAGGCTCTAGAACAGTTACTGACCCACCGCAGAAAGCTTCGTACATCCAGGCTCTAGAACAGTTACTGACCCATGGCTGGTAGCTTCGTACAGTCAGGAACTAGAACTTTTACTGACCTACGGCTGAAAGCTTCATTCAACCAGGCTCCAGAATAGTTACTGACCTACTGCTGACAGCTTCGTTCAACCAGGCTCCAGAACAGTTCCTGACCCACGGCTGAAAGCTTCCTACAGTCAGGCTCTAGAACATTTACTGACCTACGGCTGAAAGCTTCGTTCAACCAGGCTCCAGAACAGTTACTGACTCACTGCTGATAGCTTCGTACAATCAGGCTCTAGAACATTTACTGACCTATGGCTGAAAGCTTCGTACAGCCAGGCGCTAGAACATTTACTGAACCATGGCTGAAAGCTTTGTTCAACCATGCTCCAGAACTGTTACTGACTCACTGTTGCTAGCTTCATACAGTCAGGCTCTAGAACATTTACTGACCTCCAGCTGGAAGCTTTGTAAAACCAGGATCCAGAACAGTTACTGACCCACGGCTGAAAGCTTCATACAGTCAGGCTCTAGAACAGTTACTGACCTACGGCTGATAGCTTCGTACAACCAGGCTCTAGAACACTTACTGACCCACGGCCGAAAGCATAGTACAACCAGGGTCCAGAACAGTTACTGACCCACTGCCGAAATCATCGTACAACCAGGCTCCACAACTGTTACTTAAACATGGCTGATAGCTTCGTACAGTCAGGCTCTAGAGCATTTACTGACACACGGATGGAAGCTTCGTACATCCAGGCTCTACAACAGTTACTGACACATGGCTGGTAGCTTCGTACAGTCATGCTCTAGAACGTTTACTGACCTATGGCTGATAGCTTCGTACAGTCAGGCTCTAGAACATTTACTGACCTACGGCTGAAAGCTTCGTTCAACCAGGCTCCAGAACAGTTACTGACTCACTGCTGATAGCTTCGTACGGTCAGGCTCTAGAACATTTACTGACCTACGGCTGAAAGCTTCGTTCAACCAGGCTCCAGAACAGTTACTGACTCACTGCTAATAGCTTTGTACAGTCAGGCTCTAGAACATTTACTGACCTACGGCTGAAAGCTTCATTCAACCAGGCTCCAGAACAATTACTGACCTACGGCTGACAGCTTCGTTCAACCAGGCTCCAGAACAGTTCCTGACCCACGGGTGAAAGCTTCCTACAGTCAGGCTCCAGAACAGTTACTGACTCACTGCTGATAGCTTCGTACAATCAGGCTCCAGAACAGTTACTGACCCACGGCTCAAAGCATTGTACAACCAGGCTGTCGAACAGTTACTGACCCACAGCAGAAAGCTTCGTACATCCAGGCTCTAGAACAGTTACTAACCCACGGCTGAAAGCATTGTACAACCAGGCTCTAGAACAGTTACTGACCCACCGCAGAAAGCTTCGTACATCCAGGCTCTAGAACAGTTACTGACCCATGGCTGGTAGCTTCGTACAGTCAGGAACTAGAACTTTTACTGACCTACGGCTGAAAGCTTCATTCAACCAGGCTCCAGAATAGTTACTGACCTACTGCTGACAGCTTCGTTCAACCAGGCTCCAGAACAGTTCCTGACCCACGGCTGAAAGCTTCCTACAGTCAGGCTCTAGAACATTTACTGACCTACGGCTGAAAGCTTCGTTCAACCAGGCTCCAGAACAGTTACTGACTCACTGCTGATAGCTTCGTACAATCAGGCTCTAGAACATTTACTGACCTATGGCTGAAAGCTTCGTTCAACCAGGCTCCAGAACATTTACTGACCTACGGCTGAAAGCTTCGTTCAACCAGGCTCCAGAACAGTTACTGACTCACTGCTGATAGCTTTGTACAGTCAGGCTCTAGAACATTTACTGACCTACCGCTGAAAGCTTCGTTCAACCAGGCTCCAGAACAGTTCCTGGCCCACGGGTGAAAGCTTCCTACAGTCAGGCTCCAGAACTTTTACTGACCTATGGCTGAAAGCTTCGTTCAACCAGGCTCCAGAACATTTACTGACCTACGGCTGAAAGCTTCGTTCAACCAGGCTCCAGAACAGTTACTGACTCACTGCTGATAGCTTTGTACAGTCAGGCTCTAGAACATTTACTGACCTACGGCTGAAAGCTTCATTCAACCAGGCTCCAGAACAGTTACTGACCTACGGCTGACAGCTTCGTTCAACCAGGCTCCAGAACAGTTCCTGGCCCACGGGTGAAAGCTTCCTACAGTCAGGCTCCAGAACTTTTACTGACCTACGGCTGAAAGCTTTGTTCAACCAGGCTCTAGAACAGTTACTGACCCATGGCCGATAGATACATACACTCAGGCTCTAGAACATTTACTGACACACGGCTGGAAGCTTTGTAAAACCAGGCTCTAGAACGTTTACTGACACACGGCTGAAAGCTTCCTACACTCAGGCTCTAGAACAGTTACTGACCCACAGCCGAAAGCATCGTACAAGCAAGGTCCAGAACAGTTACTGACCCACGGCTGAAAGCTTCATACAGTCAGGCTCTAGAACAGTTACTGACCTACGGCTGATAGCTTCGTACAACCAGGCTCTAGAACACTTACTGACCCACGGCCGAAAGCATCGTACAACCAGGGTCCAGAACAGTTACTGACCCACTGCCGAAATCATCGTACAACCAGGCTCCACAACTGTTACTTAAACATGGCTGATAGCTTCGTACAGTCAGGCTCTAGAGGATTTACTGACACACGGATGGAAGCTTCGTACATCCAGGCTCTACAACAGTAACTGACACATGGCTGGTAGCTTCGTACAGTCATGCTCTAGAACGTTTACTGACCTATGGCTGATAGCTTCGTACAGTCAGGCTCTAGAACATTTACTGACCTACGGCTGAAAGCTTCATTCAACCAGGCTCCAGAACAATTACTGACCTACGGCTGACAGCTTCGTTCAACCAGGCTCCAGAACAGTTACTGACTCACTGCTGATAGCTTCGTACGGTCAGGCTCTAGAACATTTACTGACCTACGGCTGAAAGCTTCGTTCAACCAGGCTCCAGAACAGTTACTGACTCACTGCTGATAGCTTTGTACAGTCAGGCTCTAGAACATTTACTGACCTACGGCTGAAAGCTTCATTCAACCAGGCTCCAGAACAATTACTGACCTACGGCTGACAGCTTCGTTCAACCAGGCTCCAGAACAGTTCCTGACCCACGGCTGAAAGCTTCCTACAGTCAGGTTCCAGAACAGTTACTGACTCACTGCTGATAGCTTCGTACAATCAGGCTCCAGAACAGTTACTGACCCACGGCTCAAAGCATTGTACAACCAGGCTGTCGAACAGTTACTGACCCACAGCAGAAAGCTTCGTACATCCAGGCTCTAGAACAGTTACTAACCCACGGCTGAAAGCATTGTACAACCAGGCTCTAGAACAGTTACTGACCCACGGCAGAAAGCTTCGTACATCCAGGCTCTAGAACATTTACTGACCCATGGCTGGTAGCTTCGTACAGTCAGGAACTAGAACTTTTACTTACCTACGGCTGAAAGCTTCATTCAACCAGGCTCCAGAATAGTTACTGACCTACTGCTGACAGCTTCGTTCAACCAGGCTCCAGAACAGTTCCTGACCCACGGCTGAAAGCTTCCTACAGTCAGGCTCTAGAACATTTACTGACCTACGGCTGAAAGCTTCGTTCAACCAGGCTCCAGAACAGTTACTGACTCACTGCTGATAGCTTCGTACAATCAGGCTCTAGAACATTTACTGACCTACGGCTGATTGCTTCGTTCAACCAGGCTCCAGAACAGTTCCTGGCCCACGGGTGAAAGCTTCCTACAGTCAGGCTCCAGAACTTTTACTGACCTATGGCTGAAAGCTTCGTTCAACCAGGCTCCAGAACATTTACTGACCTACGGCTGAAAGCTTCGTTCAACCAGGCTCCAGAACAGTTCCTGGCCCACGGGTGAAAGCTTCCTACAGTCAGGCTCCAGAACTTTTACTGACCTACGGCTGAAAGCTTCATTCAACCAGGCTCCAGAACAGTTACTGACCTACGGCTGACAGCTTCGTTCAACCAGGCTCCAGAACAGTTCCTGGCCCACGGGTGAAAGCTTCCTACAGTCAGGCTCCAGAACTTTTACTGACCTACGGCTGAAAGCTTTGTTCAACCAGGCTCTAGAACAGTTACTGACCCATGGCCGATAGATACATACACTCAGGCTCTAGAACATTTACTGACACACGGCTGGAAGCTTTGTAAAACCAGGCTCTAGAACGTTTACTGACACACGGCTGAAAGCTTCCTACAGTCAGTCTCTAGAACAGTTACTGACCCACAGCCGAAAGCATCGTACAAGCAAGGTCCAGAACAGTTACTGACCCACGGCTGAAAGCTTCGTACAGCCAGGCGCTAGAACAGTTACTGAACCATGGCTGAAAGCTTTGTTCAACCAGGCTCCACAACTGTTACTTAAACATGGCTGATAGCTTCGTACAGTCAGGCTCTAGAGCATTTACTGACACACGGATGGAAGCTTCGTACATCCAGGCTCTACAACAGTTACTGACACATGGCTGGTAGCTTCGTACAGTCATGCTCTAGAACGTTCACTGACCTATGGCTGATAGCTTCGTACAGTCAGGCTCTAGAACATTTACTGACCTACGGCTGAAAGCTTCGTTCAACCAGGCTCCAGAACAGTTACTGACTCACTGCTGATAGCTTCGTACGGTCAGGCTCTAGAACATTTACTGACCTACGGCTGAAAGCTTCGTTCAACCAGGCTCCAGAACAGTTACTGACTCACTGCTAATAGCTTTGTACAGTCAGGCTCTAGAACATTTACTGACCTACGGCTGAAAGCTTCATTCAACCAGGCTCCAGAACAATTACTGACCTACGGCTGACAGCTTCGTTCAACCAGGCTCCAGAACAGTTCCTGACCCACGGGTGAAAGCTTCCTACAGTCAGGCTCCAGAACAGTTACTGACTCACTGCTGATAGCTTCGTACAATCAGGCTCCAGAACAGTTACTGACCCACGGCTCAAAGCATTATACAACCAGGCTGTCGAACAGTTACTGACCCACAGCAGAAAGCTTCGTACATCCAGGCTCTAGAACAGTTACTAACCCACGGCTGAAAGCATTGTACAACCAGGCTCTAGAACAGTTACTGACCCACCGCAGAAAGCTTCGTACATCCAGGCTCTAGAACAGTTACTGACCCATGGCTGGTAGCTTCGTACAGTCAGGAACTAGAACTTTTACTGACCTACGGCTGAAAGCTTCATTCAACCAGGCTCCAGAACATTTACTGACCTACGGCTGAAAGCTTCGTTCAACCAGGCTCCAGAACAGTTACTGACTCACTGCTGATAGCTTTGTACAGTCAGGCTCTAGAACATTTACTGACCTACCGCTGAAAGCTTCGTTCAACCAGGCTCCAGAACAGTTCCTGGCCCACGGGTGAAAGCTTCCTACAGTCAGGCTCCAGAACTTTTACTGACCTATGGCTGAAAGCTTCGTTCAACCAGGCTCCAGAACCTTTACTGACCTACGGCTGAAAGCTTCGTTCAACCAGGCTCCAGAACAGTTACTGACTCACTGCTGATAGCTTTGTACAGTCAGGCTCTAGAACATTTACTGACCTACGGCTGAAAGCTTCATTCAACCAGGCTCCAGAACAGTTACTGACCTACGGCTGACAGCTTCGTTCAACCAGGCTCCAGAACAGTTCCTGGCCCACGGGTGAAAGCTTCCTACAGTCAGGCTCCAGAACTTTTACTGACCTACGGCTGAAAGCTTTGTTCAACCAGGCTCTAGAACAGTTACTGACCCATGGCCGATAGATACATACACTCAGGCTCTAGAACATTTACTGACACACGGCTGGAAGCTTTGTAAAACCAGGCTCTAGAACGTTTACTGACACACGGCTGAAAGCTTCCTACAGTCAGTCTCTAGAACAGTTACTGACCCACAGCCGAAAGCATCGTACAAGCAAGGTCCAGAACAGTTACTGACCCACGGCTGAAAGCTTCGTACAGCCAGGCGCTAGAACAGTTACTGAACCATGGCTGAAAGCTTTGTTCAACCATGCTCCAGAACTGTTACTGACTCACTGTTGCTAGCTTCATACAGTCAGGCTCTAGAACATTTACTGACCTCCAGCTGGAAGCTTTGTAAAACCAGGATCCAGAACAGTTACTGACCCACGGCTGAAAGCTTCATACAGTCAGGCTCTAGAACAGTTACTGACCTACGGCTGATAGCTTCGTACAACCAGGCTCTAGAACACTTAGTGACCCACGGCCGAAAGCATCGTACAACCAGGGTCCAGAACAGTTACTGACCCACTGCCGAAATCATCGTAGAACCAGGCTCCACAACTGTTACTTAAACATGCCTGATAGCTTCGTACAGTCAGGCTCTAGAGCATTTACTGACACACGGATGGAAGCTTCGTACATCTAGGCTCTAGAACAGTTACTGACCCATGGCTGGTAGCTTCGTACAGTCATGCTCTAGAACGTTTACTGACCTATGGCTGATAGCTTCGTACAGTCAGGCTCTAGAACATTTACTGACCTACGGCTGAAAGCTTCGTTCAACCAGGCTCCAGAACAGTTACTGACCTACGGCTGACAGCTTCGTTCAACCAGACTCCAGAACTGTTACTGACTCACTGCTGATAGCTTCGTACAATCAGGCTCTAGAACATTTACTGACCTATGGCTGAAAGCTTCGTTCAACCAGGCTCCAGAACAGTTACTGACCCACGGCTGAAAGCTTCATACAACCAGGCTCCAGAACAGTTACTGACCCAAGGCTGAAAGCTTCGTTCAACCAGGCTCCAGAACAGTTACTGACTCACTGCTGATAGCTTCGTACAATCAGTCTCCAGAACAGTTACTGACCCACGGCTCAAAGCATTGTACAACCAGACTGTCGAACAGTTACTGACCCACAGCAGAAAGCTTCGTACATCCAGGCTCTAGAACAGTTACTGACCCATGGCTGAAAGCTTTGTTCAACCATGCTCCAGAACTGTTACTGACTCACTGTTGCTAGCTTCATACAGTCAGGCTCTAGAACATTTACTGACCTCCAGCTGGAAGCTTTGTAAAACCAGGATCCAGAACAGTTACTGACCCACGGCTGAAAGCTTCATACAGTCAGGCTCTAGAACAGTTACTGACCTACGGCTGATAGCTTCGTACAACCAGGCTCTAGAACAGTTACTGACCCACTGCCGAAATCATCGTACAACCAGGCTCCACAACTGTTACTTAAACATGGCTGATAGCTTCGTACAGTCAGGCTCTAGAGCATTTACTGACACACGGATGGAAGCTTCGTACATCCAGGCTCTACAACAGTTACTGACACATGGCTGGTAGCTTCGTACAGTCATGCTCTAGAACGTTCACTGACCTATGGCTGATAGCTTCGTACAGTCAGGCTCTAGAACATTTACTGACCTACGGCTGAAAGCTTCGTTCAACCAGGCTCCAGAACAGTTACTGACTCACTGCTGATAGCTTCGTACGGTCAGGCTCTAGAACATTTACTGACCTACGGCTGAAAGCTTCGTTCAACCAGGCTCCAGAACAGTTACTGACTCACTGCTAATAGCTTTGTACAGTCAGGCTCTAGAACATTTACTGACCTACGGCTGAAAGCTTCATTCAACCAGGCTCCAGAACAATTACTGACCTACGGCTGACAGCTTCGTTCAACCAGGCTCCAGAACAGTTCCTGACCCACGGGTGAAAGCTTCCTACAGTCAGGCTCCAGAACAGTTACTGACTCACTGCTGATAGCTTCGTACAATCAGGCTCCAGAACAGTTACTGACCCACGGCTCAAAGCATTGTACAACCAGGCTGTCGAACAGTTACTGACCCACAGCAGAAAGCTTCGTACATCCAGGCTCTAGAACAGTTACTAACCCACGGCTGAAAGCATTGTACAACCAGGCTCTAGAACAGTTACTGACCCACCGCAGAAAGCTTCGTACATCCAGGCTCTAGAACAGTTACTGACCCATGGCTGGTAGCTTCGTACAGTCAGGAACTAGAACTTTTACTGACCTACGGCTGAAAGCTTCATTCAACCAGGCTCCAGAACATTTACTGACCTACGGCTGAAAGCTTCGTTCAACCAGGCTCCAGAACAGTTACTGACTCACTGCTGATAGCTTTGTACAGTCAGGCTCTAGAACATTTACTGACCTACCGCTGAAAGCTTCGTTCAACCAGGCTCCAGAACAGTTCCTGGCCCACGGGTGAAAGCTTCCTACAGTCAGGCTCCAGAACTTTTACTGACCTATGGCTGAAAGCTTCGTTCAACCAGGCTCCAGAACCTTTACTGACCTACGGCTGAAAGCTTCGTTCAACCAGGCTCCAGAACAGTTACTGACTCACTGCTGATAGCTTTGTACAGTCAGGCTCTAGAACATTTACTGACCTACGGCTGAAAGCTTCATTCAACCAGGCTCCAGAACAGTTACTGACCTACGGCTGACAGCTTCGTTCAACCAGGCTCCAGAACAGTTCCTGGCCCACGGGTGAAAGCTTCCTACAGTCAGGCTCCAGAACTTTTACTGACCTACGGCTGAAAGCTTTGTTCAACCAGGCTCTAGAACAGTTACTGACCCATGGCCGATAGATACATACACTCAGGCTCTAGAACATTTACTGACACACGGCTGGAAGCTTTGTAAAACCAGGCTCTAGAACGTTTACTGACACACGGCTGAAAGCTTCCTACAGTCAGTCTCTAGAACAGTTACTGACCCACAGCCGAAAGCATCGTACAAGCAAGGTCCAGAACAGTTACTGACCCACGGCTGAAAGCTTCGTACAGCCAGGCGCTAGAACAGTTACTGAACCATGGCTGAAAGCTTTGTTCAACCATGCTCCAGAACAGTTACTGACCTACGGCTGACAGCTTCGTTCAACCAGGCTCCAGAACAGTTCCTGGCCCACGGGTGAAAGCTTCCTACAGTCAGGCTCCAGAACTTTTACTGACCTACGGCTGAAAGCTTTGTTCAACCAGGCTCTAGAACAGTTACTGACCCATGGCCGATAGATACATACACTCAGGCTCTAGAACATTTACTGACACACGGCTGGAAGCTTTGTAAAACCAGGCTCTAGAACGTTTACTGACACACGGCTGAAAGCTTCCTACAGTCAGTCTCTAGAACAGTTACTGACCCACAGCCGAAAGCATCGTACAAGCAAGGTCCAGAACAGTTACTGACCCACGGCTGAAAGCTTCGTACAGCCAGGCGCTAGAACAGTTACTGAACCATGGCTGAAAGCTTTGTTCAACCATGCTCCAGAACTGTTACTGACTCACTGTTGCTAGCTTCATACAGTCAGGCTCTAGAACATTTACTGACCTCCAGCTGGAAGCTTTGTAAAACCAGGATCCAGAACAGTTACTGACCCACGGCTGAAAGCTTCATACAGTCAGGCTCTAGAACAGTTACTGACCTACGGCTGATAGCTTCGTACAACCAGGCTCTAGAACACTTAGTGACCCACGGCCGAAAGCATCGTACAACCAGGGTCCAGAACAGTTACTGACCCACTGCCGAAATCATCGTAGAACCAGGCTCCACAACTGTTACTTAAACATGCCGGATAGCTTCGTACAGTCAGGCTCTAGAGCATTTACTGACACACGGATGGAAGCTTCGTACATCTAGGCTCTAGAACAGTTACTGACCCATGGCTGGTAGCTTCGTACAGTCATGCTCTAGAACGTTTACTGACCTATGGCTGATAGCTTCGTACAGTCAGGCTCTAGAACATTTACTGACCTACGGCTGAAAGCTTCGTTCAACCAGGCTCCAGAACAGTTACTGACCTACGGCTGACAGCTTCGTTCAACCAGACTCCAGAACTGTTACTGACTCACTGCTGATAGCTTCGTACAATCAGGCTCTAGAACATTTACTGACCTATGGCTGAAAGCTTCGTTCAACCAGGCTCCAGAACAGTTACTGACCCACGGCTGAAAGCTTCATACAACCAGGCTCCAGAACAGTTACTGACCCAAGGCTGAAAGCTTCGTTCAACCAGGCTCCAGAACAGTTACTGACTCACTGCTGATAGCTTCGTACAATCAGTCTCCAGAACAGTTACTGACCCACGGCTCAAAGCATTGTACAACCAGACTGTCGAACAGTTACTGACCCACAGCAGAAAGCTTCGTACATCCAGGCTCTAGAACAGTTACTGACCCATGGCTGGTAGCTTCGTACAGTCATGCTCTAGAACGTTTACTGACCTATGGCTGATAGCTTCGTACAGTCAGGCTCTAGAACATTTACTGACCTACGGCTGAAAGCTTCGTTCAACCAGGCTCCAGAACAGTTACTGACTCACTGCTGATAGCTTCGTACGGTCAGGCTCTAGAACATTTACTGACCTAAGGCTGAAAGCTTCATTCAACCAGGGTCCAGAACAGTTACTGACCTACGGCTGAAAGCTTCGTTCAACCAGGCTCCAGAACAGTTACTGACTCACTGCTGATAGCTTCGTACCATCAGGCTCTAGAACATTTACTGACCTATGGCTGAAAGCTTCGTTCAACCAGGCTCCAGAACAGTTACTGATCCACGGCTGAAAGCTTCATACAACCAGGCTCCAGAACAGTTACTGACACAAGGCTGAAAGCTTCGTTCAACCAGACTCCAGAACAGTTACTGACTCACTGCTGATAGCTTCGTACAATCAGGCTCCAGAACAGTTACTGACCCACGGCTCAAAGCATTGTACAACCAGGCTGTCGAACAGTTACTGACCCACAGCAGAAAGCTTCGTACATCCAGGCTCTAGAACAGTTACTAACCCACGGCTGAAAGCATTGTACAACCAGGCTCTAGAACAGTTACTGACCCACGGCAGAAAGCTTCGTACATCCAGGCTCTAGAACAGTTACTGACCCATGGCTGGTAGCTTCGTACAGTCAGGAACTAGAACTTTTACTGACCTACGGCTGAAAGCTTCATTCAACCAGGCTCCAGAATAGTTACTGACCTACGACTGACAGCTTCGTTCAACCAGGCTCCAAAACAGTTCCTGACCCACTGCTGATAGCTTCGTACAATCAGGCTCTAGAACATTTACTGACCTATGGCTGAAAGCTTCGTTCAACCAGGCTCCAGAACAGTTACTGACCCACGGCTGAAAGCTTCATACAACCAGGCTCCAGAACAGTTACTAACCCAAGGATGAAAGCTTCGTACAACCAGGCTCCAGAACCTTTACTGACCTACGGCTGAAAGCTTCGTACAACCAGGCTCCAGAACAGTTACTGACCCATGGCTGAAAGCTTCGTACAACCAGGCTCTAGAACAGTTACAGACCTACGGCTGAAATGCTTCGTTCAACCAGGCTCCAGATCAGTTACTGACCTACGGCTGAACGCTTCGTACAACCAGGCTCTAGAACAGTTACTGACCCAAGGCTGAAAGCTTCGTACAACCAGGCTCCAGAACCTTTACTGACCTACGGCTGAACGCTTCGTACAACCAGGCTCTAGAACAGTTACTGACCCAAGGATGAAAGCTTCGTACAACCAGGCTCCAGAACCTTTATTGACCTACGGCTGAAAGCTTCGTACAACCAGGCTCCAGAACAGTTACTGACCCATGGCTGAAAGCTTCGTACAACCAGGCTCTAGAACAGTTACAGACCTACGGCTGAAATGCTTCGTTCAACCAGGCTCCAGATCAGTTACTGACCTACGGCTGAACGCTTCATACAACCAGGCTCTAGAACAGTTACTGACCCAAGGCTGAAAGCTTCGTACAACCAGGCTCCAGAACCTTTACTGACCTACGGCTGAAAGCTTTGTTCAACCAGGCTCTAGAACAGTTACTGACCCATGGCCGATAGCTTCATACACTCAGGCTCTAGAACATTTACTGACACACGGCTGGAAGCTTTGTAAAATCAGGCTCTAGAACGTTTACTGACACACGGCTGAAAGCTTCGTAAAACCAGGCTCTAGAACGTTTACTGACACATGGCTGAAAGCTTCCTACAGTCAGGCTCTAGAGCATTTACTGACACACGGATGGAAGCTTCGTACATCCAGGCTCTACAACAGTTACTGACACATGGCTGGTAGCTTCGTACAGTCATGCTCTAGAACGTTTACTGACCTATGGCTGATAGCTTCGTACAGTCAGGCTCTAGAACATTTACTGACCTACGGCTGAAAGCTTCGTTCAACCAGGCTCCAGAACAGTTACTGACTCACTGCTGATAGCTTCGTACGGTCAGGCTCTAGAACATTTACTGACCTACGGCTGAAAGCTTCGTTCAACCAGGCTCCAGAACAGTTACTGACTCACTGCTAATAGCTTTGTACAGTCAGGCTCTAGAACATTTACTGACCTACGGCTGAAAGCTTCATTCAACCAGGCTCCAGAACAATTACTGACCTACGGCTGACAGCTTCGTTCAACCAGGCTCCAGAACAGTTCCTGACCCACGGGTGAAAGCTTCCTACAGTCAGGCTCCAGAACAGTTACTGACTCACTGCTGATAGCTTCGTACAATCAGGCTCCAGAACAGTTACTGTCCCACAGCTCAAAGCATTGTACAACCAGGCTGTCGAACAGTTACTGACCCACAGCAGAAAGCTTCGTACATCCAGGCTCTAGAACAGTTACTAACCCACGGCTGAAAGCATTGTACAACCAGGCTCTAGAACAGTTACTGACCCACCGCAGAATGCTTCGTACATCCAGGCTCTAGAACAGTTACTGACCCATGGCTGGTAGCTTCGTACAGTCAGGAACTAGAACTTTTACTGACCTACGGCTGAAAGCTTCATTCAACCAGGCTCCAGAACATTTACTGACCTACGGCTGAAAGCTTCGTTCAACCAGGCTCCAGAACAGTTACTGACTCACTGCTGATAGCTTTGTACAGTCAGGCTCTAGAACATTTACTGACCTACCGCTGAAAGCTTCGTTCAACCAGGCTCCAGAACAGTTCCTGGCCCACGGGTGAAAGCTTCCTACAGTCAGGCTCCAGAACTTTTACTGACCTATGGCTGAAAGCTTCGTTCAACCAGGCTCCAGAACATTGACTGACCTACGGCTGAAAGCTTCGTTCAACCAGGCTCCAGAACAGTTACTGACTCACTGCTGATAGCTTTGTACAGTCAGGCTCTA
The DNA here is from genome assembly GCF_030144855.1 of Hypanus sabinus. Taxonomy (NCBI): domain Eukaryota; kingdom Metazoa; phylum Chordata; class Chondrichthyes; order Myliobatiformes; family Dasyatidae; genus Hypanus; species Hypanus sabinus. Next base: position 157,163,304 of record NC_082715.1, on the reverse strand, counting down.
GAACATTTACTGACCTACGGCTGAAAGCTTCATTCAACCAGGCTCCAGAACAGTTACTGACCTACGGCTGACAGCTTCGTTCAACCAGGCTCCAGAACAGTTCCTGGCCCACGGGTGAAAGCTTCCTACAGTCAGGCTCCAGAACTTTTACTGACCTATGGCTGAAAGCTTCGTTCAACCAGACTCCAGAACAGTTACTGACTCACTGCTGATAGCTTCGTACAAGCAGGCTCTAGAACATTTACTGACCCTCGGCTCAAAGCATTGTACAACCAGGCTGTCGAACAGTTACTGACCCACAGCAGAAAGCTTCGTACATCCAGGCTCTAGAACACTTACTAACCCACGGCTGGAAGCTTTGTAAAACCAGGCTCTAGAACTGTTACTGACTCACTGTTGCTAGCTTCATACAGTCAGGCTCTAGAACATTTACTGACCTCCAGCTGGAAGCTTTGTAAAACCAGGATCCAGAACAGTTACTGACCCACGGCTGAAAGCTTCATACAGTCAGGCTCTAGAACAGTTACTGACCTACGGCTGATAGCTTCGTACAACCAGGCTCTAGAACACTTACTGACCCACGGCCGAAAGCATCGTACAACCAGGGTCCAGAACAGTTACTGACCCACTGCCGAAATCATCGTAGAACCAGGCTCCACAACTGTTACTTAAACATGCCTGATAGCTTCGTACAGTCAGGCTCTAGAGCATTTACTGACACACGGATGGAAGCTTCGTACATCCAGGCTCTACAACAGTTACTGACACATGGCTGGTAGCTTCGTACAGTCATGCTCTAGAACGTTTACTGACCTATGGCTGATAGCTTCGTACAGTCAGGCTCTAGAACATTTACTGACCTATGGCTGAAAGCTTCGTTCAACCAGGCTCCAGAACAGTTACTGACCCACGGCTGAAACCTTCATACAACCAGGCTCCAGAACAGTTACTGACCCATGGCTGAAAGCTTCGTACAACCAGGCTCTAGAACAGTTACAGACCTACGGCTGAAATGCTTCGTTCAACCAGGCTCCAGATCAGTTACTGACCTACGGCTGAACGCTTCGTACAACCAGGCTCTAGAACAGTTACTGACCCAAGGCTGAAAGCTTCGTACAACCAGGCTCCAGAACCTTTACTGACCTACGGCTGAACGCTTCGTACAACCAGGCTCTAGAACAGTTACTGACCCAAGGATGAAAGCTTCGTACAACCAGGCTCCAGAACCTTTACTGACCTACGGCTGAAAGCTTCGTACAACCAGGCTCCAGAACAGTTACTGACCCATGGCTGAAAGCTTCGTACAACCAGGCTCTAGAACAGTTACAGACCTACGGCTGAAATGCTTCGTTCAACCAGGCTCCAGATCAGTTACTGACCTACGGCTGAACGCTTCGTACAACCAGGCTCTAGAACAGTTACTGACCCAAGGCTGAAAGCTTCGTACAACCAGGCTCCAGAACCTTTACTGACCTACGGCTGAAAGCTTTGTTCAACCAGGCTCTAGAACAGTTACTGACCCATGGCCGATAGCTTCATACACTCAGGCTCTAGAACATTTACTGACACACGGCTGGAAGCTTTGTAAAATCAGGCTCTAGAACGTTTACTGACACACGGCTGAAAGCTTCGTAAAACCAGGCTCTAGAACGTTTACTGACACATGGCTGAAAGCTTCCTACAGTCAGGCTCTAGAACAGTTACTGACCCACACCCGAAAGCTTCATACAACCAGGCTCCAGAACAGTTACTAACTCATTGCTGATAGCTTCGTACAGTCAGGCTCTAGAACATTTACTGACCTACGGCTGACAGCTTCTTTCAACCAGGCTCCAGAACAGTTCCTGACCCACGGGTGAAAGCTTCCTACAGTCAGGTTCCAGAACTTTTACTGACCTACGGCTGAAAGCTTCGTTCAACCAGGCTCTAGAACGTTTACTGACACATGGCTGAAAGCTTCCTACAGTCAGGCTCTAGAACAGTTACTGACCCACACCCGAAAGCTTCATACAACAAGGCTCCAGAACAGTTACTAACTCATTGCTGAGAGCTTCGTACAGTCAGGCTCCATAACAGTTACTGACCTACGGCTGACAGCTTCTTTCAACCAGGCTCCAGAACAGTTCCTGACCCACGGGTGAAAGCTTCCTACAGTCAGGTTCCAGAACTTTTACTGACCTACGGCTGAAAGCTTCGTTCAACCAGGCTCCAGAACAGTTACTGACTCACTGCTGATAGCTTCATACAATCAGGCTCCAGAACAGTTACTGACCCACGGCTCAAAGCATTGTACAACCAGGCTGTCGAACAGTTACTGACCCACAGCAGAAGGCTTCGTACATCCAGGCTCTAGAACAGTTACTAACCCGCGGCTGAAAGCATTGTACAACCAGGCTCAAGAACAGTTACTGACCCACGGCAGAAAGCTTCGTACATCCAGGCTCTAGAACAGTTACTGACCCATGGCTGGTAGCTTCGTACAGTCAGGAACTAGAACTTTTACTGACCTACGGCTGAATGCTTCATTCAACCAGGCTCCAGAATAGTTACTGACCTACGGCTGACAGCTTCGTTCAACCAGGCTCCAGAACAGTTCCTGACCCACGGCTGAAAGCTTCCTACAGTCAGGCTCTAGAACATTTACTGACCTACGGCTGAAAGCTTCGTTCAACCAGGCTCCAGAACAGTTACTGACTCACTGCTGATAGCTTCGTACAATCAGGCTCTAGAACATTTACTGACCTATGGCTGAAAGCTTCGTTCAACCAGGCTGCAGAACAGTTACTGACTCACTGCTGATAGCTTCGTACAGTCAGGCTCTAGAACATTTACTGACCTACGGCTGAAAGCTTCATTCAACCACGCTCCAGAACAGTTACTGACCTACGTCTGACAGCTTCGTTCAACCAGGCTCCAGAACAGTTCCTGACCCACGGCTGAAAGCTTCCTGCAGTCAGGCTCTAGAACATTTACTGACCTACGGCTGAAAGCTTCGTTCAACCAGGCTCCAGAACAGTTACTGACCCATGGCTGAAAGCTTCGTACAACCAGGCTCTAGAACAGTTACTGACCCACGGCAGAAAGGTTCGTACATCCAGGCTCTAGAACAGTTACTGACCCATGGCTGGTAGCTTCGTACAGTCAGGAACTAGAACTTTTACTGACCTACGGCTGAAAGCTTCATTCAACCAGGCTCCAGAATAGTTACTGACCTACGGCTGACAGCTTCGTTCAACCAGGCTCCAGAACAGTTCCTGACCCACTGCTGATAGCTTCGTACAATCAGGCTCTAGAAAATTTACTGACCAATGGCTGAAAGCTTCGTTCAACCAGGCTGCAGAACAGTTACTGACTCACTGCTGATAGCTTCGTACAGTCAGGCTCTAGAACATTTACTGACCTACGGCTGAAAGCTTCATTCAACCAGGCTCCAGAACAGTTACTGACCTACGTCTGACAGCTTCGTTCAACCAGGCTCCAGAACAGTTCCTGACCCACGGCTGAAAGCTTCCTGCAGTCAGGCTCTAGAACATTTACTGACCTACGGCTGAAAGCTTCGTTCAACCAGGCTCCAGAACAGTTACTGACCCATGGCTGAAAGCTTCGTACAACCAGGATCTAGAACAGTTACTGACCCACGGCAGAAAGGTTCGTACATCCAGGCTCCAGAACAGTTACTGACCCATGGCTGGTAGCTTCGTACAGTCAGGAACTAGAACTTTTACTGACCTACGGCTGAAAGCTTCATTCAACCAGGCTCCAGAATAGTTACTGACCTACGGCTGACAGCTTCGTTCAACCAGGCTCCAGAACAGTTCCTGACCCACTGCTGATAGCTTCGTACAATCAGGCTCTAGAACATTTACTGACCAATGGCTGAAAGCTTCGTTCAACCAGGCTGCAGAACAGTTACTGACTCACTGCTGATAGCTTCGTACAGTCAGGCTCTAGAACATTTACTGACCTACGGCTGAAAGCTTCATTCAACCAGGCTCCAGAACAGTTACTGACCTACGGCTGACAGCTTCGTTCAACCAGCCTCCAGAACATTTACTGACCTACGGCTGAAAGCTTCGTTCAACCAGGCTCCAGAACAGTTACTGACTCACTGCTGATAGCTTTGTACAGTCAGGCTCTAGAACATTTACTGACCTACCGCTGAAAGCTTCGTTCAACCAGGCTCCAGAACAGTTCCTGGCCCACGGGTGAAAGCTTCCTACAGTCAGGCTCCAGAACTTTTACTGACCTATGGCTGAAAGCTTCGTTCAACCAGGCTCCAGAACATTTACTGACCTACGGCTGAAAGCTTCGTTCAACCAGGCTCCAGAACAGTTACTGACTCACTGCTGATAGCTTTGTACAGTCAGGCTCTAGAACATTTACTGACCTACGGCTGAAAGCTTCATTCAACCAGGCTCCAGAACAGTTACTGACCTACGGCTGACAGCTTCGTTCAACCAGGCTCCAGAACAGTTCCTGGCCCACGGGTGAAAGCTTCCTACAGTCAGGCTCCAGAACTTTTACTGACCTACGGCTGAAAGCTTTGTTCAACCAGGCTCTAGAACAGTTACTGACCCATGGCCGATAGATACATACACTCAGGCTCTAGAACATTTACTGACACACGGCTGGAAGCTTTGTAAAACCAGGCTCTAGAACTGTTACTGACTCACTGTTGCTAGCTTCATACAGTCAGGCTCTAGAACATTTACTGACCTCCAGCTGGAAGCTTTGTAAAACCAGGATCCAGAACAGTTACTGACCCACGGCTGAAAGCTTCATACAGTCAGGCTCTAGAACAGTTACTGACCTACGGCTGATAGCTTCGTACAACCAGGCTCTAGAACAGTTACTGACCCAAGGCTGAAAGCTTCGTACAACCAGGCTCCAGAACCTTTACTGACCTACGGCTGAAAGCTTTGTTCAACCAGGCTCTAGAACAGTTACTGACCCATGGCCGATAGCTTCATACACTCAGGCTCTAGAACATTTACTGACACACGGCTGGAAGCTTTGTAAAATCAGGCTCTAGAACGTTTACTGACACACGGCTGAAAGCTTCGTAAAACCAGGCTCTAGAACGTTTACTGACACATGGCTGAAAGCTTCCTACAGTCAGGCTCTAGAACAGTTACTGACCCACACCCGAAAGCTTCATACAACCAGGCTCCAGAACAGTTACTAACTCATTGCTGAGAGCTTCGTACAGTCAGGCTCCATAACAGTTACTGACCTACGGCTGACAGCTTCTTTCAACCAGGCTCCAGAACAGTTCCTGACCCACGGGTGAAAGCTTCCTACAGTCAGGTTCCAGAACTTTTACTGACCTACGGCTGAAAGCTTCGTTCAACCAGGCTCTAGAACGTTTACTGACACATGGCTGAAAGCTTCCTACAGTCAGGCTCTAGAACAGTTACTGACCCACACCCGAAAGCTTCATACAACCAGGCTCCAGAACAGTTACTAACTCATTGCTGAGAGCTTCGTACAGTCAGGCTCCATAACAGTTACTGACCTACGGCTGACAGCTTCTTTCAACCAGGCTCCAGAACAGTTCCTGACCCACGGGTGAAAGCTTCCTACAGTCAGGTTCCAGAACTTTTACTGACCTACGGCTGAAAGCTTCGTTCAACCAGGCTCCAGAACAGTTACTGACTCACTGCTGATAGCTTCATACAATCAGGCTCCAGAACAGTTACTGACCCACGGCTCAAAGCATTGTACAACCAGGCTGTCGAACAGTTACTGACCCACAGCAGAAGGCTTCGTACATCCAGGCTCTAGAACAGTTACTAACCCGCGGCTGAAAGCATTGTACAACCAGGCTCAAGAACAGTTACTGACCCACGGCAGAAAGCTTCGTACATCCAGGCTCTAGAACAGTTACTGACCCATGGCTGGTAGCTTCGTACAGTCAGGAACTAGAACTTTTACTGACCTACGGCTGAATGCTTCATTCAACCAGGCTCCAGAATAGTTACTGACCTACGGCTGACAGCTTCGTTCAACCAGGCTCCAGAACAGTTCCTGACCCACGGCTGAAAGCTTCCTACAGTCAGGCTCTAGAACATTTACTGACCTACGGCTGAAAGCTTCGTTCAACCAGGCTCCAGAACAGTTACTGACTCACTGCTGATAGCTTCGTACAATCAGGCTCTAGAACATTTACTGACCTATGGCTGAAAGCTTCGTTCAACCAGGCTGCAGAACAGTTACTGACTCACTGCTGATAGCTTCGTACAGTCAGGCTCTAGAACATTTACTGACCTACGGCTGAAAGCTTCATTCAACCACGCTCCAGAACAGTTACTGACCTACGTCTGACAGCTTCGTTCAACCAGGCTCCAGAACAGTTCCTGACCCACGGCTGAAAGCTTCCTGCAGTCAGGCTCTAGAACATTTACTGACCTACGGCTGAAAGCTTCGTTCAACCAGGCTCCAGAACAGTTACTGACCCATGGCTGAAAGCTTCGTACAACCAGGCTCTAGAACAGTTACTGACCCACGGCAGAAAGGTTCGTACATCCAGGCTCTAGAACAGTTACTGACCCATGGCTGGTAGCTTCGTACAGTCAGGAACTAGAACTTTTACTGACCTACGGCTGAAAGCTTCATTCAACCAGGCTCCAGAATAGTTACTGACCTACGGCTGACAGCTTCGTTCAACCAGGCTCCAGAACAGTTCCTGACCCACTGCTGATAGCTTCGTACAATCAGGCTCTAGAAAATTTACTGACCAATGGCTGAAAGCTTCGTTCAACCAGGCTGCAGAACAGTTACTGACTCACTGCTGATAGCTTCGTACAGTCAGGCTCTAGAACATTTACTGACCTACGGCTGAAAGCTTCATTCAACCAGGCTCCAGAACAGTTACTGACCTACGTCTGACAGCTTCGTTCAACCAGGCTCCAGAACAGTTCCTGACCCACGGCTGAAAGCTTCCTGCAGTCAGGCTCTAGAACATTTACTGACCTACGGCTGAAAGCTTCGTTCAACCAGGCTCCAGAACAGTTACTGACCCATGGCTGAAAGCTTCGTACAACCAGGATCTAGAACAGTTACTGACCCACGGCAGAAAGGTTCGTACATCCAGGCTCCAGAACAGTTACTGACCCATGGCTGGTAGCTTCGTACAGTCAGGAACTAGAACTTTTACTGACCTACGGCTGAAAGCTTCATTCAACCAGGCTCCAGAATAGTTACTGACCTACGGCTGACAGCTTCGTTCAACCAGGCTCCAGAACAGTTCCTGACCCACTGCTGATAGCTTCGTACAATCAGGCTCTAGAACATTTACTGACCAATGGCTGAAAGCTTCGTTCAACCAGGCTGCAGAACAGTTACTGACTCACTGCTGATAGCTTCGTACAGTCAGGCTCTAGAACATTTACTGACCTACGGCTGAAAGCTTCATTCAACCAGGCTCCAGAACAGTTACTGACCTACGGCTGACAGCTTCGTTCAACCAGGCTCCAGAACAGTTCCTGACCCACGGCTGAAAGCTTCCTGCAGTCAGGAACTAGAACTTTTACTGACCTACGGCTGAAAGCTTCATTCAACCAGGCTCCAGAATAGTTACTGACCCATGGCTGAAAGCTTCGTACAACCAGGATCTAGAACAGTTACTGACCCACGGCAGAAAGGTTCGTACATCCAGGCTCCAGAACAGTTACTGACCCATGGCTGGTAGCTTCGTACAGTCAGGAACTAGAACTTTTACTGACCTACGGCTGAAAGCTTCATTCAACCAGGCTCCAGAATAGTTACTGACCTACGGCTGACAGCTTCGTTCAACCAGGCTCCAGAACAGTTCCTGACCCACTGCTGATAGCTTCGTACAATCAGGCTCTAGAACATTTACTGACCAATGGCTGAAAGCTTCGTTCAACCAGGCTGCAGAACAGTTACTGACTCACTGCTGATAGCTTCGTACAGTCAGGCTCTAGAACATTTACTGACCTACGGCTGAAAGCTTCATTCAACCAGGCTCCAGAACAGTTACTGACCTACGGCTGACAGCTTCGTTCAACCAGCCTCCAGAACATTTACTGACCTACGGCTGAAAGCTTCGTTCAACCAGGCTCCAGAACAGTTACTGACTCACTGCTGATAGCTTTGTACAGTCAGGCTCTAGAACATTTACTGACCTACCGCTGAAAGCTTCGTTCAACCAGGCTCCAGAACAGTTCCTGGCCCACGGGTGAAAGCTTCCTACAGTCAGGCTCCAGAACTTTTACTGACCTATGGCTGAAAGCTTCGTTCAACCAGGCTCCAGAACATTTACTGACCTACGGCTGAAAGCTTCGTTCAACCAGGCTCCAGAACAGTTACTGACTCACTGCTGATAGCTTTGTACAGTCAGGCTCTAGAACATTTACTGACCTACGGCTGAAAGCTTCATTCAACCAGGCTCCAGAACAGTTACTGACCTACGGCTGACAGCTTCGTTCAACCAGGCTCCAGAACAGTTCCTGGCCCACGGGTGAAAGCTTCCTACAGTCAGGCTCCAGAACTTTTACTGACCTACGGCTGAAAGCTTTGTTCAACCAGGCTCTAGAACAGTTACTGACCCATGGCCGATAGATACATACACTCAGGCTCTAGAACATTTACTGACACACGGCTGGAAGCTTTGTAAAACCAGGCTCTAGAACTGTTACTGACTCACTGTTGCTAGCTTCATACAGTCAGGCTCTAGAACATTTACTGACCTCCAGCTGGAAGCTTTGTAAAACCAGGATCCAGAACAGTTACTGACCCACGGCTGAAAGCTTCATACAGTCAGGCTCTAGAACAGTTACTGACCTACGGCTGATAGCTTCGTACAACCAGGCTCTAGAACAGTTACTGACCCAAGGCTGAAAGCTTCGTACAACCAGGCTCCAGAACCTTTACTGACCTACGGCTGAAAGCTTTGTTCAACCAGGCTCTAGAACAGTTACTGACCCATGGCCGATAGCTTCATACACTCAGGCTCTAGAACATTTACTGACACACGGCTGGAAGCTTTGTAAAATCAGGCTCTAGAACGTTTACTGACACACGGCTGAAAGCTTCGTAAAACCAGGCTCTAGAACGTTTACTGACACATGGCTGAAAGCTTCCTACAGTCAGGCTCTAGAACAGTTACTGACCCACACCCGAAAGCTTCATACAACCAGGCTCCAGAACAGTTACTAACTCATTGCTGAGAGCTTCGTACAGTCAGGCTCCATAACAGTTACTGACCTACGGCTGACAGCTTCTTTCAACCAGGCTCCAGAACAGTTCCTGACCCACGGGTGAAAGCTTCCTACAGTCAGGTTCCAGAACTTTTACTGACCTACGGCTGAAAGCTTCGTTCAACCAGGCTCTAGAACGTTTACTGACACATGGCTGAAAGCTTCCTACAGTCAGGCTCTAGAACAGTTACTGACCCACACCCGAAAGCTTCATACAACCAGGCTCCAGAACAGTTACTAACTCATTGCTGAGAGCTTCGTACAGTCAGGCTCCATAACAGTTACTGACCTACGGCTGACAGCTTCTTTCAACCAGGCTCCAGAACAGTTCCTGACCCACGGGTGAAAGCTTCCTACAGTCAGGTTCCAGAACTTTTACTGACCTACGGCTGAAAGCTTCGTTCAACCAGGCTCCAGAACAGTTACTGACTCACTGCTGATAGCTTCATACAATCAGGCTCCAGAACAGTTACTGACCCACGGCTCAAAGCATTGTACAACCAGGCTGTCGAACAGTTACTGACCCACAGCAGAAGGCTTCGTACATCCAGGCTCTAGAACAGTTACTAACCCGCGGCTGAAAGCATTGTACAACCAGGCTCAAGAACAGTTACTGACCCACGGCAGAAAGCTTCGTACATCCAGGCTCTAGAACAGTTACTGACCCATGGCTGGTAGCTTCGTACAGTCAGGAACTAGAACTTTTACTGACCTACGGCTGAATGCTTCATTCAACCAGGCTCCAGAATAGTTACTGACCTACGGCTGACAGCTTCGTTCAACCAGGCTCCAGAACAGTTCCTGACCCACGGCTGAAAGCTTCCTACAGTCAGGCTCTAGAACATTTACTGACCTACGGCTGAAAGCTTCGTTCAACCAGGCTCCAGAACAGTTACTGACTCACTGCTGATAGCTTCGTACAATCAGGCTCTAGAACATTTACTGACCTATGGCTGAAAGCTTCGTTCAACCAGGCTGCAGAACAGTTACTGACTCACTGCTGATAGCTTCGTACAGTCAGGCTCTAGAACATTTACTGACCTACGGCTGAAAGCTTCATTCAACCACGCTCCAGAACAGTTACTGACCTACGTCTGACAGCTTCGTTCAACCAGGCTCCAGAACAGTTCCTGACCCACGGCTGAAAGCTTCCTGCAGTCAGGCTCTAGAACATTTACTGACCTACGGCTGAAAGCTTCGTTCAACCAGGCTCCAGAACAGTTACTGACCCATGGCTGAAAGCTTCGTACAACCAGGCTCTAGAACAGTTACTGACCCACGGCAGAAAGGTTCGTACATCCAGGCTCTAGAACAGTTACTGACCCATGGCTGGTAGCTTCGTACAGTCAGGAACTAGAACTTTTACTGACCTACGGCTGAAAGCTTCATTCAACCAGGCTCCAGAATAGTTACTGACCTACGGCTGACAGCTTCGTTCAACCAGGCTCCAGAACAGTTCCTGACCCACTGCTGATAGCTTCGTACAATCAGGCTCTAGAAAATTTACTGACCAATGGCTGAAAGCTTCGTTCAACCAGGCTGCAGAACAGTTACTGACTCACTGCTGATAGCTTCGTACAGTCAGGCTCTAGAACATTTACTGACCTACGGCTGAAAGCTTCATTCAACCAGGCTCCAGAACAGTTACTGACCTACGTCTGACAGCTTCGTTCAACCAGGCTCCAGAACAGTTCCTGACCCACGGCTGAAAGCTTCCTGCAGTCAGGCTCTAGAACATTTACTGACCTACGGCTGAAAGCTTCGTTCAACCAGGCTCCAGAACAGTTACTGACCCATGGCTGAAAGCTTCGTACAACCAGGATCTAGAACAGTTACTGACCCACGGCAGAAAGGTTCGTACATCCAGGCTCCAGAACAGTTACTGACCCATGGCTGGTAGCTTCGTACAGTCAGGAACTAGAACTTTTACTGACCTACGGCTGAAAGCTTCATTCAACCAGGCTCCAGAATAGTTACTGACCTACGGCTGACAGCTTCGTTCAACCAGGCTCCAGAACAGTTCCTGACCCACTGCTGATAGCTTCGTACAATCAGGCTCTAGAACATTTACTGACCAATGGCTGAAAGCTTCGTTCAACCAGGCTGCAGAACAGTTACTGACTCACTGCTGATAGCTTCGTACAGTCAGGCTCTAGAACATTTACTGACCTACGGCTGAAAGCTTCATTCAACCAGGCTCCAGAACAGTTACTGACCTACGGCTGACAGCTTCGTTCAACCAGGCTCCAGAACAGTTCCTGACCCACGGCTGAAAGCTTCCTGCAGTCAGGAACTAGAACTTTTACTGACCTACGGCTGAAAGCTTCATTCAACCAGGCTCCAGAATAGTTACTGACCTACGGCTGACAGCTTCGTTCAACCAGGCTCCAGAACAGTTCCTGACCCACTGCTGATAGCTTCGTACAATCAGGCTCTAGAACATTTACTGACCAATGGCTGAAAGCTTCGTTCAACCAGGCTGCAGAACAGTTACTGACTCACTGCTGATAGCTTCGTACAGTCAGGCTCTAGAACATTTACTGACCTACGGCTGAAAGCTTCATTCAACCAGGCTCCAGAACAGTTACTGACCTACGGCTGACAGCTTCGTTCAACCAGGCTCCAGAACAGTTCCTGACCCACGGCTGAAAGCTTCCTGCAGTCAGGCTCTAGAACATTTACTGACGTACGGCTGAAAGCTTCGTTCAACCAGGCTCCAGAACAGTTACTGACCCATGGCTGAAAGCTTCGTACAACCAGGCTCTAGAACAGTTACTGACCCACGGCAGAAAGGTTCGTACATCCAGGCTCTAGAACAGTTACTGACCCATGGCTGGTAGCTTCTAACAGTCAGGAACTAGAACTTTTACTGACCTACGGCTAAAAGCTTCATTCAACCAGGCTCCAGAATAGTTACTGACCTACGGCTGACAGCTTCGTTCAACCAGGCTCCAGAACAGTTCCTGACCCACTGCTGATAGCTTCGTACAATCAGGCTCTAGAACATTTACTGACCTATGGCTGAAAGCTTCGTTCAACCAGGCTCCAGAACAGTTACTGACCCACGGCTAAAAGCTTCATACAACCAGGCTCCAGAACAGTTACTGACCCAAGGATGAAAGCTTCGTACAACCAGGCTCCAGAACCTTTACTGACCTACGGCTGAAAGCTTCGTACAACCAGGCTCCAGAACAGTTACTGACCCATGGCTGAAAGCGTCGTACAACCAGTCTCTAGAACAGTTACAGACCTACGGCTGAAATGCTTCGTTCAACCAGGCTCCAGATCAGTTACTGACCTACGGCTGAACGCTTCGTACAACCAGGCTCTAGAACAGTTACTGACCCAAGGCTGACAGCTTCGTACAACCAGGCTCCAGAACCTTTACTGACCTACGGCTGAAAGCTTTGTTCAACCAGGCTCTAGAACAGTTACTGACCCATGGCCGATAGATACATACACTCAGGCTCTAGAACATTTACTGACACACGGCTGGAAGCTTTGTAAAACCAGGCTCTAGAACGTTTACTGACACACGGCTGAAAGCTTCCTACACTCAGGCTCTAGAACAGTTACTGACCCACAGCCGAAAGCATCGTACAAGCAGGGTCCATAACAGTTACTGACCCACGGCTGAAAGCTTCGTACAGCCAGGCGCTAGAACAGTTACTGAACCATGGCTGAAAGCTTTGTTCAACCATGCTCCAGAACAGTTACTGACTCACTGTTGCTAGCTTCATACAGTCAGGCTCTAGAACATTTACTGACTTCCAGCTGGAAGCTTTGTAAAACCAGGCTCTAGAACACTTACTGACTCACGGCCGAAAGCATCGTACAACCAGGGTCCAGAACAGTTACTGACCCACGGCCGAAATCATCGTACAACCAGGCTCCACAACTGTTACTTAAACATGGCTGATAGCTTCGTACAGTCAGGCTCTAGAGCATTTACTGACACACGGATGGAAGCTTCGTACATCCAGGCTCTACAACAGTTACTGACACATGGCTGGTAGCTTCGTACAATCAGGCTCTAGAACATTTACTGACCTATGGCTGAAAGCTTCGTTCAACCAGTCTCCAGAACAGTTACTGACCCAAGGATGAAAGCTTCGTACAACCAGGCTCCAGAACATTTACTGACCTACGGCTGAAAGCTTCGTACAACCAGGCTCCAGAACAGTTACTGACCCATGGCTGAAAGCTTCGTACAACCAGGCTCTAGAACAGTTACAGACCTACGGCTGAAATGCTTCGTTCAACCAGGCTCCAGATCAGTTACTGACCTACGGCTGAACGCTTCGTACAACCAGGCTCTAGAACAGTTACTGACCCAAGGCTGACAGCTTCGTACAACCAGGCTCCAGAACCTTTACTGACCTACGGCTGAAAGCTTTGTTCAACCAGGCTCTAGAACAGTTACTGACCCATGGCCGATAGATACATACACTCAGGCTCTAGAACATTTACTGACACACGGCTGGAAGCTTTGTAAAACCAGGCTCTAGAACGTTTACTGACACACGGCTGAAAGCTTCCTACACTCAGGCTCTAGAACAGTTACTGACCCACAGCCGAAAGCATCGTACAAGCAGGGTCCATAACAGTTACTGACCCACGGCTGAAAGCTTCGTACAGCCAGGCGCTAGAACAGTTACTGAACCATGGCTGAAAGCTTTGTTCAACCATGCTCCAGAACAGTTACTGACTCACTGTTGCTAGCTTCATACAGTCAGGCTCTAGAACATTTACTGACCTCCAGCTGGAAGCTTTGTAAAACCAGGCTCTAGAACACTTACTGACTCACGGCCGAAAGCATCGTACAACCAGGGTCCAGAACAGTTACTGACCCACGGCCGAAATCATCGTACAACCAGGCTCCACAACTGTTACTTAAACATGGCTGATAGCTTCGTACAGTCAGGCTCTAGAGCATTTACTGACACACGGATGGAAGCTTCGTACATCCAGGCTCTACAACAGTTACTGACACATGGCTGGTAGCTTCGTACAATCAGGCTCTAGAACATTTACTGACCTATGGCTGAAAGCTTCGTTCAACCAGGCTCCAGAACAGTTACTGACCCAAGGATGAAAGCTTCGTACAACCAGGCTCCAGAACATTTACTGACCTACGGCTGAAAGCTTCGTACAACCAGGCTCCAGAACAGTTACTGACCCATGGCTGAAAGCTTCGTACAACCAGGCTCTAGAACAGTTACAGACCTACGGCTGAAATGCTTCGTTCAACCAGGCTCCAGATCAGTTACTGACCTACGGCTGAACGCTTCGTACAACCAGGCTCTAGAACAGTTACTGACCCAAGGCTGAAAGCTTCGTACAACCAGGCTCCAGAACCTTTACTGACCTACGGCTGAAAGCTTTGTTCAACCAGGCTCTAGAACAGTTACTGACCCATGGCCGATAGCTTCATACACTCAGGCTCTAGAACATTTACTGACACACGGCTGGAAGCTTTGTAAAATCAGGCTCTAGAACGTTTACTGACACACGGCTGAAAGCTTCGTAAAACCAGGCTCTAGAACGTTTACTGACACATGGCTGAAAGCTTCCTACAGTCAGGCTCTAGAACAGTTACTGACCCACACCCGAAAGCTTCATACAACCAGGCTCCAGAACAGTTACTAACTCATTGCTGATAGCTTCGTACAGTCAGGCTCTAGAACATTTACTGACCTACGGCTGAAAGCTTCATTCAACCAGGCTCCATAACAGTTACTGACCTACGGCTGACAGCTTCGTTCAACCAGGCTCCGGAACAGTTCCTGACCCACGGCTGAAAGCTTCCTACAGTCAGGCTCTAGAACATTTACTGACCTACGGCTGAAAGCTTCGTTCAACCAGGCTCCAGAACAGTTACTGACTCACTGCTGATAGCTTCGTACAATCAGGCTCCAGAACAGTTACTGACCCACGGCTCAAAGCATTGTACAACCAGGCTGTCGAACAGTTACTGACCCACAGCAGAAGGCTTCGTACATCCAGGCTCTAGAACAGTTACTGACCCACGGCAGAAAGCTTCGTACATCCAGGCTCTAGAACAGTTACTGACCCATGGCTGGTAGCTTCGTACAGTCAGGAACTAGAACTTTTACTGACCTACGGCTGAAAGCTTCAATCAACCAGGCTCCAGAATAGTTACTGACCTACGGCTGACAGCTTCGTTCAACCAGGCTCCGGAACAGTTCCTGACCCACGGCTGAAAGCTTCCTACAGTCAGGCTCTAGAACATTTACTGACCTACGGCTGAAAGCTTCGTTCAACCAGGCTCCAGAACAGTTACTGACTCACTGCTGATAGCTTCGTACAGTCAGGCTCTAGAACATTTACTGACCTACGGCTGAAAGCTTCATTCAACCAGGCTCCAGAACAGTTACTGACCTACGGCTGACAGCTTCGTTCAACCAGGCTCCAGAACAGTTCCTGACCCACGGCTGAAAGCTTCCTGCAGTCAGGCTCTAGAACATTTACTGACCTACGGCTGAAAGCTTCGTTCAACCAGGCTCCAGAACAGTTACTGACCCATGGCTGAAAGCTTCGTACAACCAGGCTCTAGAACAGTTACTGACCCACGGCAGAAAGGTTCGTACATCCAGGCTCTAGAACAGTTACTGACCCATGGCTGGTAGCTTCGTACAGTCAGGAACTAGAACTTTTACTGACCTACGGCTGAAAGCTTCATTCAACCAGGCTCCAGAATAGTTACTGACCTACGGCTGACAGCTTCGTTCAACCAGGCTCCAGAACAGTTCCTGACCCACTGCTGATAGCTTCGTACAATCAGGCTCTAGAACATTTACTGACCAATGGCTGAAAGCTTCCTTCAACCAGGCTGCAGAACAGTTACTGACTCACTGCTGATAGCTTCGTACAGTCAGGCTCTAGAACATTTACTGACCTACGGCTGAAAGCTTCATTCAACCAGGCTCCAGAACAGTTACTGACCTACGGCTGACAGCTTCGTTCAACCAGGCTCCAGAACAGTTCCTGACCCACGGCTGAAAGCTTCCTGCAGTCAGGCTCTAGAACATTTACTGACCTACGGCTGAAAGCTTCGTTCAACCAGGCTCCAGAACAGTTACTGACCCATGGCTGAAAGCTTCGTACAACAAGGCTCTAGAACAGTTACTGACCCACGACAGAAAGGTTCGTACATCCAGGCTCTAGAACAGTTACTGACCCATGGCTGGTAGCTTCGTACAGTCAGGAACTAGAACTTTTACTGACCTACGGCTGAAAGCTTCATTCAACCAGGCTCCAGAATAGTTACTGACCTACGGCTGACAGCTTCGTTCAACCAGGCTCCAGAACAGTTCCTGACCCGCTGCTGATAGCTTCGTACAATCAGGCTCTAGAACATTTACTGACCTATGGCGGAAAGCTTCGTTCAACCAGGCTCCAGAACAGTTACTGACCCACGTCTGAAAGCTTCATACAACCAGGCTCCAGAACAGTTACTGACCCAAGGATGAAAGCTTCGTACAACCAGGCTCCAGAACCTTTACTGACCTACGGCTGAAAGCTTCGTACAACCAGGCTCCAGAACAGTTACTGACCCATGGCTGAAAGCTTCGTACAACCAGGCTCTAGAACAGTTACAGACCTACGGCTGAAATGCTTCTTTCAACCAGGCTCCAGATCAGTTACTGACCTACGGCTGAACGCTTCGTACAACCAGGCTCTAGAACAGTTACTGACCCAAGGCTGAAAGCTTCGTTCAACCAGGCTCCAGAACAGTTACTGACTCACTGCTGATAGCTTCGTACAATCAGGCTCCAGAACAGTTACTGACCCACGGCTCAAAGCATTGTACAACCAGGCTGTCGAACAGTTACTGACCCACAGCAGAAGGCTTCGTACATCCAGGCTCTAGAACAGTTACTAACCCACGGCTGAAAGCATTGTACAACCAGGCTCTAGAACAGTTACTGACCCACGGCAGAAAGCTTCGTACATCCAGGCTCTAGAACAGTTACTGACCCATGGCTGGTAGCTTCGTACAGTCAGGAACTAGAACTTTTACTGACCTACGGCTGAAAGCTTCAATCAACCAGGCTCCAGAATAGTTACTGACCTACGGCTGACAGCTTCGTTCAACCAGGCTCCGGAACAGTTCCTGACCCACGGCTGAAAGCTTCCTACAGTCAGGCTCTAGAACATTTACTGACCTACGGCTGAAAGCTTCGTTCAACCAGGCTCCAGAACAGTTACTGACTCACTGCTGATAGCTTCGTACAATCAGGCTCTAGAACATTTACTGACCTATGGCTGAAAGCTTCGTTCAACCAGGCTGCAGAACAGTTACTGACTCACTGCTGATAGCTTCGTACAGTCAGGCTCTAGAACATTTACTGACCTACGGCTGAAAGCTTCATTCAACCAGGCTCCAGAACAGTTACTGACCTACGGCTGACAGCTTCGTTCAACCAGGCTCCAGAACAGTTCCTGACCCGCTGCTGATAGCTTCGTACAATCAGGCTCTAGAACATTTACTGACCTATGGCGGAAAGCTTCGTTCAACCAGGCTCCAGAACAGTTACTGACCCACGTCTGAAAGCTTCATACAACCAGGCTCCAGAACAGTTACTGACCCAAGGATGAAAGCTTCGTACAACCAGGCTCCAGAACCTTTACTGACCTACGGCTGAAAGCTTCGTACAACCAGGCTCCAGAACAGTTACTGACCCATGGCTGAAAGCTTCGTACAACCAGGCTCTAGAACAGTTACAGACCTACGGCTGAAATGCTTCTTTCAACCAGGCTCCAGATCAGTTACTGACCTACGGCTGAACGCTTCGTACAACCAGGCTCTAGAACAGTTACTGACCCAAGGCTGAAAGCTTCGTTCAACCAGGCTCCAGAACAGTTACTGACTCACTGCTGATAGCTTCGTACAATCAGGCTCCAGAACAGTTACTGACCCACGGCTCAAAGCATTGTACAACCAGGCTGTCGAACAGTTACTGACCCACAGCAGAAGGCTTCGTACATCCAGGCTCTAGAACAGTTACTAACCCACGGCTGAAAGCATTGTACAACCAGGCTCTAGAACAGTTACTGACCCACGGCAGAAAGCTTCGTACATCCAGGCTCTAGAACAGTTACTGACCCATGGCTGGTAGCTTCGTACAGTCAGGAACTAGAACTTTTACTGACCTACGGCTGAAAGCTTCAATCAACCAGGCTCCAGAATAGTTACTGACCTACGGCTGACAGCTTCATTCAACCAGGCTCCGGAACAGTTCCTGACCCACGGCTGAAAGCTTCCTACAGTCAGGCTCTAGAACATTTACTGACCTACGGCTGAAAGCTTCGTTCAACCAGGCTCCAGAACAGTTACTGACTCACTGCTGATAGCTTCGTACAATCAGGCTCTAGAACATTTACTGACCTATGGCTGAAAGCTTCGTTCAACCAGGCTGCAGAACAGTTACTGACTCACTGCTGATAGCTTCGTACAGTCAGGCTCTAGAACATTTACTGACCTACGGCTGAAAGCTTCATTCAACCAGGCTCCAGAACAGTTACTGACCTACGGCTGACAGCTTCGTTCAACCAGGCTCCAGAACAGTTCCTGACCCACGGCTGAAAGCTTCCTGCAGTCAGGCTCTAGAACATTTACTGACCTACGGCTGAAAGCTTCGTTCAACCAGGCTCCAGAACAGTTACTGACCCATGGCTGAAAGCTTCTTACAACCAGGCTCTAGAACAGTTACTGACCCACGGCAGAAAGGTTCGTACATCCAGGCTCTAGAACAGTTACTGACCCATGGCTGGTAGCTTCGTACAGTCAGGAACTAGAACTTTTACTGACCTACGGCTGAAAGCTTCATTCAACCAGGCTCCAGAATAGTTACTGACCTACGGCTGACAGCTTCGTTCAACCAGGCTCCAGAACAGTTCCTGACAGACTGCTGATAGCTTCGTACAATCAGGCTCTAGAACATTTACTGACCAATGGCTGAAAGCTTCCTTCAACCAGGCTGCAGAACAGTTACTGACTCACTGCTGATAGCTTCGTACAGTCAGGCTCTAGAACATTTACTGACCTACGGCTGAAAGCTTCATTCAACCAGGCTCCAGAACAGTTACTGACCTACGGCTGACAGCTTCGTTCAACCAGGCTCCAGAACAGTTCCTGACCCACGGCTGAAAGCTTCCTGCAGTCAGGCTCTAGAACATTTACTGACCTACGGCTGAAAGCTTCGTTCAACCAGGCTCCAGAACAGTTACTGACCCATGGCTGAAAGCTTCGTACAACCAGGCTCTAGAACAGTTACTGACCCACGACAGAAAGGTTCGTACATCCAGGCTCTAGAACAGTTACTGACCCATGGCTGGTAGCTTCGTACAGTCAGGAACTAGAACTTTTACTGACCTACGGCTGAAAGCTTCATTCAACCAGGCTCCAGAATAGTTACTGACCTACGGCTGACAGCTTCGTTCAACCAGGCTCCAGAACAGTTCCTGACCCACTGCTGATAGCTTCGTACAATCAGGCTCTAGAACATTTACTGACCTATGGCGGAAAGCTTCGTTCAACCAGGCTCCAGAACAGTTACTGACCCACGTCTGAAAGCTTCATACAACCAGGCTCCAGAACAGTTACTGACCCAAGGATGAAAGCTTCGTACAACCAGGCTCCAGAACCTTTACTGACCTACGGCTGAAAGCTTCGTACAACCAGGCTCCAGAACAGTTACTGACCCATGGCTGAAAGCTTCGTACAACCAGGCTCTAGAACAGTTACAGACCTACGGCTGAAATGCTTCTTTCAACCAGGCTCCAGATCAGTTACTGACCTACGGCGGAACGCTTCGTACAACCAGGCTCTAGAACAGTTACTGACCCAAGGCTGAAAGCTTCGTACAACCAGGCTCCAGAACCTTTACTGACCTACGGCTGAAAGCTTTGTTCAACCAGGCTCTAGAACAGTTACTGACCCATGGCCGATAGCTTCATACACTCAGGCTCTAGAACATTTACTGACACACGGCTGGAAGCTTTGTAAAATCAGGCTCTAGAACGTTTACTGACACACGGCTGAAAGCTTCGTAAAACCAGGCTCTAGAATGTTTACTGACACATGGCTGAAAGCTTCTTACAGTCAGGCTCTAGAACAGTTACTGACACACACCCGAAAGCTTCATACAACCAGGCTCCAGAACAGTTACTAACTCATTGCTGATAGCTTCGTACAGTCAGGCTCTAGAACATTTACTGACCTACGGCTGAAAGCTTCATTCAACCATGCTCCATAACAGTTCCTGACCCACGGGTGGAAGCTTCCTACAGTCAGGTTCCAGAACTTTTACTGACCTACGGCTGAAAGCTTCGTTCAACCCGGCTCCAGAACAGTTACTGACTCACTGCTGATAGCTTCGTACAATCAGGCTCCAGAACAGTTACTGACCCACGGCTCAAAGCATTGTACAACCAGGCTGTCGAACAGTTACTGACCCACAGCAGAAGGCTTCGTACATCCAGGCTCTAGAACAGTTACTAACCCACGGCTGAAAGCATTGTACAACCAGGCTCTAGAACAGTTACTAACTCATTGCTGATAGCTTCGTACAGTCAGGCTCTAGAACATTTACTGACCTACGGCTGAAAGCTTCATTCAACCAGGCTCCAGAACAGTTACTGACCTACGGCTGACAGCTTCGTTCAACCAGGCTCCAGAACAGTTCCTGACCCACGGCTGAAAGCTTCCTGCAGTCAGGCTCTAGAACATTTACTGACCTACGGCTGAAAGCTTCGTTCAACCAGGCTCCAGAACAGTTACTGACCCATGGCTGAAAGCTTCGTACAACCAGGCTCTAGAACAGTTACTGACCCACGACAGAAAGGTTCGTACATCCAGGCTCTAGAACAGTTACTGACCCATGGCTGGTAGCTTCGTACAGTCAGGAACTAGAACTTTTACTGACCTACGGCTGAAAGCTTCATTCAACCAGGCTCCAGAATAGTTACTGACCTACGGCTGACAGCTTCGTTCAACCAGGCTCCAGAACAGTTCCTGACCCACTGCTGATAGCTTCGTACAATCAGGCTCTAGAACATTTACTGACCTATGGCGGAAAGCTTCGTTCAACCAGGCTCCAGAACAGTTACTGACCCACGTCTGAAAGCTTCATACAACCAGGCTCCAGAACAGTTACTGACCCAAGGATGAAAGCTTCGTACAACCAGGCTCCAGAACCTTTACTGACCTACGGCTGAAAGCTTCGTACAACCAGGCTCCAGAACAGTTACTGACCCATGGCTGAAAGCTTCGTACAACCAGGCTCTAGAACAGTTACAGACCTACGGCTGAAATGCTTCGTTCAACCAGGCTCCAGATCAGTTACTGACCTACGGCTGAAAGCTTTGTTCAACCAGGCTCTAGAACAGTTACTGACCCATGGCCGATAGCTTCATACACTCAGGCTCTAGAACGTTTACTGACACACGGCTGAAAGCTTCGTAAAACCAGGCTCTAGAATGTTTACTGACACATGGCTGAAAGCTTCTTACAGTCAGGCTCTAGAACAGTTACTGACACACACCCGAAAGCTTCATACAACCAGGCTCCAGAACAGTTACTAACTCATTGCTGATAGCTTCGTACAGTCAGGCTCTAGAACATTTACTGACCTACGGCTGAAAGCTTCATTCAACCATGCTCCATAACAGTTCCTGACCCACGGGTGGAAGCTTCCTACAGTCAGGTTCCAGAACTTTTACTGACCTACGGCTGAAAGCTTCGTTCAACCCGGCTCCAGAACAGTTACTGACTCACTGCTGATAGCTTCGTACAATCAGGCTCCAGAACAGTTACTGACCCACGGCTCAAAGCATTGTACAACCAGGCTGTCGAACAGTTACTGACCCACAGCAGAAGGCTTCGTACATCCAGGCTCTAGAACAGTTACTAACCCACGGCTGAAAGCATTGTACAACCAGGCTCTAGAACAGTTATTGACCCACGGCAGAAAGCTTCGTACATCCAGGCTCTAGAACAGTTACTGACCCATGGCTGGTAGCTTCGTACAGTCAGGAAATAGAACTTTTACTGACCTACGGCTGAAAGCTTCATTCAACCAGGCTCTAGTATAGTTACTGACCTACGGCTGACAGCTTCGTTCAACCAGGCTCCAGAACAGTTCCTGACCCACGGCTGAAAGCTTCCTACAGTCAGGCTCTAGAACATTTACTGACCTACGGCTGAAAGCTTCGTTCAACCAGGCTCCAGAACAGTTACTGACTCACTGCTGATAGCTTCGTACAATCAGGCTCTAGAACATTTACTGACCTATGGCTGAAAGCTTCGTTCAACCAGGCTGCAGAACAGTTACTGACTCACTGCTGATAGCTTCGTACAGTCAGGCTCTAGAACATTTACTGACCTACGGCTGAAAGCTTCATTCAACCAGGCTCCAGAACAGTTACTGACCTACGGCTGACAGCTTCGTTCAACCAGGCTCCAGAACAGTTCCTGACCCACGGCTGAAAGCTTCCTGCAGTCAGGCTCTAGAACATTTACTGACCTACGGCTGAAAGCTTCGTTCAACCAGGCTCCAGAACAGTTACTGACTCACTGCTGATAGCTTCGTACAATCAGGCTCCAGAACAGTTACTGACCCACGGCTCAAAGCATTGTACAACCAGGCTGTCGAACAGTGACTGACCCACAGCAGAAAGCTTCGTACATCCAGGCTCTAGAACAGTTACTAACCCACGGCTGAAAGCATTGTACAACCAGGCTCCAGAACAGTTACTGACCCACGGCAGAAAGCTTCGTTCAACCAGGCTCCAGATCAGTTACTGACCTACGGCTGAAAGCTTCGTACAACCAGGCTCCAGAACCTTTACTGACCTACGGCTGAAAGCTTCGTACAACCAGGCTCCAGAACAGTTACTGACCCATGGCTGAAAGCGTCGTACAACCAGTCTCTAGAACAGTTACAGACCTACGGCTGAAATGCTTCGTTCAACCAGGCTCCAGATCACTTACTGACCTACGGCTGAACGCTTCGTACAACCAGGCTCTAGAACAGTTACTGACCTACGTCTGAAAACTTCGTACAACCAGGCTCCAGAACAGTTACTGACCCATGGCTGAAAGCGTCGTACAACCAGTCTCTAGAACAGTTACTGACCCACGGCTGAAAGCTTCATACAACCAGGCTCCAGAACAGTTACTGACCCAAGGCTGAAAGCTTCGTACAACCAGGCTCCAGAACCTTTACTGACCTACGGCTGAAAGCTTCGTACAACCAGGCTCCAGAACAGTTACTGACCCATGGCTGAAAGCGTCGTACAACCAGTCTCTAGAACAGTTACAGACCTACGGCTGAAATGCTTCGTTCAACCAGGCTCCAGATCAGTTACTGACCTACGGCTGAACGCTTCGTACAACCAGGCTCTAGAACAGTTACTGACCCAAGGCTGACAGCTTCGTACAACCAGGCTCCAGAACCTTTACTGACCTACGGCTGAAAGCTTTGTTCAACCAGGCTCTAGAACAGTTACTGACCCATGGCCGATAGATACATACACTCAGGCTCTAGAACATTTACTGACACACGGCTGGAAGCTTTGTAAAACCAGGCTCTAGAACGTTTACTGACACACGGCTGAAAGCTTCCTACACTCAGGCTCTAGAACAGTTACTGACCCACAGCCGAAAGCATCGTACAAGCAGGGTCCAGAACAGTTACTGACCCACGGCTGAAAGCTTCGTACAGCCAGGCGCTAGAACAGTTACTGAACCATGGCTGAAAGCTTTGTTCAACCATGCTCCAGAACAGTTCCTGACTCACTGTTGCAAGCTTCATACAGTCAGGCTCTAGAACATTTACTGACCTCCAGCTGGAAGCTTTGCAAAACCAGGCTCTAGAACACTTACTGACTCACGGCCGAAAGCATCGTACAACCAGGGTCCAGAACAGTTACTGACCCACGGCCGAAATCATCGTACAACCAGGCTCCACAACTGTTACTTAAACATGGCTGATAGCTTCGTACAGTCAGGCTCTAGAGCATTTACTGACACACGGATGGAAGCTTCGTACATCCAGGCTCTACAACAGTTACTGACACATGGCTGGTAGCTTCGTACAGTCATGCTCTAGAACGTTTACTGACCTATGGCTGATAGCTTCGTACAGTCAGGCTCTAGAACATTTACTGACCTACGGCTGAAAGCTTCGTTCAACCAGGCTCCAGAACAGTTACTGACTCACTGCTGATAGCTTCGTACGGTCAGGCTCTAGAACATTTACTGACCTACGGCTGAAAGCTTCGTTCAACCAGGCTCCAGAACAGTTACTGACTCACTGCTGATAGCTTTGTACAGTCAGGCTCTAGAACATTTACTGACCTACGGCTGAAAGCTTCATTCAACCAGGCTCCAGAACAGTTACTGACCTACGGCTGACAGCTTCGTTCAACCAGGCTCCAGAACAGTTCCTGACCCACGAGTGAAAGCTTCCTACAGTCAGGCTCCAGAACAGTTACTGACTCACTGCTGATAGCTTCGTACAATCAGGCTCCAGAACAGTTACTGACCCACGGCTCAAAGCATTGTGCAACCAGGCTGTCGAACAGTTACTGACCCACAGCAGAAGGCTTCGTACATCCAGGCTCTAGAACAGTTACTAACCCACGGCTGAAAGCATTGTACAACCAGGCTCTAGAACAGTTACTGACCCACGGCAGAAAGCTTCGTACATCCAGGCTCTAGAACAGTTACTGACCCATGGCTGGTAGCTTCGTACAGTCAGGAACTAGAACTTTTACTGACCTACGGCTGACAGCTTCGTTCAACCAGGCTCCAGAACAGTTCCTGACCCACGGCTGAAAGCTTCCTACAGTCAGGCTCTAGAACATTTACTGACCTACGGCTGAAAGCTTCGTTCAACCAGGCTCCAGAACAGTTACTGACTCACTGCTGATAGCTTCGTACAATCAGGCTCTAGAACATTTACTGACCTATGGCTGAAAGCTTCGTTCAACCAGGCTCCAGAACATTTACTGACCTACGGCTGAATGCTTCGTTCAAATAGGCTCCAGAACAGTTACTGACTCACTGCTGATAGCTTTGTACAGTCAGGCTCTAGAACATTTACTGACCTACGGCTGAAAGCTTCATTCAACCAGGCTCCAGAACAGTTACTGACCTACGGCTGACAGCTTCGTTCAACCAGGCTCCAGAACAGTTCCTGGCCCACGGGTGAAAGCTTCCTACAGTCAGGCTCCAGAACTTTTACTGACCTATGGCTGAAAGCTTCGTTCAACCAGGCTCCAGAACATTTACTGACCTACGGCTGAAAGCTTCGTTCAACCAGGCTCCAGAACAGTTACTGACTCACTGCTGATAGCTTTGTACAGTCAGGCTCTAGAACATTTACTGACCTACGGCTGAAAGCTTCATTCAACCAGGCTCCAGAACAGTTACTGACCTACGGCTGACAGCTTCGTTCAACCAGGCTCCAGAACAGTTCCTGGCCCACGGGTGAAAGCTTCCTACAGTCAGGCTCCAGAACTTTTACTGACCTACGGCTGAAAGCTTTGTTCAACCAGGCTCTAGAACGGTTACTGACCCATGGCCGATAGATACATACACTCAGACTCTAGAACATTTACTGACACACGGCTGGAAGCTTTGTAAAACCAGGCTCTAGAACGTTTACTGACACACGGCTGAAAGCTTCCTACAGTCAGTCTCTAGAACTGTTACTGACCCACAGCCGAAAGCATCATACAAGCAGGGTCCAGAACAGTTACTGACCCACGGCTGAAAGCTTCGTACAGCCAGGCGCTAGAACAGTTACTGAACCATGGCTGAAAGCTTTGTTCAACCATGCTCCAGAACTGTTACTGACTAACTGTTGCTAGCTTCATACAGTCAGGCTCTAGAACATTTACTGACCTCCAGCTGGAAGCTTTGTAAAACCAGGATCCAGAACAGTTACTGACCCACGGCTGAAAGCTTCATACAGTCAGGCTCTAGAACAGTTACTGACCTACGGCTGATAGCTTCGTACAACCAGGCTCTAGAACACTTACTGACCCACGGCCGAAAGCATCGTACAACCAGGGTCCAGAACAGTTACTGACCCACGGCCGAAATCATCGTACAACCAGGCTCCACAACTGTTACTTAAACATGGCTGATAGCTTCGTACAGTCAGGCTCTAGAGCATTTACTGACACACGGATGGAAGCTTCGTACATCCAGGCTCTAGAACAGTTACTGACCCATGGCTGATAGCTTCGTACAGTCATGCTCTAGAACGTTTACTGACCTATGGCTGATAGCTTCGTACAGTCAGGCTCTAGAACATTTACTGACCTACGGCTGAAAGCTTCGTTCAACCAGGCTCCAGAACAGTTACTGACCCATGGCTGGTAGCTTCGTACAATCAGGCTCCAGAACAGTTACTGACCCACGGCTCAAAGCATTGTACAACCAGGCTGTCGAACAGTTACTGACCCACAGCAGAAAGCTTCGTACATCCAGGCTCTAGAACAGTTACTAACCCATGGCTGGTAGCTTCGTACAGTCATGCTCTAGAACGTTTACTGACCTATGGCTGATAGCTTCGTACAGTCAGGCTCTAGAACAGTTACTGACCCATGGCTGGTAGCTTCGTACAGTCAGGAACTAGAACTGTTCCTGACCCACGGCTGAAAGCTTCCTACAGTCAGGCTCTAGAACATTTACTAACCTACGGCTGAAAGCTTCGTTCAACCAGGCTCCAGAACAGTTACTGACTCACTGGTGATAGCTTCGTACAATCAGGCTCTAGAACATTTACTGACCTATGGCTGAAAGCTTCGTTCAACCAGGCTCCAGAACCTTTACTGACCTACGGCTGAAAGCATTGTACAACCAGGCTCTAGAACAGTTACTGACCCACGGCAGAAAGCTTCGTACATCCAGGCTCTAGAACAGTTACTGACCCATGGCTGGTAGCTTCGTACAGTCAGGAACTAGAACTTTTACTGACCTACGGCTGAAAGCTTCATTCAACCAGGCTCCAGAATAGTTACTGACCTACGGCTGACAGCTTCGTTCAACCAGGCTCCGGAACAGTTCCTGACCCACGGCTGAAAGCTTCCTACAGTCAGGCTCTAGAACATTTACTGACCTACGGCTGAAAGCTTCGTTCAACCAGGCTCCAGAACAGTTACTGACTCACTGCTGATAGCTTCGAACAATCAGGCTCTAGAACATTTACTGACCTATGGCTGAAAGCTTCGTTCAACCAGGCTCCAGAACATTTACTGACCTACGGCTGAAAGCTTCGTTCAACCAGGCTCCAGAACAGTTACTGACTCACTGCTGATAGCTTTGTACAGTCAGGCTCTAGAACATTTACTGACCTACGGCTGAAAGCTTCATTCAACCAGGCTCTAGAACACTTACTGACCCACGGCCGAAAGCATCGTACAACCAGGGTCCAGAACAGTTACTGACCCACGGCCGAAATCATCGTACAACCAGGCACCACAACTGTTACTTAAACATGGCTGATAGCTTCGTACAGTCAGGCTCTAGAGCATTTACTGACACACGGATGGAAGCTTCGTACATCCAGGCTCTACAACAGTTACTGACACATGGCTGGTAGCTTCGTACAGTCAGGCTCTAGAACAGTTACTGACCTACGGCTGAAAGCTTCGTTCAACCAGGCTCCAGAACAGTTACTGACTCACTGCTGATAGCTTCGTACGGTCAGGCTCTAGAACATTTACTGACCTACGGCTGAAAGCTTCGTTCAACCAGGCTCCAGAACAGTTACTGACTCACTGCTGATAGCTTTGTACAGTCAGGCTCTAGAACATTTACTGACCTACGGCTGAAAGCTTCATTCAACCAGGCTCCAGAACAGTTACTGACCTACGGCTGACAGCTTCGTTCAACCAGGCTCCAGAACAGTTCCTGACCCACGGGTGAAAGCTTCCTACAGTCAGGCTCCAGAACAGTTACTGACTCACTGCTGATAGCTTCGTACAATCAGGCTCCAGAACAGTTACTGACCCACGGCTCAAAGCATTGTACAACCAGGCTGTCGAACAGTTACTGACCCATAGCAGAAGGCTTCGTACATCCAGGCTCTAGAACAGTTACTAACCCACGGCTGAAAGCATTGTACAACCAGGCTCTAGAACAGTTACTGACCCACGGCAGAAAGCTTCGTACATCCAGGCTCTAGAACAGTTACTGACCCATGGCTGGTATCTTCGTACAGTCAGGAACTAGAACTTTTACTGACCTATGGCTGATAGCTTCGTACAGTCAGGCTCTAGAACATTTACTGACCTACGGCTGAAAGCTTCGTTCAACCAGGCTCCAGAACAGTTACTGACTCACTGCTGATAGCTTCGTACGGTCAGGCTCTAGAACATTTACTGACCTACGGCTGAAAGCTTCGTTCAACCAGGCTCCAGAACAGTTACTGACTCACTGCTGATAGCTTTGTACAGTCAGGCTCTAGAACATTTACTGACCTACGGCTGAAAGCTTCATTCAACCAGGCTCCAGAACAGTTACTGACCTACGGCTGACAGCTTCGTTCAACCAGGCTCCAGAACAGTTCCTGACCCACGGGTGAAAGCTTCCTACAGTCAGGCTCCAGAACAGTTACTGACTCACTGCTGATAGCTTCGTACAATCAGGCTCCAGAACAGTTACTGACCCACGGCTCAAAGCATTGTACAACCAGGCTGTCGAACAGTTACTGACCCATAGCAGAAGGCTTCGTACATCCAGGCTCTAGAACAGTTACTAACCCACGGCTGAAAGCATTGTACAACCAGTCTCTAGAACAGTTACTGACCCACAGCCGAAAGCATCCTACATCCAGGCTCTAGAACACTTACTAACCCATGGCTGGTAGCTTCGTACAGTCATGCTCTAGAACGTTTACTGACCTATGGCTGATAGCTTCGTACAGTCAGGCTCTAGAACAGTTACTGACCCATGGCTGGTAGCTTCGTACAGTCAGGAACTAGAACTTTTACTGACCTACGGCTGAAAGCTTCATTCAACCAGTCTCCAGAATAGTTACTGACCTACGGCTGACAGCTTCGTTCAACCAGGCTCCAGAACTGTTCCTGACCCACGGCTGAAAGCTTCCTACAGTCAGGCTCTAGAGCATTTACTGACACACGGATGGAAGCTTCGTACATCCAGGCTCTACAACAGTTACTGACACATGGCTGGTAGCTTCGTACATTCAGGCTCTAGAACATTTACTGACCTACGGCTGAAAGCTTCGTTCAACCAGGCTCCAGAACAGTTACTGACTCACTGCTGATAGCTTCGTACGGTCAGGCTCTAGAACATTTACTGACCTACGGCTGAAAGCTTCGTTCAACCAGGCTCCAGAACAGTTACTGACTCACTGCTGATAGCTTTGTACAGTCAGGCTCTAGAACATTTACTGACCTACGGCTGAAAGCTTCATTCAACCAGGCTCCAGAACAGTTACTGACCTACGGCTGACAGCTTCGTTCAACCAGGCTCCAGAACAGTTCCTGACCCACGGGTGAAAGCTTCCTACAGTCAGGCTCCAGAACAGTTACTGACTCACTGCTGATAGCTTCGTACAATCAGGCTCCAGAACAGTTACTGACCCACGGCTCAAAGCATTGTACAACCAGGCTGTCGAACAGTTACTGACCCATAGCAGAAGGCTTCGTACATCCAGGCTCTAGAACAGTTACTAACCCACGGCTGAAAGCATTGTACAACCAGGCTCTAGAACAGTTACTGACCCACGGCAGAAAGCTTCGTACATCCAGGCTCTAGAACAGTTACTGACCCACGGCTCAAAGCATTGTACAACCAGGCTGTCGAACAGTTACTGACCCATAGCAGAAGGCTTCGTACATCCAGGCTCTAGAACAGTTACTAACCCACGGCTGAAAGCATTGTACAACCAGTCTCTAGAACAGTTACTGACCCACAGCCGAAAGCATCGTACATCCAGGCTCTAGAACAGTTACTAACCCATGGCTGGTAGCTTCGTACAGTCATGCTCTAGAACGTTTACTGACCTATGGCTGATAGCTTCGTACAGTCAGGCTCTAGAACAGTTACTGACCCATGGCTGGTAGCTTCGTACAGTCAGGAACTAGAACTTTTACTGACCTACGGCTGAAAGCTTCATTCAACCAGGCTCCAGAATAGTTACTGACCTACGGCTGACAGCTTCGTTCAACCAGGCTCCAGAACTGTTCCTGACCCACGGCTGAAAGCTTCGTACAGTCAGGCTCTAGAGCATTTACTGACACACGGATGGAAGCTTCGTACATCCAGGCTCTACAACAGTTACTGACACATGGCTGGTAGCTTCGTACAGTCATGCTCTAGAACGTTTACTGACCTATGGCTGATAGCTTCGTACAGTCAGGCTCTAGAACATTTACTGACCTACGGCTGAAAGCCTCGTTCAACCAGGCTCCAGAACAGTTACTGACTCACTGCTGATAGCTTCGTACGGTCAGGCTCTAGAACATTTACTGACCTACGGCTGAAAGCTTCGTTCAACCAGGCTCCAGAACAGTTACTGACTCACTGCTGATAGCTTTGTACAGTCAGGCTCTAGAACATTTACTGACCTACGGCTGAAAGCTTCATTCAACCAGGCTCCAGAACAGTTACTGACCTACGGCTGACAGCTTCGTTCAACCAGGCTCCAGAACAGTTCCTGACCCACGGGTGAAAGCTTCCTACAGTCAGGCTCCAGAACAGTTACTGACTCACTGCTGATAGCTTCGTACAATCAGGCTCCAGAACAGTTACTGACCCACGGCTCAAAGCATTGTACAACCAGGCTGTCGAACAGTTACTGACCCATAGCAGAAGGCTTCGTACATCCAGGCTCTAGAACAGTTACTAACCCACGGCTGAAAGCATTGTACAACCAGTCTCTAGAACAGTTACTGACCCACAGCCGAAAGCATCGTACATCCAGGCTCTAGAACAGTTACTAACCCATGGCTGGTAGCTTCGTACAGTCATGCTCTAGAACGTTTACTGACCTATGGCTGATAGCTTCGTACAGTCAGGCTCCAGAACTGTTCCTGACCCACGGCTGAAAGCTTCCTACAGTCAGGCTCTAGAACATTTACTGACCTACGGCTGAAAGCTTCGTTCAACCAGGCTCCAGAACAGTTACTGACTCACTGCTGATAGCTTCGTACAATCAGGCTCTAGAACATTTACTGACCTATGGCTGAAAGCTTCGTTCAACCAGGCTCCAGAACCTTTACTGACCTACGGCTGAAAGCATTGTACAACCAGGCTCTAGAACAGTTACTGACCCACGGCAGAAAGCTTCGTACATCCAGGCTCTAGAACAGTTACTGACCCATGGCTGGTAGCTTCGTACAGTCATGCTCTAGAACGTTTACTGACCTATGGCTGATAGCTTCGTACAGTCAGGCTCTAGAACAGTTACTGACCCATGGCTGGTAGCTTCGTACAGTCAGGAACTAGAACTTTTACTGACCTACGGCTGAAAGCTTCATTCAACCAGGCTCCAGAATAGTTACTGACCTACGGCTGACAGCTTCGTTCAACCAGGCTCCAGAACAGTTCCTGACCCACGGCTGAAAGCTTCCTACAGTTAGGCTCTAGAACATTTACGGACCTACGGCTGAAAGCTTCGTTCAACCAGGCTCCAGAACAGTTACTGACTCACTGCTGATAGCTTCGTACAATCAGGCTCTAGAACATTTACTGACCTATGGCTGAAAGCTTCGTTCAACCAGGCTCCAGAAACCTTACTGACCTACGGCTGAAAGCATTGTACAACCAGGCTGTCGAACAGTTACTGACCAACAGCAGAAAGCTTCGTACATCCAGGCTCTAGAACAGTTACTAACCCATGGCTGGTAGCTTCGTACAGTCATGCTCTAGAACGTTTACTGACCTATGGCTGATAGCTTCGTACAGTCAGGCTCTAGAACAGTTACTGACCCATGGCTGGTAGCTTCGTACAGTCAGGAACTAGAACTTTTACTGACCTACGGCTGAAAGCTTCATTCAACCAGGCTCCAGAATAGTTACTGACCTACGGCTGACAGCTTCGTTCAACCAGGCTCCAGAACTGTTCCTGACCCACGGCTGAAAGCTTCCTACAGTCAGGCTCTAGAACGTTTACTGACCTATGGCTGATAGCTTCGTACAGTCAGGCTCCAGAACAGTTACTGACTCACTGCTGATAGCTTCGTACAGTCATGCTCTAGAACGTTTACTGACCTATGGCTGATAGCTTCGTACAGTCAGGCTCTAGAACAGTTACTGACCCATGGCTGGTAGCTTCGTACAGTCAGGAACTAGAACTTTTACTGACCTACGGCTGAAAGCTTCATTCAACCAGGCTCCAGAATAGTTACTGACCTACGGCTGACAGCTTCGTTCAACCAGGCTCCAGAACTGTTCCTGACCCACGGCTGAAAGCTTCCTACAGTCAGGCTCTAGAACATTTACTGACCTACGGCTGAAAGCTTCGTTCAACCAGGCTCCAGAACAGTTACTGACTCACTGCTGATAGCTTCGTACAATCAGGCTCTAGAACATTTACTGACCTATGGCTGAAAGCTTCGTTCAACCAGGCTCCAGAACCTTTACTGACCTACGGCTGAAAGCATTGTACAACCAGGCTCTAGAACAGTTACTGACCCACGGCAGAAAGCTTCGTACATCCAGGCTCTAGAACAGTTACTGACCCATGGCTGGTAGCTTCGTACAGTCATGCTCTAGAACGTTTACTGACCTATGGCTGATAGCTTCGTACAGTCAGGCTCTAGAACAGTTACTGACCCATGGCTGGTAGCTTCGTACAGTCAGGAACTAGAACTTTTACTGACCTACGGCTGAAAGCTTCATTCAACCAGGCTCCAGAATAGTTACTGACCTACGGCTGACAGCTTCGTTCAACCAGGCTCCAGAACAGTTCCTGACCCACGGCTGAAAGCTTCCTACAGTTAGGCTCTAGAACATTTACTGACCTACGGCTGAAAGCTTCTTTCAACCAGGCTCCAGAACAGTTACTGACTCACTGCTGATAGCTTCGTACAATCAGGCTCTAGAACATTTACTGACCTATGGCTGAAAGCTTCGTTCAACCAGGCTCCAGAAACCTTACTGACCTACGGCTGAAAGCATTGTACAACCAGGCTCTAGAACATTTACTGACCTACGGCTGAAAGCTTCATTCAACCAGGCTCCAGAACAGTTACTGACCTACGGCTGACAGCTTCGTTCAACCAGGCTCCAGAACAGTTCCTGGCCCACGGGTGAAAGCTTCCTACAGTCAGGCTCCAGAACTTTTACTGACCTATGGCTGAAAGCTTCGTTCAACCAGGCTCCAGAACATTTACTGACCTACGGCTGAAAGCTTCGTTCAACCAGGCTCCAGAACAGTTACTGACTCACTGCTGATAGCTTTGTACAGTCAGGCTCTAGAACATTTACTGACCTACGGCTGAAAGCTTCATTCAACCAGGCTCCAGAACAGTTACTGACCTACGGCTGACAGCTTCGTTCAACCAGGCTCCAGAACAGTTCCTGGCCCACGGGTGAAAGCTTCCTACAGTCAGGCTCCAGAACTTTTACTGACCTACGGCTGAAAGCTTTGTTCAACCAGGCTCTAGAACAGTTACTGACCCATGGCCGATAGATACATACATTCAGGCTCTAGAACATTTACTGACACACGGCTGGAAGCTTTGTAAAACCAGGCTCTAGAACGTTTACTGACACACGGCTGAAAGCTTCCTACAGTCAGTCTCTAGAACAGTTACTGACCCACAGCCGAAAGCATAGTACAAGCAGGGTCCAGAACAGTTACTGACCCACGGCTGAAAGCTTCGTACAGCCAGGCGCTAGAACAGTTACTGAACCATGGCTGAAAGCTTTGTTCAACCATGCTCCAGAACTGTTACTGACTCACTGTTGCTAGCTTCATACAGTCAGGCACTAGAACATTTACTGACCTCCAGCTGGAAGCTTTGTAAAACCAGGATCCAGAACAGTTACTGACCCACGGCTGAAAGCTTCATACAGTCAGGCTCTAGAACACTTACTGACCCACGGCCGAAAGCATCGTACAACCAGGGTCCAGAACAGTTACTGACCCACGGCCGAAATCATCGTACAACCAGGCTCCACAACTGTTACTTAAACATGGCTGATAGCTTCGTACAGTCAGGCTCTAGAGCATTTACTGACACACGGATGGAAGCTTCGTACATCCAGGCTCTACAACAGTTACTGACACATGGCTGGTAGCTTCGTACAGTCATGCTCTAGAACGTTTACTGACCTATGGCTGATAGCTTCGTACAGTCAGGCTCTAGAACATTTACTGACCTACGGCTGAAAGCTTCGTTCAACCAGGCTCCAGAACAGTTACTGACTCACTGCTGATAGCTTCGTACGGTCAGGCTCTAGAACATTTACTGACCTACGGCTGAAAGCTTCGTTCAACCAGGCTCCAGAACAGTTACTGACTCACTGCTGATAGCTTTGTACAGTCAGGCTCTAGAACATTTACTGACCTACGGCTGAAAGCTTCATTCAACCAGGCTCCAGAACAGTTACTGACCTACGGCTGACAGCTTCGTTCAACCAGGCTCCAGAACAGTTCCTGACCCACGGGTGAAAGCTTCCTACAGTCAGGCTCCAGAACAGTTACTGACTCACTGCTGATAGCTTCGTACAATCAGGCTCCAGAACAGTTACTGACCCACGGCTCAAAGCATTGTACAACCAGGCTGTCGAACAGTTACTGACCCATAGCAGAAGGCTTCGTACATCCAGGCTCTAGAAAAGTTACTAACCCACGGCTGAAAGCATTGTACAACCAGTCTCTAGAACAGTTACTGACCCACAGCCGAAAGCATCGTACATCCAGGCTCTAGAACAGTTACTAACCCATGGCTGGTAGCTTCGTACAGTCATGCTCTAGAACGTTTACTGACCTATGGCTGATAGCTTCGTACAGTCAGGCTCTAGAACAGTTACTGACCCATGGCTGGTAGCTTCGTACAGTCAGGAACTAGAACTTTTACTGACCTACGGCTGAAAGCTTCATTCAACCAGGCTCCAGAATAGTTACTGACCTACGGCTGACAGCTTCGTTCAACCAGGCTCCAGAACTGTTCCTGACCCACGGCTGAAAGCTTCCTGCAGTCAGGCTCTAGAACATTTACTGACCTACGGCTGAAAGCTTCGTTCAACCAGGCTCCAGAACAGTTACTGACTCACTGCTGATAGCTTCGTACAATCAGGCTCTAGAACATTTACTGACCTATGGCTGAAAGCTTCGTTCAACCAGGCTCCAGAACCTTTACTGACCTACGGCTGAAAGCATTGTACAACCAGGCTCTAGAACAGTTACTGACCCACGGCAGAAAGCTTCGTACATCCAGGCTATAGAACAGTTACTGACCCATGGCTGGTAGCTTCGTACAGTCAGGAACTAGAACTTTTACTGACCTACGGCTGAAAGCTTCGTTCAACCAGGCTCCAGAACAGTTACTGACTCACTGCTGATAGCTTTGTACAGTCAGGCTCTAGAACATTTACTGACCTACGGCTGAAAGCTTCATTCAACCAGGCTCTAGAACACTTACTGACCCACGGCCGAAAGCATCGTACAACCAGGGTCCAGAACAGTTACTGACCCACGGCCGAAATCATCGTACAACCAGGCTCCACAACTGTTACTTAAACATGGCTGATAGCTTCGTACAGTCAGGCTCTAGAGCATTTACTGACACACGGATGGAAGCTTCGTACATCCAGGCTCTACAACAGTTACTGACACATGGCTGGTAGCTTCGTACAGTCATGCTCTAGAACGTTTACTGACCCATGGCTGGTAGCTTCGTACAGTCATGCTCTAGAACGTTTACTGACCTATGGCTGATAGCTTCGTACAGTCAGGCTCTAGAACAGTTACTGACCCATGGCTGGTAGCTTCGTACAGTCAGGAACTAGAACTTTTACTGACCTACGGCTGAAAGCTTCATTCAACCAGGCTCCAGAATAGTTACTGACCTACGGCTGACAGCTTCGTTCAACCAGGCTCCAGAACTGTTCCTGACCCACGGCTGAAAGCTTCCTACAGTCAGGCTCTAGAACTTTTACTGACCTACGGCTGAAAGCTTCGTTCAACCAGGCTCCAGAACAGTTACTGACTCACTGCTGATAGCTTCGTACGGTCAGGCTCTAGAACATTTACTGACCTACGGCTGAAAGCTTCGTTCAACCAGGCTCCAGAACAGTTACTGACTCACTGCTGATAGCTTTGTACAGTCAGGCTCTAGAACATTTACTGACCTACGGCTGACAGCTTCGTTCAACCAGGCTCCAGAACAGTTCCTGACCCACGGGTGAAAGCTTCCTACAGTCAGGCTCCAGAACAGTTACTGACTCACTGCTGATAGCTTCGTACAATCAGGCTCCAGAACAGTTACTGACCCACGGCTCAAAGCATTGTACAACCAGGCTGTCGAACAGTTACTGACCCATAGCAGAAGGCTTCGTACATCCAGGCTCTAGAACAGTTACTAACCCACGGCTGAAAGCATTGTACAACCAGTCTCTAGAACAGTTACTGACCCACAGCCGAAAGCATCGTACATCCAGGCTCTAGAACAGTTACTAACCCATGGCTGGTAGCTTCGTACAGTCATGCTCTAGAACGTTTACTGACCTATGGCTGATAGCTTCGTACAGTCAGGCTCTAGAACAGTTACTGACCCATGGCTGGTAGCTTCGTACAGTCAGGAACTAGAACTTTTACTGACCTACGGCTGAAAGCTTCATTCAACCAGGCTCCAGAATAGTTACTGACCTACGGCTGACAGCTTCGTTCAACCAGGCTCCAGAACTGTTCCTGACCCACGGCTGAAAGCTTCGTACAGTCAGGCTCTAGAGCATTTACTGACACACGGATGGAAGCTTCGTACATCCAGGCTCTACAACAGTTACTGACACATGGCTGGTAGCTTCGTACAGTCATGCTCTAGAACGTTTACTGACCTATGGCTGATAGCTTCGTACAGTCAGGCTCTAGAACATTTACTGACCTACGGCTGAAAGCTTCGTTCAACCAGGCTCCAGAACAGTTACTGACTCACTGCTGATAGCTTCGTACGGTCAGGCTCTAGAACATTTACTGACCTACGGCTGAAAGCTTCGTTCAACCAGGCTCCAGAACAGTTACTGACTCACTGCTGATAGCTTTGTACAGTCAGGCTCTAGAACATTTACTGACCTACGGCTGAAAGCTTCATTCAACCAGGCTCCAGAACAGTTACTGACCTACGGCTGACAGCTTCGTTCAACCAGGCTCCAGAACAGTTCCTGACCCACGGGTGAAAGCTTCCTACAGTCAAGCTCCAGAACAGTTACTGACTCACTGCTGATAGCTTCGTACAATCAGGCTCCAGAACAGTTACTGACCCACGGCTCAAAGCATTGTACAACCAGGCTGTCGAACAGTTACTGACCCATAGCAGAAGGCTTCGTACATCCAGGCTCTAGAACAGTTACTAACCCACGGCTGAAAGCATTGTACAACCAGTCTCTAGAACAGTTACTGACCCACAGCCGAAAGCATCGTACATCCAGGCTCTAGAACAGTTACTAACCCATGGCTGGTAGCTTCGTACAGTCATGCTCTAGAACGTTTACTGACCTATGGCTGATAGCTTCGTACAGTCAGGCTCTAGAACAGTTACTGACCCATGGCTGGTAGCTTCGTACAGTCAGGAACTAGAACTTTTACTGACCTACGGCTGAAAGCTTCATTCAACCAGGCTCCAGAATAGTTACTGACCTACGGCTGACAGCTTCGTTCAACCAGGCTCCAGAACTGTTCCTGACCCACGGCTGAAAGCTTCGTACAGTCAGGCTCTAGAGCATTTACTGACACACGGATGGAAGCTTCGTACATCCAGGCTCTACAACAGTTACTGACACATGGCTGGTAGCTTCGTACAGTCATGCTCTAGAACGTTTACTGACCTATGGCTGATAGCTTCGTACAGTCAGGCTCTAGAACATTTACTGACCTACGGCTGAAAGCTTCGTTCAACCAGGCTCCAGAACAGTTACTGACTCACTGCTGATAGCTTCGTACGGTCAGGCTCTAGAACATTTACTGACCTACGGCTGAAAGCTTCGTTCAACCAGGCTCCAGAACAGTTACTGACTCACTGCTGATAGCTTTGTACAGTCAGGCTCTAGAACATTTACTGACCTACGGCTGAAAGCTTCATTCAACCAGGCTCCAGAACAGTTACTGACCTACGGCTGACAGCTTCGTTCAACCAGGCTCCAGAACAGTTCCTGACCCACGGGTGAAAGCTTCCTACAGTCAGGCTCCAGAACAGTTACTGACTCACTGCTGATAGCTTCGTACAATCAGGCTCCAGAACAGTTACTGACCCACGGCTCAAAGCATTGTACAACCAGGCTGTCGAACAGTTACTGACCCATAGCAGAAGGCTTCGTACATCCAGGCTCTAGAACAGTTACTAACCCACGGCTGAAAGCATTGTACAACCAGTCTCTAGAACAGTTACTGACCCACAGCCGAAAGCATCGTACATCCAGGCTCTAGAACAGTTACTAACCCATGGCTGGTAGCTTCGTACAGTCATGCTCTAGAACGTTTACTGACCTATGGCTGATAGCTTCGTACAGTCAGGCTCTAGAACAGTTACTGACCCATGGCTGGTAGCTTCGTACAGTCAGGAACTAGAACTTTTACTGACCTACGGCTGAAAGCTTCATTCAACCAGGCTCCAGAATAGTTACTGACCTACGGCTGACAGCTTCGTTCAACCAGGCTCCAGAACTGTTCCTGACCCACGGCTGAAAGCTTCGTACAGTCAGGCTCTAGAGCATTTACTGACACACGGATGGAAGCTTCGTACATCCAGGCTCTACAACAGTTACTGACACATGGCTGGTAGCTTCGTACAGTCATGCTCTAGAACGTTTACTGACCTATGGCTGATAGCTTCGTACAGTCAGGCTCTAGAACATTTACTGACCTACGGCTGAAAGCCTCGTTCAACCAGGCTCCAGAACAGTTACTGACTCACTGCTGATAGCTTCGTACGGTCAGGCTCTAGAACATTTACTGACCTACGGCTGAAAGCTTCGTTCAACCAGGCTCCAGAACAGTTACTGACTCACTGCTGATAGCTTTGTACAGTCAGGCTCTAGAACATTTACTGACCTACGGCTGAAAGCTTCATTCAACCAGGCTCCAGAACAGTTACTGACCTACGGCTGACAGCTTCGTTCAACCAGGCTCCAGAACAGTTCCTGACCCACGGGTGAAAGCTTCCTACAGTCAGGCTCCAGAACAGTTACTGACTCACTGCTGATAGCTTCGTACAATCAGGCTCCAGAACAGTTACTGACCCACGGCTCAAAGCATTGTACAACCAGGCTGTCGAACAGTTACTGACCCATAGCAGAAGGCTTCGTACATCCAGGCTCTAGAACAGTTACTAACCCACGGCTGAAAGCATTGTACAACCAGTCTCTAGAACAGTTACTGACCCACAGCCGAAAGCATCGTACATCCAGGCTCTAGAACAGTTACTAACCCATGGCTGGTAGCTTCGTACAGTCATGCTCTAGAACGTTTACTGACCTATGGCTGATAGCTTCGTACAGTCAGGCTCTAGAACAGTTACTGACCCATGGCTGGTAGCTTCGTACAGTCAGGAACTAGAACTTTTACTGACCTACGGCTGACAGCTTCGTTCAACCAGGCTCCAGAACTGTTCCTGACCCACGGCTGAAAGCTTCCTACAGTCAGGCTCTAGAACATTTACTGACCTACGGCTGAAAGCTTCGTTCAACCAGGCTCCAGAACAGTTACTGACTCACTGCTGATAGCTTCGTACAATCAGGCTCTAGAACATTTACTGACCTATGGCTGAAAGCTTCGTTCAACCAGGCTCCAGAACCTTTACTGACCTACGGCTGAAAGCATTGTACAACCAGGCTCTAGAACAGTTACTGACCCACGGCAGAAAGCTTCGTACATCCAGGCTCTAGAACAGTTACTGACCCATGGCTGGTAGCTTCGTACAGTCAGGAACTAGAACTTTTACTGACCTACGGCTGAAAGCTTCGTTCAACCAGGCTCCAGAACAGTTACTGACTCACTGCTGATAGCTTTGTACAGTCAGGCTCTAGAACATTTACTGACCTACGGCTGAAAGCTTCATTCAACCAGGCTCTAGAACACTTACTGACCCACGGCCGAAAGCATCGTACAACCAGGGTCCAGAACAGTTACTGACCCACGGCCGAAATCATCGTACAACCAGGCTCCACAACTGTTACTTAAACATGGCTGATAGCTTCGTACAGTCAGGCTCTAGAGCATTTACTGACACACGGATGGAAGCTTCGTACATCCAGGCTCTACAACAGTTACTGACACATGGCTGGTAGCTTCGTACAGTCATGCTCTAGAACGTTTACTGACCTATGGCTGATAGCTTCGTACAGTCAGGCTCTAGAACATTTACTGACCTACGGCTGAAAGCTTCGTTCAACCAGGCTCCAGAACAGTTACTGACTCACTGCTGATAGCTTCGTACGGTCAGGCTCTAGAACATTTACTGACCTACGGCTGAAAGCTTCGTTCAACCAGGCTCCAGAACAGTTACTGACTCACTGCTGATAGCTTTGTACAGTCAGGCTCTAGAACATTTACTGACCTACGGCTGAA
Organism: Hypanus sabinus; assembly: GCF_030144855.1. Classification (NCBI taxonomy): domain Eukaryota; kingdom Metazoa; phylum Chordata; class Chondrichthyes; order Myliobatiformes; family Dasyatidae; genus Hypanus; species Hypanus sabinus. The sequence continues at coordinate 157,122,284 of NC_082715.1, read as the reverse complement.
AGCTTCATTCAACCAGGCTCCAGAACAGTTACTGACCTACGGCTGACAGCTTCGTTCAACCAGGCTCCAGAACAGTTCCTGACCCACGGGTGAAAGCTTCCTACAGTCAGGCTCCAGAACAGTTACTGACTCACTGCTGATAACTTCGTACAATCAGGCTCCAGAACAGTTACTGACCCACGGCTCAAAGCATTGTACAACCAGGCTGTCGAACAGTTACTGACCCATAGCAGAAGGCTTCGTACATCCAGGCTCTAGAACAGTTACTAACCCACGGCTGAAAGCATTGTACAACCAGGCTCTAGAACAGTTACTGACCCACGGCAGAAAGCTTCGTACATCCAGGCTCCAGAACAGTTACTGACCCACGGCTCAAAGCATTGTACAACCAGGCTGTCGAACAGTTACTGACCCATAGCAGAAGGCTTCGTACATCCAGGCTCTAGAACAGTTACTAACCCACGGCTGAAAGCATTGTACAACCAGTCTCTAGAACAGTTACTGACCCACAGCCGAAAGCATCGTACATCCAGGCTCTAGAACAGTTACTAACCCATGGCTGGTAGCTTCGTACAGTCATGCTCTAGAACGTTTACTGACCTATGGCTGATAGCTTCGTACAGTCAGGCTCTAGAACAGTTACTGACCCATGGCTGGTAGCTTCGTACAGTCAGGAACTAGAACTTTTACTGACCTACGGCTGAAAGCTTCGTTCAACCAGGCTCCAGAACAGTTACTGACTCACTGCTGATAGCTTTGTACAGTCAGGCTCTAGAACATTTACTGACCTACGGCTGAAAGCTTCGTTCAACCAGGCTCCAGAACAGTTCCTGACCCACGGGTGAAAGCTTCCTACAGTCAGGCTCCAGAACAGTTACTGACTCACTGCTGATAGCTTCGTACAATCAGGCTCCAGAACAGTTACTGACCCACGGCTCAAAGCATTGTACAACCAGGCTGTCGAACAGTTACTGACCCATAGCAGAAGGCTTCGTACATCCAGGCTCTAGAACAGTTACTAACCCACGGCTGAAAGCATTGTACAACCAGGCTCTAGAACAGTTACTGACCCACGGCAGAAAGCTTCGTACATCCAGGCTCTAGAACAGTTACTGACCCACGGCTCAAAGCATTGTACAACCAGGCTGTCGAACAGTTACTGACCCATAGCAGAAGGCTTCGTACATCCAGGCTCTAGAACAGTTACTAACCCACGGCTGAAAGCATTGTACAACCAGTCTCTAGAACAGTTACTGACCCACAGCCGAAAGCATCGTACATCCAGGCTCTAGAACAGTTACTAACCCATGGCTGGTAGCTTCGTACAGTCATGCTCTAGAACGTTTACTGACCTATGGCTGATAGCTTCGTACAGTCAGGCTCAAGAACAGTTACTGACCCATGGCTGGTAGCTTCGTACAGTCAGGAACTAGAACTTTTACTGACCTACGGCTGAAAGCTTCATTCAACCAGGCTCCAGAATAGTTACTGACCTACGGCTGACAGCTTCGTTCAACCAGGCTCCAGAACTGTTCCTGACCCACGGCTGAAAGCTTCCTACAGTCAGGCTCTAGAACATTTACTGACCTACGGCTGAAAGCTTCGTTCAACCAGGCTCCAGAACAGTTACTGACTCACTGCTGATAGCTTCGTACAGTCATGCTCTAGAACGTTTACTGACCTATGGCTGATAGCTTCGTACAGTCAGGCTCTAGAACAGTTACTGACCCATGGCTGGTAGCTTCGTACAGTCAGGAACTAGAACTTTTACTGACCTACGGCTGAAAGCTTCATTCAACCAGGCTCCAGAACAGTTACTGACCTACGGCTGACAGCTTCGTTCAACCAGGCTCCAGAACTGTTCCTGACCCACGGCTGAAAGCTTCCTACAGTCAGGCTCTAGAACATTTACTGACCTACGGCTGAAAGCTTCGTTCAACCAGGCTCCAGAACAGTTACTGACTCACTGCTGATAGCTTCGTACAATCAGGCTCTAGAACATTTACTGACCTATGGCTGAAAGCTTCGTTCAACCAGGCTCCAGAACCTTTACTGACCTACGGCTGAAAGCATTGTACAACCAGGCTCTAGAACAGTTACTGACCCACGGCAGAAAGCTTCGTACATCCAGGCTCTAGAACAGTTACTGACCCATGGCTGGTAGCTTCGTACAGTCATGCTCTAGAACGTTTACTGACCTATGGCTGATAGCTTCTTACAGTCAGGCTCTAGAACAGTTACTGACCCATGGCTGGTAGCTTCGTACAGTCAGGAACTAGAACTTTTACTGACCTACGGCTGAAAGCTTCATTCAACCAGGCTCCAGAATAGTTACTGACCTACGGCTGACAGCTTCGTTCAACCAGGCTCCAGAACAGTTCCTGACCCACGGCTGAAAGCTTCCTACAGTTAGGCTCTAGAACATTTACTGACCTACGGCTGAAAGCTTCGTTCAACCAGGCTCCAGAACAGTTACTGACTCACTGCTGATAGCTTCGTACAATCAGGCTCTAGAACATTTACTGACCTATGGCTGAAAGCTTCGTTCAACCAGGCTCCAGAAACCTTACTGACCTACGGCTGAAAGCATTGTACAACCAGGCTGTCGAACAGTTACTGACCAACAGCAGAAAGCTTCGTACATCCAGGCTCTAGAACAGTTACTGACCCATGGCTGGTAGCTTCGTACAGTCAGGAACTAGAACTTTTACTGACCTACGGCTGAAAGCTTCGTTCAACCAGGCTCCAGAACAGTTACTGACTCACTGCTGATAGCTTTGTACAGTCAGGCTCTAGAACATTTACTGACCTACGGCTGAAAGCTTCATTCAACCAGGCTCTAGAACACTTACTGACCTATGGCTGAAAGCTTCGTTCAACCAGGCTCCAGAACAGTTACTGACTCAATGCTGATAGCTTCGTACAGTCATGCTCTAGAACGTTTACTGACCTATGGCTGATAGCTTCGTACAGTCAGGCTCTAGAACAGTTACTGACCCATGGCTGGTAGCTTCGTACAGTCAGGAACTAGAACTTTTACTGACCTACGGCTGAAAGCTTCATTCAACCAGGCTCCAGAATAGTTACTGACCTACGGCTGACAGCTTCGTTCAACCAGGCTCCAGAACTGTTCCTGACCCACGGCTGAAAGCTTCCTACAGTCAGGCTCTAGAACATTTACTGACCTACGGCTGAAAGCTTCGTTCAACCAGGCTCCAGAACAGTTACTGACTCACTGCTGATAGCTTCGTACAATCAGGCTCTAGAACATTTACTGACCTATGGCTGAAAGCTTCGTTCAACCAGGCTCCAGAACCTTTACTGACCTACGGCTGAAAGCATTGTACAACCAGGCTCTAGAACAGTTACTGACCCACGGCAGAAAGCTTCGTACATCCAGGCTCTAGAACAGTTACTGACCCATGGCTGGTAGCTTCGTACAGTCATGCTCTAGAACGTTTACTGACCTATGGCTGATAGCTTCGTACAGTCAGGCTCTAGAACAGTTACTGACCCATGGCTGGTAGCTTCGTACAGTCAGGAACTAGAACTTTTACTGACCTACGGCTGAAAGCTTCATTCAACCAGGCTCCAGAATAGTTACTGACCTACGGCTGACAGCTTCGTTCAACCAGGCTCCAGAACAGTTCCTGACCCACGGCTGAAAGCTTCCTACAGTTAGGCTCTAGAACATTTACTGACCTACGGCTGAAAGCTTCGTTCAACCAGGCTCCAGAACAGTTACTGACTCACTGCTGATAGCTTCGTACAATCAGGCTCTAGAACATTTACTGACCTATGGCTGAAAGCTTCGTTCAACCAGGCTCCAGAAACCTTACTGACCTACGGCTGAAAGCATTGTACAACCAGGCTCTAGAACATTTACTGACCTACGGCTGAAAGCTTCATTCAACCAGGCTCCAGAACAGTTACTGACCTACGGCTGACAGCTTCGTTCAACCAGGCTCCAGAACAGTTCCTGGCCCACGGGTGAAAGCTTCCTACAGTCAGGCTCCAGAACTTTTACTGACCTATGGCTGAAAGCTTCGTTCAACCAGGCTCCAGAACATTTACTGACCTACGGCTGAAAGCTTCGTTCAACCAGGCTCCAGAACAGTTACTGACTCACTGCTGATAGCTTTGTACAGTCAGGCTCTAGAACATTTACTGACCTACGGCTGAAAGCTTCATTCAACCAGGCTCCAGAACAGTTACTGACCTACGGCTGACAGCTTCGTTCAACCAGGCTCCAGAACAGTTCCTGGCCCACGGGTGAAAGCTTCCTACAGTCAGGCTCCAGAACTTTTACTGACCTACGGCTGAAAGCTTTGTTCAACCAGGCTCTAGAACAGTTACTGACCCATGGCCGATAGATACATACACTCAGGCTCTAGAACATTTACTGACACACGGCTGGAAGCTTTGTAAAACCAGGCTCTAGAACGTTTACTGACACACGGCTGAAAGCTTCCTTCAGTCAGTCTCTAGAACAGTTACTGACCCACAGCCGAAAGCATCGTACATCCAGGCTCTAGAACAGTTACTAACCCATGGCTGGTAGCTTCGTACAGTCATGCTCTAGAACGTTTACTGACCTATGGCTGATAGCTTCGTACAGTCAGCCTCTAGAACAGTTACTGACCCATGGCTGGTAGCTTCGTACAGTCAGGAACTAGAACTTTTACTGACCTACGGCTGAAAGCTTCATTCAACCAGGCTCCAGAATAGTTACTGACCTACGGCTGACAGCTTCGTTCAACCAGGCTCCAGAACTGTTCCTGACCCACGGCTGAAAGCTTCCTACAGTCAGGCTCTAGAACATTTACTGACCTACGGCTGAAAGCTTCGTTCAACCAGGCTCCAGAACAGTTACTGACTCACTGCTGATAGCTTCGTACAATCAGGCTCTAGAACATTTACTGACCTATGGCTGAAAGCTTCGTTCAACCAGGCTCCAGAACCTTTACTGACCTACGGCTGAAAGCATTGTACAACCAGGCTCTAGAACAGTTACTGACCCACGGCAGAAAGCTTCGTACATCCAGGCTCTAGAACAGTTACTGACCCATGGCTGGTAGCTTCGTACAGTCAGGAACTAGAACTTTTACTGACCTACGGCTGAAAGCTTCATTCAACCAGGCTCCAGAATAGTTACTGACCTACGGCTGACAGCTTCGTTCAACCAGGCTCCGGAACAGTTCCTGACCCACGGCTGACAGCTTCCTACAGTCAGGCTCTAGAACATTTTCTGACCTACGGCTGAAAGCTTCGTTCAACCAGGCTCCAGAACAGTTACTGACTCACTGCTGATAGCTTCGAACAATCAGGCTCTAGAACATTTACTGACCTATGGCTGAAAGCTTCGTTCAACCAGGCTCCAGAACATTTACTGACCTACGGCTGAAAGCTTCGTTCAACCAGGCTCCAGAACAGTTACTGACTCACTGCTGATAGCTTTGTACAGTCAGGCTCTAGAACATTTACTGACCTACGGCTGAAAGCTTCATTCAACCAGGCTCTAGAACACTTACTGACCCACGGCCGAAAGCATCGTACAACCAGGGTCCAGAACAGTTACTGACCCACGGCCGAAATCATCGTACAACCAGGCTCCACAACTGTTACTTAAACATGGCTGATAGCTTCGTACAGTCAGGCTCTAGAGCATTTACTGACACACGGATGGAAGCTTCGTACATCCAGGCTCCAGAACTTTTACTGACCTACGGCTGAAAGCTTCGTTCAACCAGGCTCCAGAACAGTTACTGACTCACTGCTGATAGCTTTGTACAGTCAGGCTCTAGAACATTTACTGACCTACGGCTGAAAGCTTCATTCAACCAGGCTCTAGAACACTTACTGACCCACGGCCGAAAGCATCGTACAACCAGGGTCCAGAACAGTTACTGACCCACGGCCGAAATCATCGTACAACCAGGCTCCACAACTGTTACTTAAACATGGCTGATAGCTTCGTACAGTCAGGCTCTAGAGCATTTACTGACACACGGATGGAAGCTTCGTACATCCAGGCTCTACAACAGTTACTGACACATGGCTGGTAGCTTCGTACAGTCATGCTCTAGAACGTTTACTGACCTATGGCTGATAGCTTCGTACAGTCAGGCTCTAGAACATTTACTGACCTACGGCCGAAAGCTTCGTTCAACCAGGCTCCAGAACAGTTACTGACTCACTGCTGATAGCTTCGTACGGTCAGGCTCTAGAACATTTACTGACCTACGGCTGAAAGCTTCGTTCAACCAGGCTCCAGAACAGTTACTGACTCACTGCTGATAGCTTTGTACAGTCAGGCTCTAGAACATTTACTGACCTACGGCTGAAAGCTTCATTCAACCAGGCTCCAGAACAGTTACTGTCCTACGGCTGACAGCTTCGTTCAACCAGGCTCCAGAACAGTTCCTGACCCACGGGTGAAAGCTTCCTACAGTCAAGCTCCAGAACAGTTACTGACTCACTGCTGATAGCTTCGTACAATCAGGCTCCAGAACAGTTACTGACCCACGGCTCAAAGCATTGTACAACCAGGCTGTCGAACAGTTACTGACCCATAGCAGAAGGCTTCGTACATCCAGGCTCTAGAACAGTTACTAACCCACGGCTGAAAGCATTGTACAACCAGTCTCTAGAACAGTTACTGACCCACAGCCGAAAGCATCGTACATCCAGGCTCTAGAACAGTTACTAACCCATGGCTGGTAGCTTCGTACAGTCATGCTCTAGAACGTTTACTGACCTATGGCTGATAGCTTCGTACAGTCAGGCTCTAGAACAGTTACTGACCCATGGCTGGTAGCTTCGTACAGTCAGGAACTAGAACTTTTACTGACCTACGGCTGAAAGCTTCATTCAACCAGGCTCCAGAATAGTTACTGACCTACGGCTGACAGCTTCGTTCAACCAGGCTCCAGAACTGTTCCTGACCCACGGCTGAAAGCTTCCTGCAGTCAGGCTCTAGAACATTTACTGACCTACGGCTGAAAGCTTCGTTCAACCAGGCTCCAGAACAGTTACTGACTCACTGCTGATAGCTTCGTACAATCAGGCTCTAGAACATTTACTGACCTATGGCTGAAAGCTTCGTTCAACCAGGCTCCAGAACCTTTACTGACCTACGGCTGAAAGCATTGTACAACCAGCCTCTAGAACAGTTACTGACCCACGGCAGAAAGCTTCGTACATCCAGGCTCTAGAACAGTTACTGACCCATGGCTGGTAGCTTCGTACAGTCAGGAACTAGAACTTTTACTGACCTACGGCTGAAAGCTTCGTTCAACCAGGCTCCAGAACAGTTACTGACTCACTGCTGATAGCTTTGTACAGTCAGGCTCTAGAACATTTACTGACCTACGGCTGAAAGCTTCATTCAACCAGGCTCTAGAACACTTACTGACCCACGGCCGAAAGCATCGTACAACCAGGGTCCAGAACAGTTACTGACCCACGGCCGAAATCATCGTACAACCAGGCTCCACAACTGTTACTTAAACATGGCTGATAGCTTCGTACAGTCAGGCTCTAGAGCATTTACTGACACACGGATGGAAGCTTCGTACATCCAGGCTCTACAACAGTTACTGACACATGGCTGGTAGCTTCGTACAGTCATGCTCTAGAACGTTTACTGACCTATGGCTGATAGCTTCGTACAGTCAGGCTCTAGAACATTTACTGACCTACGGCTGAAAGCTTCGTTCAACCAGGCTCCAGAACAGTTACTGACTCACTGCTGATAGCTTCGTACGGTCAGGCTCTAGAACATTTACTGACCTACGGCTGAAAGCTTCGTTCAACCAGGCTCCAGAACAGTTACTGACTCACTGCTGATAGCTTTGTACAGTCAGGCTCTAGAACATTTACTGACCTACGGCTGACAGCTTCGTTCAACCAGGCTCCAGAACAGTTCCTGACCCACGGGTGAAAGCTTCCTACAGTCAGGCTCCAGAACAGTTACTGACTCACTGCTGATAGCTTCGTACAATCAGGCTCCAGAACAGTTACTGACCCACGGCTCAAAGCATTGTACAACCAGGCTGTCGAACAGTTACTGACCCATAGCAGAAGGCTTCGTACATCCAGGCTCTAGAACAGTTACTAAGCCACGGCTGAAAGCATTGTACAACCAGTCTCTAGAACAGTTACTGACCCACAGCCGAAAGCATCGTACATCCAGGCTCTAGAACAGTTACTAACCCATGGCTGGTAGCTTCGTACAGTCATGCTCTAGAACGTTTACTGACCTATGGCTGATAGCTTCGTACAGTCAGGCTCTAGAACAGTTACTGACCCATGGCTGGTAGCTTCGTACAGTCAGGAACTAGAACTTTTACTGACCTACGGCTGAAAGCTTCATTCAACCAGGCTCCAGAATAGTTACTGACCTACGGCTGACAGCTTCGTTCAACCAGGCTCCAGAACTGTTCCTGACCCACGGCTGAAAGCTTCGTACAGTCTGGCTCTAGAGCATTTACTGACACACGGATGGAAGCTTCGTACATCCAGGCTCTACAACAGTTACTGACACATGGCTGGTAGCTTCGTACAGTCATGCTCTAGAACGTTTACTGACCTATGGCTGATAGCTTCGTACAGTCAGGCTCTAGAACATTTACTGACCTACGGCTGACAGCTTCGTTCAACCAGGCTCCAGAACAGTTCCTGACCCACGGGTGAAAGCTTCCTACAGTCAGGCTCCAGAACAGTTACTGACTCACTGCTGATAGCTTCGTACAATCAGGCTCCAGAACAGTTACTGACCCACGGCTCAAAGCATTGTACAACCAGGCTGTCGAACAGTTACTGACCCATAGCAGAAGGCTTCGTACATCCAGGCTCTAGAACAGTTACTAACCCACGGCTGAAAGCATTGTACAACCAGTCTCTAGAACAGTTACTGACCCACAGCCGAAAGCTTCGTACATCCAGGCTCTAGAACAGTTACTAACCCATGGCTGGTAGCTTCGTACAGTCATGCTCTAGAACGTTTACTGACCTATGGCTGATAGCTTCGTACAGTCAGGCTCTAGAACAGTTACTGACCCATGGCTGGTAGCTTCGTACAGTCAGGAACTAGAACTTTTACTGACCTACGGCTGAAAGCTTCATTCAACCAGGCTCCAGAATAGTTACTGACCTACGGCTGACAGCTTCGTTCAACCAGGCTCCAGAACTGTTCCTGACCCACGGCTGAAAGCTTCGTACAGTCAGGCTCTAGAGCATTTACTGACACACGGATGGAAGCTTCGTACATCCAGGCTCTACAACAGTTACTGACACATGGCTGGTAGCTTCGTACAGTCATGCCCTAGAACGTTTACTGACCTATGGCTGATAGCTTCGTACAGTCAGGCTCTAGAACATTTACTGACCTACGGCTGAAAGCTTCGTTCAACCAGGCTCCAGAACAGTTACTGACTCACTGCTGATAGCTTCGTACGGTCAGGCTCTAGAACATTTACTGACCTACGGCTGAAAGCTTCGTTCAACCAGGCTCCAGAACAGTTACTGACTCACTGCTGATAGCTTTGTACAGTCAGGCTCTAGAACATTTACTGACCTACGGCTGAAAGCTTCATTCAACCAGGCTCCAGAACAGTTACTGACCTACGGCTGACAGCTTCGTTCAACCAGGCTCCAGAACAGTTCCTGACCCACGGGTGAAAGCTTCCTACAGTCAGGCTCCAGAACAGTTACTGACTCACTGCTGATAGCTTCGTACAATCAGGCTCCAGAACAGTTACTGACCCACGGCTCAAAGCATTGTACAACCAGGCTGTCGAACAGTTACTGACCCATAGCAGAAGGCTTCGTACATCCAGGCTCTAGAACAGTTACTAACCCACGGCTGAAAGCATTGTACAACCAGTCTCTAGAACAGTTACTGACCCACAGCCGAAAGCATCGTACATCCAGGCTCTAGAACAGTTACTAACCCATGGCTGGTAGCTTCGTACAGTCATGCTCTAGAACGTTTACTGACCTATGGCTGATAGCTTCGTACAGTCAGGCTCTAGAACAGTTACTGACCCATGGCTGGTAGCTTCGTACAGTCAGGAACTAGAACTTTTACTGACCTACGGCTGAAAGCTTCATTCTACCAGGCTCCAGAATAGTTACTGACCTACGGCTGACAGCTTCGTTCAACCAGGCTCCAGAACTGTTCCTGACCCACGGCTGAAAGCTTCCTACAGTCAGGCTCTAGAACATTTACTGACCTACGGCTGAAAGCTTCGTTCAACCAGGCTCCAGAACAGTTACTGACTCACTGCTGATAGCTTCGTACAATCAGGCTCTAGAACATTTACTGACCTATGGCTGAAAGCTTCGTTCAACCAGGCTCCAGAACCTTTACTGACCCACGGCTCAAAGCATTGTACAACCAGGCTGTCGAACAGTTACTGACCCATAGCAGAAGGCTTCGTACATCCAGGCTCTAGAACAGTTACTAACCCACGGCTGAAAGCATTGTACAACCAGGCTCTAGAACAGTTACTGACCCACGGCAGAAAGCTTCGTACATCCAGGCTCTAGAACAGTTACTGACCCACGGCTCAAAGCATTGTACAACCAGGCTGTCGAACAGTTACTGACCCATAGCAGAAGGCTTCGTACATCCAGGCTCTAGAACAGTTACTAACCCACGGCTGAAAGCATTGTACAACCAGTCTCTAGAACAGTTACTGACCCACAGCCGAAAGCATCGTACATCCAGGCTCTAGAACAGTTACTAACCCATGGCTGGTAGCTTCGTACAGTCATGCTCTAGAACGTTTACTGACCTATGGCTGATAGCTTCGTACAGTCAGGCTCTAGAACAGTTACTGACCCATGGCTGGTAGCTTCGTACAGTCAGGAACTAGAACTTTTACTGACCTACGGCTGAAAGCTTCATTCAACCAGGCTCCAGAATAGTTACTGACCTACGGCTGACAGCTTCGTTCAACCAGGCTCCAGAACTGTTCCTGACCCACGGCTGAAAGCTTCGTACAGTCAGGCTCTAGAGCATTTACTGACACACGGATGGAAGCTTCGTACATCCAGGCTCTACAACAGTTACTGACACATGGCTGGTAGCTTCGTACAGTCATGCCCTAGAACGTTTACTGACCTATGGCTGATAGCTTCGTACAGTCAGGCTCTAGAACATTTACTGACCTACGGCTGAAAGCTTCGTTCAACCAGGCTCCAGAACAGTTACTGACTCACTGCTGATAGCTTCGTACGGTCAGGCTCTAGAACATTTACTGACCTACGGCTGAAAGCTTCGTTCAACCAGGCTCCAGAACAGTTACTGACTCACTGCTGATAGCTTTGTACAGTCAGGCTCTAGAACATTTACTGACCTACGGCTGAAAGCTTCATTCAACCAGGCTCCAGAACAGTTACTGACCTACGGCTGACAGCTTCGTTCAACCAGGCTCCAGAACAGTTCCTGACCCACGGGTGAAAGCTTCCTACAGTCAGGCTCCAGAACAGTTACTGACTCACTGCTGATAGCTTCGTACAATCAGGCTCCAGAACAGTTACTGACCCACGGCTCAAAGCATTGTACAACCAGGCTGTCGAACAGTTACTGACCCATAGCAGAAGGCTTCGTACATCCAGGCTCTAGAACAGTTACTAACCCACGGCTGAAAGCATTGTACAACCAGTCTCTAGAACAGTTACTGACCCACAGCCGAAAGCATCGTACATCCAGGCTCTAGAACAGTTACTAACCCATGGCTGGTAGCTTCGTACAGTCATGCTCTAGAACGTTTACTGACCTATGGCTGATAGCTTCGTACAGTCAGGCTCTAGAACAGTTACTGACCCATGGCTGGTAGCTTCGTACAGTCAGGAACTAGAACTTTTACTGACCTACGGCTGAAAGCTTCATTCTACCAGGCTCCAGAATAGTTACTGACCTACGGCTGACAGCTTCGTTCAACCAGGCTCCAGAACTGTTCCTGACCCACGGCTGAAAGCTTCCTACAGTCAGGCTCTAGAACATTTACTGACCTACGGCTGAAAGCTTCGTTCAACCAGGCTCCAGAACAGTTACTGACTCACTGCTGATAGCTTCGTACAATCAGGCTCTAGAACATTTACTGACCTATGGCTGAAAGCTTCGTTCAACCAGGCTCCAGAACCTTTACTGACCTACGGCTGAAAGCATTGTACAACCAGGCTCTAGAACAGTTACTGACCCACGGCAGAAAGCTTCGTACATCCAGGCTCTAGAACAGTTACTGACCCATGGCTGGTAGCTTCGTACAGTCAGGAACTAGAACTTTTACTGACCTACGGCTGAAAGCTTCGTTCAACCAGGCTCCAGAACAGTTACTGACTCACTGCTGATAGCTTTGTACAGTCAGGCTCTAGAACATTTACTGACCTACGGCTGAAAGCTTCATTCAACCAGGCTCTAGAACACTTACTGACCCACGGCCGAAAGCATCGTACAACCAGGGTCCAGAACAGTTACTGACCCACGGCCGAAATCATCGTATAACCAGGCTCCACAACTGTTACTTAAACATGGCTGATAGCTTCGTACAGTCAGGCTCTAGAGCATTTACTGACACACGGATGGAAGCTTCGTACATCCAGGCTCTACAACAGTTACTGACACATGGCTGGTAGCTTCGTACAGTCATGCTCTAGAACGTTTACTGACCTATGGCTGATAGCTTCGTACAGTCAGGCTCTAGAACATTTACTGACCTACGGCTGAAAGCTTCGTTCAACCAGGCTCCAGAACAGTTACTGACTCACTGCTGATAGCTTCGTACGGTCAGGCTCTAGAACATTTACTGACCTACGGCTGAAAGCTTCGTTCAACCAGGCTCCAGAACAGTTACTGACTCACTGCTGATAGCTTTGTACAGTCAGGCTCTAGAACATTTACTGACCTACGGCTGAAAGCTTCATTCAACCAGGCTCCAGAACAGTTACTGACCTACGGCTGACAGCTTCGTTCAACCAGGCTCCAGAACAGTTCCTGACCCACGGGTGAAAGCTTCCTACAGTCAGGCTCCAGAACAGTTACTGACTCACTGCTGATAACTTCGTACAATCAGGCTCCAGAACAGTTACTGACCCACGGCTCAAAGCATTGTACAACCAGGCTGTCGAACAGTTACTGACCCATAGCAGAAGGCTTCGTACATCCAGGCTCTAGAACAGTTACTAACCCACGGCTGAAAGCATTGTACAACCAGGCTCTAGAACAGTTACTGACCCACGGCAGAAAGCTTCGTACATCCAGGCTCCAGAACAGTTACTGACCCACGGCTCAAAGCATTGTACAACCAGGCTGTCGAACAGTTACTGACCCATAGCAGAAGGCTTCGTACATCCAGGCTCTAGAACAGTTACTAACCCACGGCTGAAAGCATTGTACAACCAGTCTCTAGAACAGTTACTGACCCACAGCCGAAAGCATCGTACATCCAGGCTCTAGAACAGTTACTAACCCATGGCTGGTAGCTTCGTACAGTCATGCTCTAGAACGTTTACTGACCTATGGCTGATAGCTTCGTACAGTCAGGCTCTAGAACAGTTACTGACCCATGGCTGGTAGCTTCGTACAGTCAGGAACTAGAACTTTTACTGACCTACGGCTGAAAGCTTCATTCAACCAGGCTCCAGAATAGTTACTGACCTACGGCTGACAGCTTCGTTCAACCAGGCTCCAGAACTGTTCCTGACCCACGGCTGAAAGCTTCCTACAGTCAGGCTCTAGAACATTTACTGACCTACGGCTGAAAGCTTCATTCAACCAGGCTCTAGAACACTTACTGACCCACGGCCGAAAGCATCGTACAACCAGGGTCCAGAACAGTTACTGACCCACGGCCGAAATCATCGTACAACCAGGCTCCACAACTGTTACTTAAACATGGCTGATAGCTTCGTACAGTCAGGCTCTAGAGCATTTACTGACACACGGATGGAAGCTTCGTACATCCAGGCTCTTCAACAGTTACTGACACATGGCTGGTAGCTTCGTACAGTCATGCTCTAGAACGTTTACTGACCTATGGCTGATAGCTTCGTACGGTCAGGCTCTAGAACATTTACTGACCTACGGCTGAAAGCTTCGTTCAACCAGGCTCCAGAACAGTTACTGACTCACTGCTGATAGCTTTGTACAGTCAGGCTCTAGAACATTTACTGACCTACGGCTGAAAGCTTCATTCAACCAGGCTCCAGAACAGTTACTGACCTACGGCTGACAGCTTCGTTCAACCAGGCTCCAGAACAGTTCCTGACCCACGGGTGAAAGCTTCCTACAGTCAGGCTCCAGAACAGTTACTGACTCACTGCTGATAGCTTCGTACAATCAGGCTCCAGAACAGTTACTGACCCACGGCTCAAAGCATTGTACAACCAGGCTGTCGAACAGTTACTGACCCACAGCAGAAGGCTTCGTACATCCAGGCTCTAGAACAGTTACTAACCCACGGCTGAAAGCATTGTACAACCAGGCTCTAGAACAGTTACTGACCCACGGCAGAAAGCTTCGTACATCCAGGCTCTAGAACAGTTACTGACCCATGGCTGGTAGCTTCGTACAGTCAGGAACTAGAACTTTTACTGACCTACGGCTGAAAGCTTCATTCAACCAGGCTCCAGAATAGTTACTGACCTACGGCTGACAGCTTCGTTCAACCAGGCTCCAGAACAGTTCCTGACCCACGGCTGAAAGCTTCCTACAGTCAGGCTCTAGAACATTTACTGACCTACGGCTGAAAGCTTCGTTCAACCAGGCTCCAGAACAGTTACTGACTCACTGCTGATAGCTTCGTACAATCAGGCTCTAGAACATTTACTGACCTATGGCTGAATGCTTCGTTCAAACAGGCTCCAGAACATTTACTGACCTATGGCTGAAAGCTTCGTTCAACCAGGCTCCAGAACATTTACTGACCTACGGCTGAAAGCTTCGTTCAACCAGGCTCCAGAACAGTTACTGACTCACTGCTGATAGCTTTGTACAGTCAGGCTCTAGAACATTTACTGACCTACGGCTGAAAGCTTCATTCAACCAGGCTCCAGAACAGTTACTGACCTACGGCTGACAGCTTCGTTCAACCAGGCTCCAGAACAGTTCCTGGCCCACGGCTGAAAGCTTCCTACAGTCAGGCTCCAGAACTTTTACTGACCTATGGCTGAAAGCTTCGTTCAACCAGCCTCCAGAACATTTACTGACCTACGGCTGAAAGCTTCGTTCAACCAGGCTCCAGAACAGTTACTGACTCACTGCTGATAGCTTTGTACAGTCAGGCTCTAGAACATTTACTGACCTACGGCTGAAAGCTTCATTCAACCAGGCTCCAGAACAGTTACTGACCTACGGCTGAAAGCTTCATTCAACCAGGCTCCAGAACAGTTACTGACCTACGGCTGACAGCTTCGTTCAACCAGGCTCCAGAACAATTCCTGGCCCACGGGTGAAAGCTTCCTACAGTCAGGCTCCAGAACTTTTACTGACCTACGGCTGAAAGCTTTGTTCAACCAGGCTCTAGAACAGTTACTGACCCATGGCCGATAGATACATACACTCAGGCTCTAGAACATTTACTGACACACGGCTGGAAGCTTTGTAAAACCAGGCTCTAGAACGTTTACTGACACACGGCTGAAAGCTTCCTACAGTCAGGCTCTAGAAAAGTTACTGACCCACAGCCGAAAGCATCGTACAAGCAGGGTCCAGAACAGTTACTGACCCACGGCTGAAAGCTTCGTACAGCCAGGCGCTAGAACAGTTACTGAACCATGGCTGAAAGCTTTGTTCAACCATGCTCCAGAACTGTTACTGACTCACTGTTGCTAGCTTCATACAGTCAGGCTCTAGAACATTTACTGACCTCCAGCTGGAAGCTTTGTAAAACCAGGATCCAGAACAGTTACTGACCCACGGCTGAAAGCCTCATACAGTCAGGCTCTAGAACAGTTACTGACCTACGGCTGATAGCTTCGTACAACCAGGCTCTAGAACACTTACTGACTCACGGCCGAAAGCATCGTACAAGCAGGGTCCAGAACAGTTACTGACCCACGGCTGAAAGCTTCGTACAGCCAGGCGCTAGAACAGTTACAGAACCATGGCTGAAAGCTTTGTTCAACCATGCTCCAGAACTGTTACTGACTCACTGTTGCTAGCTTCATACAGTCAGGCTCTAGAACATTTACTGACCTCCAGCTGGAAGCTTTGTAAAACCAGGATCCAGAACAGTTACTGACCCACGGCTGAAAGCTTCATACAGTCAGGCTCTAGAACAGTTACTGACCTACGGCTGATAGCTTCGTACAACCAGGCTCTAGAACACTTACTGACCCACGGCCGAAAGCATCGTACAACCAGGGTCCAGAACAGTTACTGACCCACGGCCGAAATCATCGTACAACCAAGCTCCACAACTGTTACTTAAACATGGCTGATAGCTTCGTACAGTCAGGCTCTAGAGCATTTACTGACACACGGATGGAAGCTTCGTACATCCAGGCTCTAGAACAGTTACTGACCCATGGCTGGTAGCTTCGTACAGTCATGCTCTAGAACGTTTACTGACCTATGGCTGATAGCTTCGTACAGTCAGGCTCTAGAACATTTACTGACCTACTGCTGAAAGCTTCGTTCAACCAGGCTCCAGAACAGTTACTGACCCATGGCTGGTAGCTTCGTACAATCAGGCTCCAGAACAGTTACTGACCCACGGCTCAAAGCATTGTACAACCAGGCTGTCGAACAGTTACTGACCCACAGCAGAAAGCTTCGTACATCCAGGCTCTAGAACAGTTACTAACCCATGGCTGGTAGCTTCGTACAGTCATGCTCTAGAACGTTTACTGACCTATGGCTGATAGCTTCGTACAGTCAGGCTCTAGAACAGTTACTGACCCATGGCTGGTAGCTTCGTACAGTCAGGAACTAGAACTTTTACTGACCTACGGCTGAAAGCTTCATTCAACCAGGCTCCAGAATAGTTACTGACCTACGGCTGACAGCTTCGTTCAACCAGGCTCCAGAACTGTTCCTGACCCACGGCTGAAAGCTTCCTACAGTCAGGCTCTAGAACATTTACTGACCTACGGCTGAAAGCTTCGTTCAACCAGGCTCCAGAACAGTTACTGACTCACTGCTGATAGCTTCGTACAATCAGGCTCTAGAACATTTACTGACCTATGGCTGAAAGCTTCGTTCAACCAGGCTCCAGAACCTTTACTGACCTACGGCTGAAAGCATTGTACAACCAGGCTCTAGAACAGTTACTGACCCACGGCAGAAAGCTTCGTACATCCAGGCTCTAGAACAGTTACTGACCCATGGCTGGTAGCTTCGTACAGTCAGGAACTAGAACTTTTACTGACCTACGGCTGAAAGCTTCATTCAACCAGGCTCCAGAACAGTTACTGACCTACGGCTGACAGCTTCGTTCAACCAGGCTCCAGAACAGTTCCTGGCCCACGGGTGAAAGCTTCCTACAGTCAGGCTCCAGAACTTTTACTGACCTATGGCTGAAAGCTTCGTTCAACCAGGCTCCAGAACATTTACTGACCTACGGCTGAAAGCTTCGTTCAACCAGGCTCCAGAACAGTTACTGACTCACTGCTGATAGCTTTGTACAGTCAGGCTCTAGAACATTTACTGACCTACGGCTGAAAGCTTCATTCAACCAGGCTCCAGAACAGTTACTGACCTACGGCTGACAGCTTCGTTCAACCAGGCTCCAGAACAGTTCCTGGCCCACGGGTGAAAGCTTCCTACAGTCAGGCTCCAGAACTTTTACTGACCTACGGCTGAAAGCTTTGTTCAACCAGGCTCTAGAACAGTTACTGACCCATGGCCGATAGATACATACATTCAGGCTCTAGAACATTTACTGACACACGGCTGGAAGCTTTGTAAAACCAGGCTCTAGAACGTTTACTGACACACGGCTGAAAGCTTCCTACAGTCAGTCTCTAGAACAGTTACTGACCCACAGCCGAAAGCATAGTACAAGCAGGGTCCAGAACAGTTACTGACCCACGGCTGAAAGCTTCGTACAGCCAGGCGCTAGAACAGTTACTGAACCATGGCTGAAAGCTTTGTTCAACCATGCTCCAGAACTGTTACTGACTCACTGTTGCTAGCTTCATACAGTCAGGCACTAGAACATTTACTGACCTCCAGCTGGAAGCTTTGTAAAACCAGGATCCAGAACAGTTACTGACCCACGGCTGAAAGCTTCATACAGTCAGGCTCTAGAACAGTTACTGACCTACGGCTGATAGCTTCGTACAACCAGGCTCTAGAACACTTACTGACCCACGGCCGAAAGCATCGTACAACCAGGGTCCAGAACAGTTACTGACCCACGGCCGAAATCATCGTACAACCAGGCTCCACAACTGTTACTTAAACATGGCTGATAGCTTCGTACAGTCAGGCTCTAGAGCATTTACTGACACACGGATGGAAGCTTTGTAAAACCAGGCTCTAGAACATTTACTGACCCACGGATGGAAGCTTCGTACATCCAGGCTCTAGAACAGTTACTGACCCATGGCTGGTAGCTTCGTACAGTCATGCTCTAGAACGTTTACTGACCTATGGCTGATAGCTTCGTACAGTCAGGCTCTAGAACATTTACTGACCTACGGCTGAAAGCTTCGTTCAACTAGGCTCCAGAACAGTTACTGACCCATGGCTGGTAGCTTCGTACAATCAGGCTCCAGAACAGTTACTGACCCACGGCACAAAGCATTGTACAACCAGGCTGTCGAACAGTTACTGACCAACAGCAGAAAGCTTCGTACATCCAGGCTCTAGAACAGTTACTAACCCATGGCTGGTAGCTTCGTACAGTCATGCTCTAGAACGTTTACTGACCTATGGCTGATAGTTTCGTACAGTCAGGCTCTAGAACAGTTACTGACCCATGGCTGGTAGCTTCGTACAGTCAGGAACTAGAACTTTTACTGACCTACGGCTGAAAGCTTCATTCAACCAGGCTCCAGAATAGTTACTGACCTACGGCTGACAGCTTCGTTCAACCAGGCTCCAGAACTGTTCCTGACCCACGGCTGAAAGCTTCCTACAGTCAGGCTCTAGAACATTTACTGACCTACGGCTGAAAGCTTCGTTCAACCAGGCTCCAGAACAGTTACTGACTCACTGCTGATAGCTTCGTACAATCAGGCTCTAGAACATTTACTGACCTATGGCTGAAAGCTTCGTTCAACCAGGCTCCAGAACCTTTACTGACCTACGGCTGAAAGCATTGTACAACCAGGCTCTAGAACAGTTACTGACCCACGGCAGAAAGCTTCGTACATCCAGGCTCTAGAACAGTTACTGACCCATGGCTGGTAGCTTCGTACAGTCAGGAACTAGAACTTTTACTGACCTACGGCTGAAAGCTTCATTCAACCAGGCTCCAGAACAGTTACTGACCTACGGCTGACAGCTTCGTTCAACCAGGCTCCAGAACAGTTCCTGGCCCACGGGTGAAAGCTTCCTACAGTCAGGCTCCAGAACTTTTACTGACCTATGGCTGAAAGCTTCGTTCAACCAGGCTCCAGAACATTTACTGACCTACGGCTGAAAGCTTCGATCAACCAGGCTCCAGAACAGTTACTGACTCACTGCTGATAGCTTTGTACAGTCAGGCTCTAGAACATTTACTGACCTACGGCTGAAAGCTTCATTCAACCAGGCTCCAGAACAGTTACTGACCTACGGCTGACAGCTTCGTTCAACCAGGCTCCAGAACAGTTCCTGGCCCACGGGTGAAAGCTTCCTACAGTCAGGCTCCAGAACTTTTACTGACCTACGGCTGAAAGCTTTGTTCAACCAGGCTCTAGAACAGTTACTGACCCATGGCCGATAGATACATACATTCAGGCTCTAGAACATTTACTGACACACGGCTGGAAGCTTTGTAAAACCAGGCTCCAGAACAGTTACTGACCCACGGCTGAAAGCTTCATACAGTCAGGCTCTAGAACAGTTACTGACCTACGGCTGATAGCTTCATACAGTCAGGCTCTAGAACAGTTACTGACCTACGGCTGATAGCTTCGTACAACCAGGCTCTAGAACACTTACTGACCCACGGCCGAAAGCATCGTACAACCAGGGTCCAGAACAGTTACTGACCCACGGCCGAAATCATCGTACAACCAGGCTCCACAACTGTTACTTAAACATGGCTGATAGCTTCGTACAGTCAGGCTCTAGAGCATTTACTGACACACGGATGGAAGCTTTGTAAAACCAGGCTCTAGAACATTTACTGACCCACGGATGGAAGCTTCGTACATCCAGGCTCTAGAACAGTTACTGACCCATGGCTGGTAGCTTCGTACAGTCATGCTCTAGAACGTTTACTGACCTATGGCTGATAGCTTCGTACAGTCAGGCTCTAGAACATTTACTGACCTACGGCTGAAAGCTTCGTTCAACTAGGCTCCAGAACAGTTACTGACCCATGGCTGGTAGCTTCGTACAATCAGGCTCCAGAACAGTTACTGACCCACGGCACAAAGCATTGTACAACCAGGCTGTCGAACAGTTACTGACCAACAGCAGAAAGCTTCGTACATCCAGGCTCTAGAACAGTTACTAACCCATGGCTGGTAGCTTCGTACAGTCATGCTCTAGAACGTTTACTGACCTATGGCTGATAGTTTCGTACAGTCAGGCTCTAGAACAGTTACTGACCCATGGCTGGTAGCTTCGTACAGTCAGGAACTAGAACTTTTACTGACCTACGGCTGAAAGCTTCATTCAACCAGGCTCCAGAATAGTTACTGACCTACGGCTGACAGCTTCGTTCAACCAGGCTCCAGAACAGTTCCTGACCCACGGCTGAAAGCTTCGTACAATCAGGCTCTAGAACATTTACTGACCTATGGCTGAAAGCTTCGTTCAACCAGGCTCCAGAACAGTTACTGACCCACGGCTGAAAGTTTCATACAACCAGGCTCCAGAACAGTTACTGACCCAAGGATGAAAGCTTCGTACAACCAGGCTCCAGAACCTTTACTGACCTACGGCTGAAAGCTTCGTACAACCAGGCTCCAGAACAGTTACTGACCCATGGCTGAAAGCTTCGTACAACCAGGCTCTAGAACAGTTACAGACCTACGGCTGAAATGCTTCGTTCAACCAGGCTCTAGAACAGTTACTGACCCAAGGCTGAAAGCTTCGTACAACCAGGCTCCAGAACCTTTACTGACCTACGGCTGAAAGCTTTGTTCAACCAGGCTCTAGAACAGTTACTGACCCATGGCCGATAGCTTCATACACTCAGGCTCTAGAACATTTACTGACACACGGCTGGAAGCTTTGTAAAATCAGGCTCTAGAACGTTTACTGACACACGGCTGAATGCTTCGTAAAACCAGGCTCTAGAACAGTTACTGACCCACAGCCGAAAGCTTCATACAACCAGGCTCCAGAACAGTTACTGACTCATTGCTGATAGCTTCGTACAGTCAGGCTCTAGAACATTTACTGACCTACGGCTGAAAGCTTCATTCAACCAGGCTCCAGAACAGTTACTGACCTACGGCTGACAGCTTCGTTCAACCAGGCTCCAGAACAGTTCCTGACCCACGGGTGAAAGCTTCCTACAGTCAGGCTCCAGAACTTTTACTGACCTACGGCTGAAAGCTTCGTTCAACCAGGCTCCAGAACAGTTACTGACTCACTGCTGATAGCTTCGTACAATCAGGCTCCAGAACAGTTACTGACCCACGGCTCAAAGCATTGTACAACCAGGCTGTCGAACAGTTACTGACCCACAGCAGTAGGCTTCATACATCCAGGCTCTAGAACAGTTACTAACCCACGGCTGAAAGCATTGTACAACCAGGCTCTAGAACAGTTACTGACCCACGGCAGAAAGCTTCGTACATCCAGGCTCTAGAACAGTTACTGACCCATGGCTGGTAGCTTCGTACAGTCAGGAACTAGAACTTTTACTGACCTACGGCTGAAAGCTTCATTCAACCAGGCTCCAGAATAGTTACTGACCTACGGCTGACAGCTTCGTTCAACCAGGCTCCAGAACAGTTCCTGACCCACGGCTGAAAGCTTCCTACAGTCAGGCTCTAGAACATTTACTGACCTACGGCTGAAAGCTTCGTTCAACCAGGCTCCAGAACAGTTACTGACTCACTGCTGATAGCTTCGTACAATCAGGCTCTAGAACATTTACTGACCTATGGCTGAAAGCTTCGTTCAACCAGGCTCCAGAACAGTTACTGACCCACGGCTGAAAGCTTCATACAACCAGGCTCCAGAACAGTTACTGACCCAAGGCTGAAAGCTTCGTACAACCAGGCTCCAGAACCTTTACTGACCTACGGCTGAAAGCTTCGTACAACCAGGCTCCGGAACAGTTACTGACCCATGGCTGAAAGCTTCGTACAACCAGGCTCTAGAACAGTTACAGACCTACGGCTGAAATGCTTCGTTCAACCATGCTCCAGATCAGTTACTGACCTACGGCTGAACGCTTCGTACAACCAGGCTCTAGAACAGTTACTGACCCAAGGCTGAAAGCTTCGTTCAACCAGGCTCTAGAACATTTCCTGACACACGGCTGAAAGCTTCCTACAGTCAGGCTCTAGAACAGTTACTGACCCACGGCCGAAAGCATCGTACAATCAGTGTCCAGAACAGTTACTGAAGCATGGCTGATTGCTTCGTACAGTCAGGCTCTAGAACATTTACTCACCTACGGCTGAAAGCTTCATACAACCAGGCTCCAGAACAGTTACTGACCCACGGCTGAAAGCTTCGTACAACCAGGCTCTAGAACAGTTACAGACCTACGGCTTAAATGCTTCGTTCAACCAGGCTCCAGATCAGTTACTGACCTACGGCTGAACGCTTCGTACAACCAGGCTCTAGAACAGTTACTGACCCATGGCTGAAAGCTTCGTACAACCAGGCTCCAGAACCTTTACTGACCTACGGCTGAAAGCTTTGTTCAACCAGGCTCTAGAACAGTTACTGACCCATGGCCGATAGCTTCATACACTCAGGCTCTAGAACATTTACTGACACACGGCTGTAAGCTTTGTAAAACCAGGCTCTAGAACATTTCCTGACACACGGCTGAAAGCTTCCTACAGTCAGGCTCTAGAACAGTTACTGACCCACGGCCGAAAGCATCGTACAATCAGTGTCCAGAACAGTTACTGAAGCATGGCTGATTGCTTCGTACAGTCAGGCTCTAGAACATTTACTCACCTACGGCTGAAAGCTTCGATCAACCATGCTCCAGAACAGTTACTGACTCACTGCTGATAGCTTCGTACAGGCAGGCTCTAGAACATTTACCGACCTCCAGCTGGAAGCTTTGTAAAACCAGTATCCAGAACAGTTACTGACCCACAGCTGAAAGCTTCATACAGTCAGGCTCTAGAACAGTTACTGACCTATGGCTGATAGCTTCGTACAACCAGGCTCTAGAACAGTTACTGACCCATGGCTGAAAGCTTCATATAACCAGGCTCCACAACTGTTACTTAAACGTGGCTGATAGCTTCGTACAGTCAGGCTCTAGAGCATTTACTGACACACGGCTGAAAGCTTTGTACAGTCAGGCTCCAGAACAGTTACTGACCCATGGCTGAAAGCTTCATATAACCAGGCTCTAGAACAGTTACTGACCCACGGCTGATAGCTTCGTAGAGTCAGGCTGTAGAAAATTTACTGACCCACAGCTGGAAGCTTTGTAAAACCAGGATCCAGGAAATTTACTGACCCACGGCTCAAAGCTTTGTACAGTCAGGCTCCAGAACAGTTACTGACCCATGGCTAAAAGCTTCGTACAACCAGGCTCCAGAACATTTACTGACCTATGACTGAAAGCTTCGTACAACAAGGCTCCAGAACCTTTACTGACGTACGGCTGAAAGCTTTGTTCAACCAGGCTCTAGAACCGTTACTGACCCATGGCTGATATCTTCATACACTCAGGCTCTAGAACATTTACTGACACACGGCTGGAATCTTTGTAAAACCAGGCTCTAGAACATTTACTGACGCACGGCTGAAAGCTTTGTTCAACCAGGCTCTAGAACAGTTACTGACCCATGGCCGATAGCTTCATACACTCAGGCTGTAGAACATTTGCTGACACACGGCTGGAAGCTTTGTAAAATCAGGCTCTAGAACATTTACTGACCTATGGCTGATAGCTTCGTACAACCAGGCTCTAGAACAGTTACTGACCCATGGCCGAAAGCATCGTAGAAGCAGGGTCCAGAACAGTTACTGACCCACGGCCCAAATCATCGTACCACCAGGCTCCACAACTGTTACTTAAACATGGCTGAAAGCTTCGTTCAACCAGGCTCCAGAACAGTTACTGACCCACGGCTGAAAGCATCGTACAACCAGGCTCTAGAACAGTTACTGACCCACGGCAGAAAGCTTCGTACATCCAGGCTCTAGAACAGTTACTGACCCACGGCTGAAAGCATCGTACAACCAGGCTCTAGAACAGTTACTCACCTATGTCTGTTTGTCTCAGTACAGCTCTACTTTCTCTACACCCACGATTGTGTCTCAGTACAGCTCTACTCTCTCTACACCCACGATTGTGTGTCTCAGTACAGCTCTACTCTCTCCACACCCACAATTGTGTCTCAGTACAGCTCTACTCTCTACACACACGATTGTGTGTCTCAGTACAGCTCTACTCTCTCCACACCCACAATTGTGTCTCAGTACAGCTCTACTCTCTCTACACCCACGATTGTGTGTCTCAGTAGAGCTCTACTCTTTACACCCACGATTGTGTGTCTCAGTACAGCTCTACTCTCTCTACACCCACAATTGTGTTTCTCAGTACAGCTCTACTCTCTCTACACCCATGATTGTGTCTCAGTACAGCTCTACTCCCTCTACACCCACAATTGTGTGTCTCAGTACAGCTCTACTCTCTCTACACCCACAATTGTGTTTCTCAGTACAGCTCTACTCTCTCCACACCCACAATTGTGTCTCAGTACAGCTCTACTCTCTCTACGCCCACGATTGTGTGTCTCAGTACAACTCTACTCTCTACACACACGATTGTGTGTCTCAGTACAGCTCTACTCTCTCTCCACATCCACAATTGTGTGTCTCAGTACAGCTCTACTCTCTCTACACCCACAATTGTGTTTCTCAGTACAGCTCTACTCTCTCCACACCCACAATTGTGTCTCAGTACAGCTCTACTCTCTCTACACCCACGATTGTGTGTCTCAGTATAGCTCTACTCTCTACACACACGATTGTGTGTCTCAGTACAGCTCTACTCTCTCCACACCCACAATTGTGTCTCAGTACAGCTCTACTCTCTCTACACCCACGATTGTGTGTCTCAGTATAGCTCTACTCTCTACACACACGATTGTGTGTCTCAGTACAGCTCTACTCTTTCTGCACCCACGATTGTGTGTCCCAGTACAGCTCTATTCCCTACACACATGATTGTGTGTCTCAGTACAGCTCTAGTCCCTACACCCACGACTGTGTGTCTCAGTACAGCTCTATTCTGCCCATACCAATGATTGTGTGTCTCAGTACAGCTGTACTCCCTACACCCACGATTGTGTGTCTCGGTACAGCTCTACTCTCTCTACACCCACGATTGTGTGTCTCAGTACAGCTCTACTCTCTCTACACCCACGATTGTGTCTCAGTACAGCTCTACTCTCTCTACGCCCACGATTGTGTGTCTCAGTACAACTCTACTCTCTACACACACGATTGTGTGTCTCAGTACAGCTCTACTCTCTCTACACCCACGATTGTGTGTCTCAGTAGAGCTCTGCTCTTTACACCCATGATTGTGTGTCTCAGTACAGCTCTACTCTCTCTACACCCACGATTGTGTCTCAGTACAGCTCTACTCTCTCTACACCCACAATTGTGTGTCTCAGTACAGCTCTACTCTCTCTACACCCACAATTGTGTTTCTCAGTACAGCTCTACTCTCTACACACACGATTGTGTCTCAGTACAGCTCTACTCTCTCTACACCCATGATTGTGTGTCTCAGTACAGCTCTACTCTCTACACACACAATTGTGTGTCTCAGTACAGCTCTACTCTCTCCACACCCACAATTGTGTCTCAGTACAGCTCTACTCTCTCTACGCCCACGATTGTGTGTCTCAGTACAGCTCTATTCTCTCTTCACCCACGATTGTGTGTCTCAGTAGAGCTCTACTCTTTGCACCCATGATTGTGTCTCAGTACAGCTCTACTCTCTCTACACCCACGATTGTGTCTCAGTACAGCTCTACTCTCTCTACACCCACAATTGTGTGTCTCAGTACAGCTCTACTCTCTCTACACCCACAATTGTGTTTCTCAGTACAGCTCTACTCTCTACACACACGATTGTGTGTCTCAGTACAGCTCTACTCTCTCTACACCCACAATTGTGTCTCAGTACAGCTCTACTCTCTCTACACCCATGATTGTGTGTCTCAGTACAGCTCTACTCTCTACACACACAATTGTGTGTCTCAGTACAGCTCTACTCTCTCCACACCCACAATTGTGTCTCAGTACAGCTCTACTCTCTCTACGCCCACGATTGTGTGTCTCAGTACAGCTCTACTCTCTCTACACCCACGATTGTGTGTCTCAGTACAGCTCTACTGTCTCTACACACACGATTGTGTGTCTCAGTACAGCTCTACTCTCTCTACACCCATGATTGTGTGTCTCTGTACAGCTCTACTCTCCCTACACCCACGACTGTGTGTCTCAGTACAGCTCTACTCTCTCTACACACACAATTGTGTGTCTCAGTACAGCTCTGCTCTCTCTACACCCACGATTGTGTGTCTCAGTACAGCTCTACTCTCTCTACACACACAATTGTGTGTCTCAGTACAGCTCTACTCTCTCTACACCCACGATTGTGTGTCTCAGTGCGGCTCTACTCTCTCTACACCCACGATTGTGTCTCAGTACAGCTCTGCTCTCTATACACCCACAATTGTGTGTCTCAGTACAGCTCTACTCTCTCTACACCCACGACTGTGTGTCTCAGTACAGCTCTACTCTCTCTACACACACAATTGTGTGTCTCAGTACAACTCTGCTCTCTCTACACCCACGATTGTGTGTCTCAGTGCGGCTCTGCTCTCTCTACACCCACGATTGTGTGTCTCACAGACCTATTCTCTCTGCACACGTGATGGTGTGGCTTACAGCTCTACTCCCTCTACACACACTATTGCATGTTTAGCTGACTGCTCCTTGTCTCTATGCTGATTAATGGGTGTCTAGGGACAGCTGAGACTAAATGTATAAATTTGCCGATCATTGGCAGAGCTTCAGATGGTGATGAGTAGAACACTGATCTATATCAGCTGTTTATATTTTTCTGTTCTGTGTTGGAATGTACTTCTACCCCCAAATAGCACATTACATGACCTTTACCTGACTGTGAACTGAACTGAACTCAGAGATATGCCATTAATCCTGACCTCAGGCACTCTCTGTGATTTCATGGTTTTCCCTGATTACCACCCACATTCCACAGCCATGCAGGTGACAAGCTGATCTGTAGCCCCTCCAGTTGTGTAGGTGAGTGGCAGAATCGGAGGGGAACATGCACAAAAGGCAGGAGGAATTGAGAGGTATTACTGACAGTGAAACGTAGAAACCCTGCAGCACAATACAGGCCCTTTGGCCCACAATGCTGTGCCGAACATTTCCCTACCTGAGAAATTACCCACGGTTACCCATAGCCCTCTACTTTTCTAAGCTCCATGTACCTGTCCAGGAGTCTCTGAAAAGACCCTATCACATCCGCCTCCACCACCTCCGCTGGCAGAGAATTCCGAGCACCTTAAACCTATGTCCCTCCTGTTAGTCGTTTCAGCCCTGGGAAAAAGCCTCTGACTATCCTAACGATCAATGCCTCTCATCGCCTTATACACCTCTGTCAGTCACCTCTCATCCTCCGTCACTTTGGGAGAATGAAATGTGAGTTGATGATTGTTTGGAATATCAACACCCACAAAATGCAGGAAGAACCCAGTCAGGCAGGACTAGACAGAAAGCCATCTGAACTGATACTCTGGATGAGGTTTAACATTTGTACTTGGGAGCACATGTAAAGGCAACAGTGAATCTCGACTGCCATCTGTAACAAGCCTAAAAATTCCTCACTCCTGCCCGTGGTCCCTTTCATTGGCACAGCCGTCTACTGCTCAGTGCTTATTGCAGAAGCTGGTGGTGCTTTATTAAATATTCCATCGTGTTACTTTAATTCATATCATGTGAACCCAATAGAAGTTCTTAATTGGAGTCAAAACAGATAAAAGTTGCTGTTTATAAAATAGCATAATTACTTGCAGACTGCTCTCTGGTCCACAACCTCAGTTTTCAACTCTGCGGTGAAATCCCTTCATTCCACACAATTGTGCAAGAAGACTCTTTATTCTTGGTTTGGGTTTCTCTCTTCAGCAGCCTTTGCAAATAACAACAATATCATTTAAAATGTACATTTCCATAAATTGAAGACCTTTAATACGTACAGTAAAGGAGGAAGGAAAAGGGAAGAGCATGTGGATTCTTAAAGCCAGAACTCTCTGTGACTTTATTTTACAGTAAGCCATGCAGAACACCCCCTTATTTTCATTCTCCTGTGAACAGTCTTGGAGAGATCTTTGGTTAGGTTATGCAGCATTTCCTTCCAGTTCAATCCCACAAGCTATTACCAGCTTTTTCACAACAAAGATGCAGGAAATCCAAGCAACACACACAAAATGCAGGAGGAACTTGGCAGTCCAGGCAGCTTCTATGGGAAAAAGTACAGTCGACATTTCGGGCCTAGACATTTATCGGGGCTGGAGACAAAAAGAGGAGTAGTCCGAGTTAGAAAGTGGGAGGAGGGGATGAAGGTGAGAGGTGAAACTGGGGAGCAGCGGGGGTGGGGGGGGAGAGCACCGAAGTAAGAGCTGGGAAGTTGACTGTTGAAAGAGATACAGGGCTGGAGAAGGGGAAAGCTGACAGGAGAGGAGAGAAGACCACGGAAGAGAGAAAAAGGGGAGGAGCATCAGAGGGAGGTGATGGGCAGGTGAGGAGATGAGACGACAGAGGGGAATGGTGAAGGAGGGGGTGAGGGTGAGGGGCATCACCAGAGGTTCATGCCATCAGGTTGGAGAACACCAAGAAACGATATAAAGCGTTGCTTATCCAGCCTGAATGTGGCCCCAGCACAAGGGGAATGGGGGGAATTAAACTGGGCGGTCACTGAGAGACCCCGCTTCTTCTGGCTGGCGGTGCTCGGTGAAACAGTCGCTCAGTCCAGGTCAGGACACACTGGGAGCAAAGGCAAAATATCGCCCGACCGGGAAGGACTATTTGAGACCCTGAATGGTCGTGAGGGTAGTACTGTTTCATTGGCAAGGATACATGCCGGGACAGAGGGGTGAACGGATCCCTGCGGAAAGTTGGGGCAAGGGGGTACTCATTTTTACGAGTAGCCAGATGGGAAGAGGAATAGTCCAGGTAGCTGTGAGACTCCGTGGGCTTAAAATAGACACCAGTAGATAAGCCGTCTCCAGAGATAGAGATCAAGAAAGGGGAAGGAGGTGTTGGAAATGGAGCAGATAAATTTGAGGGCAGGATGGAAACTGGAGACAAACTGAATGAAGTTGAGCTCCACGTGGGCGCAGGAAGCAGCACCAATGCATTTGTTGATGTGGCGCAGGAAATATTGGGGAGAGGCACCATTGTAGGCTTGGAACATGGACTGTTCCACAAAGCCAACAAAAAGGCAGGCATAGCTGGGACCCATAAGGGTGCCCATGGCTACACCGTTTGTTTGGAGGAGCCGAAGGAGAAACTACTGAGAGTGAGGACAATTTCCGCCAGACGGAGGAGAGAGGTTGGGTCTGCTGTCCAGACGGAGGAGAGAGGTTGGGTCTGCTGTCCAGACGGAGGAGAGAGGTTGGGTCTGCTGTCCAGACGGAGGAGAGAGGTTGGGTCTGCTGTCCAGACGGAGGAGAGAGGTTGGGTCTGCTGTCCAGACGGAGGAGAGAGGTTGGGTCTGCTGTCCAGACGGAGGAGAGAGGTTGGGTCTGCTGTCCAGACGGAGGAGAGAGGTTGGGTCTGCTGTCCAGACGGAGGAGAGAGGTTGGGTCTGCTGTCCAGACGGAGGAGAGAGGGTGGGTCTGCTGTCCAGACGGAGGAGAGAGGTTGGGTCTGCTGTCCAGACGGAGGAGAGAGGTTGGGTCTGCTGTCCAGACGGAGGAGAGAGGTTGGGTCTGCTGTCCAGACGGAGGAGAGAGGTTGGGTCTGCTGTCCAGACGGAGGAGAGAGGTTGGGTCTGCTGTCCAGACGGAGGAGAGAGGTTGGGTCTGCTGTCCAGACGGAGGAGAGAGGTTGGGTCTGCTGTCCAGACGGAGGAGAGAGGTTGGGTCTGCTGTCCAGACGGAGGAGAGAGGTTGGGTCTGCTGTCCAGACGGAGGAGAGAGGTTGGGTCTGCTGTCCAGTCAGAGGAGAGAGGTTGGGTCTGCTGTCCAGACGGAGGAGAGAGGTTGGGTCTGCTGTCCAGACAGAGGAGAGAGGTTGGGTCTGCTGTCCAGACGGAGGAGAGAGGTTGGGTCTGCTGTCCAGACGGAGGAGAGAGGTTGGGTCTGCTGTCCAGACGGAGGAGAGAGGTTGGGTCTGCTGTCCAGACGGAGGAGAGAGGTTGGGTCTGCTGTCCAGACGGAGGAGAGAGGTTGGGTCTGCTGTCCAGACGGAGGAGAGAGGTTGGGTCTGCTGTCCAGACGGAGGAGAGAGGTTGGGTCTGCTGTCCAGACGGAGGAGAGAGGTTGGGTCTGCTGTCCAGACGGAGGAGAGAGGTTGGGTCTGCTGTCCAGACGGAGGAGAGAGGGTGGGTCTGCTGTCCAGACGGAGGAGAGAGGTTGGGTCTGCTGTCCAGACGGAGGAGAGAGGTTGGGTCTGCTGTCCAGACGGAGGAGAGAGGTTGGGTCTGCTGTCCAGACGGAGGAGAGAGGTTGGGTCTGCTGTCCAGACGGAGGAGAGAGGTTGGGTCTGCTGTCCAGACGGAGGAGAGAGGTTGGGTCTGCTGTCCAGACGGAGGAGAGAGGTTGGGTCTGCTGTCCAGACGGAGGAGAGAGGTTGGGTCTGCTGTCCAGTCAGAGGAGAGAGGTTGGGTCTGCTGTCCAGACGGAGGAGAGAGGTTGGGTCTGCTGTCCAGACAGAGGAGAGAGGTTGGGTCTGCTGTCCAGACGGAGGAGAGAGGTTGGGTCTGCTGTCCAGACGGAGGAGAGAGGTTGGGTCTGCTGTCCAGACGGAGGAGAGAGGTTGGGTCTGCTGTCCAGACGGAGGAGAGAGGTTGGGTCTGCTGTCCAGACGGAGGAGAGAGGTTGGGTCTGCTGTCCAGATGGAGGAGAGAGGTTGGGTCTGCTGTCCAGACGGAAACAGGGAGTTTTGAGGCCTTTCTGGTGAGATATGGAGGTGCATAGAGACTGAACATAGAAACCCTACAGCACAACACAGGCCCTTTGGCCCACAAAGTTGTGCCGAACATGTCCCTACCTTAGAAATTACTAGGGTAACCGATAGCCCTCTATTTTTTTAAGCTTCATTTACCTATCCAGCAGTCTCTAAAAGACCCTATCGTATCCGCCTCCACCACTATTAACAGCAGCCAATTCCACACACTCACCACTCTCTGACATCTTACCCCTGACATCTCCTCTGTACCTACTCTCCAGCACCTTAAACCTGTGCCCTCTTGTGGCAGCCATTTCAGCCCTGGGAAAAAGCCTCTGACTATCCACACGATCAATGCCACTCATCATCTTATACACCTCTGTCAGTCACCCCTCATCCTCCGTTACTCCAAGGAGAAAAGGCCGAGTTCACTCAATCTATTCTCATAAGGCATGCTCCCCGATTCAGGCAAGATCCTTGTAGATAGTGATAGTGAATGATCAGCCATGATCTCAGAATGGCGGTGCAGACTCGAGGGACCGAATGGTCTACTTCTGCACCTATTGTCTATTGTCTATCTCCTCAGCACCCTTTCTATGGCTTCCACATCCTTCCTGTAATGAAGAGCATTTTTTCTCTTCCTCTCCCCTTGTCTCTGCCTCGCCCCACTTACCTCTCCCTCCCCTCCCCCTCCCTCTCTCCTTGTCGCTCACCCTCTCCACGTCCATCTCCCTCCACATCCCACTCCCTCCCTCTCCCGTACCACCCTTCTCCCACACCCTCTCTCCCCCACTCCACCTCCCTCTAACTCCAACTCTCCCCGTCCCCTTCCCTTTACCCCTCCTTCTTGCCTTGTCCCTGTCCCTTTGCTTCTCTTCCTCCCCTCACTCCCCCACCCTTTCCTTCTCCCCCTCCATCCCTCTCCCCCTTCGCCCCACTCATCTCTCTCCCTCACCTGCCCCATTCCCCCTACTCTCCTCCCCCTACCCTCCCCTTCCCTCCCCTCCACCTCTCTCTCCCTTACCCCTCTCCCTCTCCCACGCCCTCCCCCTCACCTGCCCCATTCTCCTACCCGTCTCCCTCTGTACCTCTCCCTCTCCCCTTGTTCCAATCCCCCCTTTCTCCCTCACACTCTACCTCTCCCTCTCTCACACTCTCTCCCTTGTCTCACCCCTTTCTCTCTCTCGTCTTGTCCCTCTCTCTCTCCCACACACTCTCCCCTACCCCTCGTTTCCCTTTCCCTCACAGTTTCTTGTCCCACTCCTTCTACCCCTCCCTCTTCCCTTGTCCCTCTCCCTCTCCCCCTCACACTCTCCATTTGTCACTCCCTTTCCCTCTGTCTCCATTTCCCTCTCCCTTTGTCCCTCTCCCCCTCCCCTTGTCCCCCTCCGTCTCCCCTTGTTACTCTCCCTTTCCATCTCCATCTCTAACACACTCTCCCTTTGTCCCTCTCCCCCTCCCCTTGTCCCCCTCCGTCTCCCCTTGTTACTCTCCCTTTCCATCTCCATCTCTAACACACTCTCCTTGTCACTCTCCCTTTTATTCACTCTCTCCTGCACTCTCTCCCTCTCCCCTCACTCTCTACTCATCTCTCTCCCTCTCATTCTCTCCTCGTCCCTCTCCCTCACACTCTTCCCTTGTCCTTATCTCTCTCCCTCTCCCCCTCTCACACTCTCCCTTGTCCTCCCACTCCCTCCCCCCTTGTCACTCTCCCTTTCCCTCTCCCCTGTCCCCTCCCCCTCCCCTCTCCTCCCTCTCCCTCCCCTTCCTCCTTCTCCCCTTGTCCCTATCCACCTCTCTCACTCTCTGCTTGTCCCTCTCCCTCCCTCCCTCTCCCCCAGTTAGATTCAGGGAGAGTAATGGACTTGTTTCACTGTGCTTTCTGGTTGTGTCTCTGGGAACTGCCCACAGATCCGGGAGTCGTCCAGGCCTGCTGAACTGCAAGCTGGGCCTGCACGTCTTTCTCATAGACACCCAGAGGGAGCTGATGGAAAGCTGGCTTCTGGGGGAACCTCAGGATAATCTTAAAGCACAAGGAAGGTCTGACCGCAGATGTTTGAAAGCATTCTCAATCGTAGTTTGTCCATACCTCACTTCAGTATTTTGTGTGCAGACATCAGAACTGAATACCGAATCTGGAATGGGAGCGCACAGTATTTTACAAAACACCTCGAAGTATTCCGTTACCTGTGCCGGGACAAAGTAATGGACACAGATTATCTAAAAGCATTTGAGGACAGAGAACCCCATTCAGCCTGTATTCAGTCATTCATTTTGCCCCACAATGCAGATAGTGCTGCTAAAGATTTCAGCATCTGCAGTCAGGATTGTGTCCGACTCCAGCAGTGTTGTGAGGCCAGCTCTCGTATCCCATTTAGCAACAGGTTGAAGTCCTTGCGAGTGTGCAGGCCTCTCCTTCACATGCTCCTCCAGTCTTGTCGCCAGTACGATCTCCCATGTGCGCCAGCACAAAGGCACTAACACCAGTGATGCCAACTGACGAAAGTCTGGCTCTGTCATCGGAGTTAAGCTGGACAGACTGGAGGCTATAGTCGAACAAGGGGCCCCACGGCAAATCCTGGCAATTCCGGACACCCGCTGCATGCCAGCTTGGCTGAACTCTCAGCGACAGACGAAGACAACTGTACAGCTCCAGAGGGGACTATACGAGGTCATTGTCACCCT
This sequence comes from Hypanus sabinus, assembly GCF_030144855.1. Lineage (NCBI taxonomy): Eukaryota > Metazoa > Chordata > Chondrichthyes > Myliobatiformes > Dasyatidae > Hypanus > Hypanus sabinus. The sequence goes on along the minus strand of NC_082715.1, from coordinate 157,088,122 downwards.
CGGTCATTAGCCTCTGCAATGAGTCAACGAACAGCAGAAGTGATACCCCGTCCTGTTAGAGTGTTTGTGCTGACTTATTTTATATCCTTTCTATTTCCCTGCTAACACTTGTGTATCTGTGCAGATGTAATGCTACTGAGACACTGTAATTTCCACTGGGAACAATGAAGTATCAATCTCTCCATCTGGAGCGCAGATACAGCTTTGACCACATGATGAAGATACCCTTTCCCGCTGTCACAATGCTGCAGAATAACTGAGGCGAAGGAAATGAAATACAAGACTGAATTTGGAAAATTAACACAAGGGTGGTCCTGCACCTGGCCTGCAGCAGACAAAAGTAACTCAAGACGTGGCAGTACACATTCCAGATCTCCAGCTGTGCCTCTGCACTCTGAACTCTTCGCTCAATTATACGTCCATTACATTTCAAAGGTGACGAGACATCACGATTTGTAATAGTTTGTGAAGAATGGCACTTGTTTATCTTAATGACCAACACCAGAGTTCTGCAGAAGCTGGAAATCCAAAGAAAACACACAAAATATTAGAGGAACACAGCAGGTCAGGCAGAATCTATGGAAAGATTAAACAGATGCTGTTTCAGGCTGAGAAACTTCAAGACTGACAGCCTTGACAGAACCATGAACTATTTATTCAGTTCCACAGCTGCAGACAGACATGCTGAACACCCCAGGGGTCGTGTCACTGTATTCGTTACCGTATCTGACCTGATGGGCTTCCCCAGCGGTCGTGTCTCTGTATTAGTTATCGTATCTGACCTGATGGGATTCCCCAGCGGTCGTGTCTCTGTATTAGTTACCGTATCTGACCTGATGGGATTCCCCAGCGGTCGTGTCTCTGTATTCGTTACCGTATCTGACCTGATGGGTTTCCATAGCGGTCGTGTCTCTGTATTAGTTACCGTATCTGACCTGATGGGTTTCCCCAGGGGTCGTGTCTCTGTATTAATTACTGTATCTGACCTGATGGGTTTCCCCAGCGGTCGTGTCTCTGTATTCGTTACCGTATCTGACCTGATGGGCTTCCCCAGCGGTCGTGTCTCTGTATTAGTTACCGTATCTGACCTGATGGGATTCCCCAGCGGTCGTGTCTCTGTATTAGTTACCGTATCTGACCTGATGGGATTCCCCAGCGGTCGTGTCTCTGTATTAGTTACCGTATCTGACCTGATGGGATTCCCCAGCGGTCGTGTCTCTGTATTCGTTACCGTATCTGACCTGATGGGTTTCCCCAGCGGTCGTGTCTCTGTATTAGTTACCGTATCTGACCTGATGGGTTTCCCCAGCGGTCGTGTCTCTGTATTAGTTACCGTATCTGACCTGATGGGTTTCCCCAGGGGTCGTGTCTCTGTATTAGTTACCGTATCTGAGCTGATTGGTTTCCCCAGCGGTCGTGTCTCTGTATTAGTTACCGTATCTGACCTGATGGGTTTCCCCAGGGGTCGTGTCTCTGTATTAGTTACCGTATCTGACCTGATGGGTTTCCCCAGGGGTCGTGTCTCTGTATTCGTTACCGTATCTGACTTCATGGGTTTCCCCAGGGGTCGTGTCTCTGTATTCGTTACCGTATCTGATCTGATGGGTTTCCCCAGCGGTCATGTCTCTGTATTAGTTACCGTATCTGACCTGATGGGTTTCCCCAGGGGTCGTGTCTCTGTATTCGTTACCGTATCTGACCTGATGGGTTTCCCCAGCGGTCGTGTCTCTGTATTAGTTACCGTATCTGACCTGATGGGTTTCCCCAGGGGTCGTGTCTCTGTATTCGTTACCGTATCTGACCTGATGGCTTTCCCCAGGGGTCATGTCTCTGTATTAGTTACCGTATCTGACCTGATGGCTTTCCCCATGGGTCGTGTCTCTGTATTAGTTACTGTATCTGAGCTGATGGGTTTCCCCAGTGGTCGTGTCTCTGTATTAGTTACCGTATCTCAGCTGATGGGTTTCCCCATGGGTCGTGTCTCTGTATTAGTTACTGTATCTGAGCTGATGGGTTTCCCCAGTGGTCGTGTCTCTGTATTCGTTACCGTATCTGACCTGATGGGTTTCCCCATGGGTAGTCTCTCTGTATTAGTTACCGTATCTGACCTGATGGGTTTCCCCAGCGGTCGTGTCTCTGTATTAGTTACCGTATCTGACCTGATGGGTTTCCCCAGCGGTCGTGTCTCTGTATTAGTTACCGTATCTGACCTGATGGGATTCCCCAGGGGTCGTGTCTCTGTATTCGTTACCGTATCTGACCTGATGGGTTTCCCCAGCAGTCGTGTCTCTGTATTCGTTACCGTATCTGAGCTGATGGGTTTCCCCAGCGGTCGTGTCTCTGTATTCGTTACCGTATCTGACCTGATGGGTTTCCCCAGCAGTCGTGTCTCTGTATTCGTTACCGTATCTGACCTGATTGGTTTCCCCAGCGGTCGTGTCTCTGTATTAGTTACCGTATCTGACCTGATCGGTTTCCCCAGCGGTAGTGTCTCTGTATTCGTTACCGTATCTGACCTGATCGGTTTCCCCAGCGGTCGTGTCACTGTATTCGTTACCGTATCTGACCTGATTGGTTTCCCCAGCGGTCGTGTCTCTGTATTCGTTACCGTATCTGACCTGATGGGTTTCCCCAGGGGTCGTGTCTCTGTATTCGTTACCGTATCTGACCTGATAGGTTTCCCCAGCGGTCATGTCTCTGTATTAGTTACCGTATCTGACCTGATGGGTTTCCCCAGCGGTCGTGTCTCTGTATTAGTTACCGTATCTGACCTGATGGGTTTCCCCAGCGGTCGTGTCTCTGTATTAGTTACCGTATCTGACCTGATGGGTTTCCCCAGCGGTCGTGTCTCTGTATTAGTTACCGTATCTGACCTGATGGGTTTCCCCAGGGGTCGTGTCTCTGTATTAGTTACCGTATCTGAGCTGATTGGTTTCCCCAGCGGTCGTGTCTCTGTATTAGTTACCGTATCTGACCTGATGGGTTTCCCCAGCGGTCGTGTCTCTGTATTAGTTACCGTATCTGACCTGATGGGTTTCCCCAGCGGTCGTGTCTCTGTATTAGTTACCGTATCTGACCTGATGGGTTTCCCCAGGGGTCGTGTCTCTGTATTCGTTACCGTATCTGACTTCATGGGTTTCCCCAGGGGTCGTGTCTCTGTATTCGTTACCGTATCTGATCTGATGGGTTTCCCCAACGGTCATGTCTCTGTATTAGTTACCGTATCTGACCTGATGGGTTTCCCCAGGGGTCGTGTCTCTGTATTCGTTACCGTATCTGACCTGATGGGTTTCCCCAGCGGTCGTGTCTCTGTATTAGTTACCGTATCTGACCTGATGGGTTTCCCCAGGGGTCGTGTCTCTGTATTCGTTACCGTATCTGACCTGATGGCTTTCCCCAGGGGTCGTGTCTCTGTATTAGTTACCGTATCTGACCTGATGGCTTTCCCCATGGGTCGTGTCTCTGTATTAGTTACTGTATCTGAGCTGATGGGTTTCCCCAGTGGTCGTGTCTCTGTATTAGTTACCGTATCTCAGCTGATGGGTTTCCCCAGCGGTCGTGTCTCTGTATTCGTTACCGTATCTGACCTGATTGGTTTCCCCAGCGGTCGTGTCTCTGTATTAGTTACCGTATCTGACCTGATGGGTTTCCCCAGCGGTCGTGTCTCTGTATTCGTTACCGTATCTGACCTGATGGGTTTCCCCATGGGTAGTCTCTCTGTATTAGTTACCGTATCTGACCTGATGGGTTTCCCCAGCGGTCGTGTCTCTGTATTAGTTACCGTATCTGACCTGATGGGTTTCCCCAGCGGTCGTGTCTCTGTATTAGTTACCGTATCTGACCTGATGGGTTTCCCCAGGGGTCGTGTATCTGTATTCGTTACCGTATCTGACCTGATGGGTTTCCCCAGCAGTCGTGTCTCTGTATTCGTTACCGTATCTGACCTGATCGGTTTCCCCAGCGGTCGTGTCTCTGTATTAGTTACCGTATCTGACCTGATCGGTTTCCCCAGCGGTCGTGTCTCTGTATTCGTTACCGTATCTGACCTGATGGGTTTCCCAGCGGTCATGTCTCTGTATTCGTTACCGTATCTGACCTGATCGGTTTCCCCAGCGGTCGTGTCTCTGTATTCGTTACCGTATCTGACCTGATGGGTTTCCCCAGGGGTCGTGTCTCTGTATTCGTTACCGTATCTGACCTGATAGGTTTCCCCAGCGGTCGTGTCTCTGTATTAGTTACTGTATCTGACCTGATGGGTTTCCCCAGCGGTCGTGTCTCTGTATTAGTTACCGTATCTGACCTGATGGGTTTCCCCAGCGGTCGTGTCTCTGTATTAGTTACCGTATCTGACCTGATGGGTTTCCCCAGCGGTCGTGTCTCTGTATTAGTTACCGTATCTGACCTGATGGGTTTCCCCAGCGGTCGTGTCTCTGTATTAGTTACCGTATCTGACCTGATGGGTTTCCACAGCGGTCGTGTCTCTGTATTAGTTACCATATCTGACCTGATGGGTTTCCGCAGGGGTCGTGTCTCTGTATTCGTTACCGTATCTGACCTGATGGGTTTCCCAAGGGGTCGTGTCTCTGTATTAGTTACCGTATCTGACCTGATGAGTTTCCCCAGCGGTCGTGTCTCTGTATTAGTTACCGTATCTGACCTGATGGGATTCCCCAGCGGTCGTGTCTCTGTATTAGTTACCGTATCTGACCTGATGGGTTTCCCCAGGGGTCGTGTCTCTGTATTAGTTACCGTATCTGAGCTGATTGGTTTCCCCAGCGGTCGTGTCTCTGTATTAGTTACCGTATCTGACCTGATGGGTTTCCCCAGGGGTCGTGTCTCTGTATTAGTTACCGTATCTGAGCTGATTGGTTTCCCCAGCGGTCGTGTCTCTGTATTAGTTACCGTATCTGACATGATGGGTTTCCCCAGCGGTCGTGTCTCTGTATTAGTTACCGTATCTGACCTGATGGGTTTCCCCAGGGGTCGTGTCTCTGTATTCGTTACCTTATCTGACTTCATGGGTTTCCCCAGGGGTCGTGTCTCTGTATTCATTACCGTATCTGATCTGATGGGTTTCCCCAGCGGTCATGTCTCTGTATTAGTTACCGTATCTGACCTGATGGGTTTCCCCAGGGGTCGTGTCTCTGTATTCGTTACCTTATCTGACTTCATGGGTTTCCCCAGGGGTCGTGTCTCTGTATTCGTTACCGTATCTGACCTGATGGGTTTCCCCAGCGGTCGTGTCTCTGTATTAGTTACCGTATCTGACCTGATGGGTTTCCCCAGGGGTCGTGTCTCTGTATTCGTTACCGTATCTGACCTGATGGCTTTCCCCAGGGGTCGTGTCTCTGTATTAGTTACCGTATCTGACCTGATGGCTTTCCCCATGGGTCGTGTCTCTGTATTAGTTACTGTATCTGAGCTGATGGGTTTCCCCAGTGGTCGTGTCTCTGTATTAGTTACCGTATCTCAGCTGATGGGTTTCCCCAGCGGTCGTGTCTCTGTATTCGTTACCGTATCTGACCTGATTGGTTTCCCCAGCGGTCGTGTCTCTGTATTAGTTACCGTATCTGACCTGATGGGTTTCCCCAGCGGTCGTGTCTCTGTATTCGTTACCGTATCTGACCTGATGGGTTTCCCCATGGGTAGTCTCTCTGTATTAGTTACCGTATCTGACCTGATGGGTTTCCCCAGCGGTCGTGTCTCTGTATTAGTTACCGTATCTGACCTGATGGGTTTCCCCAGCGGTCGTGTCTCTGTATTCGTTACCGTATCTGACCTGATTGGTTTCCCCAGCGGTCGTGTCTCTGTATTAGTTACCGTATCTGACCTGATGGGTTTCCCCAGGGGACGTGTCTCTGTATTCGTTACCGTATCTGACCTGATGGGTTTCCCCAGCAGTCGTGTCTCTGTATTCGTTACCGTATCTGAGCTGATGGGTTTCCCCAGCGGTCGTGTCTCTGTATTCGTTACCGTATCTGACCTGATGGGTTTCCCCAGCAGTCGTGTCTCTGTATTCGTTACCGTATCTGACCTGATTGGTTTCCCCAGCGGTCGTGTCTCTGTATTAGTTACCGTATCTGACCTGATCGGTTTCCCCAGCGGTCGTGTCTCTGTATTCGTTACCGTATCTGACCTGATCGGTTTCCCCAGCGGTCGTGTCACTGTATTCGTTACCGTATCTGACCTGATGGGTTTCCCCAGCGGTCGTGTCTCTGTATTAGTTACCGTATCTGACCTGATGGGTTTCCCCAGCGGTCGTGTCTCTGTATTAGTTACCGTATCTGACCTGATGGGTTTCCCCAGCGGTCGTGTCTCTGTATTAGTTACCGTATCTGACCTGATGGGTTTCCCCAGCGGTCGTGTCTCTGTATTCGTTACTGTATCAGACCTGATGGGTTTCCCCAGCGGTCGTGTCTCTGTATTCGTTACTGTATCAGACCTGATGGGTTTCCCCAGCGGTCGTGTCTCTGTATTAGTTACCGTATCTAACCTGATGGGTTTCCCCAACGGTCATGTCTCTGTGTTCGTTACCGTATCTGACCTGATGGGTTTCCCCAGCGGTCGTGTCTCTGTATTAGTTACCGTATCTGACCTGATGTGTTTCCCCAGCGGTCGTGTCTCTGTATTCGTTACCGTATCTGACCTGATCGGTTTCCCCAGCAGTCGTGTCTCTGTATTCGTTACCGTATCTGACCTGATGTGTTTCCCCAGCGGTCGTGTCTCTGTATTCATTACCGTATCTGACCTGATCGGTTTCCCCAGCAGTCGTGTCTCTGTATTCGTTACCGTATCTGACCTGATCGGTTTCCCCAGCGGTCGTGTCTTTGTATTCGTTACCGTATCTGACCTGATCGGTTTCCCCAGCGGTCGTGTCTCTGTATTCGTTACCGTATCTGACCTGATCGGTTTCCCCAGCGGTCGTGTCACTGTATTCGTTACCGTATCTGACCTGATGGGTTTCCCCAGCGGTCGTGTCTCTGTATTCGTTACCGTATCTGAGCTGATGGGTTTCCCCAGGGGTCGTGTCTCTGTATTAGTTACCGTATCTGACCTGATGGGTTTTCCCAGCGGTCGTGTCTCTGTATTAGTTACTATATCTGACCTGATCGGTTTCCCCAGCAGTCATATCTCTGTATTAGCTACCGTCTCTGACCTGATGGGCTTCTCCAGCGGTCGTGTCTCTGCATTCGTTACCGTATCTGACCTGATGGGTTTCCCCAGGGGTCGAGTCTCTGTATTAGTTACCGTATCTGACTTGATGGGTTTCCCCAGCGGTCGTGTCTCTGTATTAGTTACCGTATCTGACCTGATGGGTTTCCCCAGGGGTCGTGTCTCTGTATTAGTTACCGTATCTGACCTGATGGGTTTCCCCAGCGGTCGTGTCACTGTATTAGTTACCGTATCTGACCTGATGGGTTTCCCCAGGGGTCGTGTCTCTGTATTCGTTACCATACCTGACTTGATGGGTTTCCCCAGCGGTCGTGTCACTGTACTCGTTACGGTATCTGACCTGATGGGTTTCCCCAGCGGTCGTGTCTCTGTATTCGTTACCGAATCAGACCTGATGGGTTTCCCCAGCGGTCGTGTCTCTGTATTCGTTACCGTATCTGAGCTGATGGGTTTCCCCAGGGGTCGTGTCTCTGTATTCGTTACCATACCTGACTTGATGGGTTTCCCAAGCGGTCGTGTCACTGTACTCGTTACCGTATCTGACCTGATGGGTTTCCCCAGCGGTCGTGTCTCTGTATTCGTTACCGTATCTGACCTGATGGGTTTCCCCAGCGGTCGTGTCTCTGTATTAGTTACTGTATCTGACCTGATGGGTTTCCCCAGCGGTCGTGTCTCTGTATTCGTTACCGTATCTGACCTGATGGGTTTCCCCAGGGGTCGTGTCTCTGTATTAGTTACCGTATCTGACCTGATGGGTTTCCCCAGCGGTCGTGTCTCTGTATTAGTTACCGTATCTGACCTGATGGGTTTCCCCAGCGGTCTTGTATCTGTATTAGTTACCGTATCTGACCTGATGGGTTTCCGCAGGGGTCGTGTCTCTGTATTCGTTACCGTATCTGACCTGATGGGTTTCCCCAGGGGTCGTGTCTCTGTATTAGTTACCGTACCTGACCTGATGAGTTTCCCCAGTGGTCGTGTCTCTGTATTAGTTACCGTATCTGACCTGATGGGTTTCCCCAGCGGTCGTGTCTCTGTATTAGTTACCGTATCTGACCTGATGGGTTTCCCCAGCGGTCGTGTCTCTGTATTAGTTACCGTAACTGACCTGATGGGTTTCCCCAGCGTTCGTGTCTCTGTATTAGTTACCGTATCTGACCTGATGGGTTTCCCCAGCGGTCGTGTCTCTGTATTAGTTACTGTATCTGACCTGATGGGTTTCCCCAGCGGTCGTGTCTCTGTATTAGCTACCGTATCTGACCGGATGGGCTTCACCAGCGGTCGTGTCTCTGTATTCGTTACCGCATCTGACCTGATGGGTTTCCCCAGCGGTCGTGTCTCTGTATTAGTTACCGTATCTGAGCTGATGGGTTTCCCCAGCGGTCGTGTCTCTGTATTAGTTACTGTATCAGACCTGATGGGTTTCCCCAGCGGTCGTGTCTCTGTATTAGTTACCGTATCTAACCTGATAGGTTTTCCCCAGCGGTCATGTCTCTGTATTAGTTACCGTATCTGACCTGATGGGTTTCCCCAGGGGTCGTGTCTATGTATTAGTTACCGTATCTGACCTGCTTGGTTTCCCCAGCGGTCGTGTCTCTGTATTAGTTACTGTATCTGACCTGATGGGTTTCCCCAGGGGTCGTGTCTATGTATTAGTTACCGTATCTGACCTGATTGGTTTCCCCAGCGGTCGTGTCTCTGTATTCGTTACCGTATCTGACCTGATGGGTTTCCCAGCGGTCGTGTCTCTGTATTAGTTACCGTATCTGACCTGATGGGTTTCCCCAGGGGTCGTGTCTCTGTATTAGTTACCATATCTGACCTGATGGGATTCCCCAGGGGTCGTGTCTCTGTATTAGTTACCGTATCTGAGCTGATGGGTTTCCCCAGGGGTCGTGTCTCTGTATTCGTTACCGTATCTGATCTGATGGGTTTCCCCAGCGGTCGTGTCTCTGTATTAGTTACCGTATCTGACCTGATGGGATTCCCCAGCGGTCGTGTCTCTGTATTCGTTACCGTATCTGACCTGATGGGTTTCCCCAGCGGTCGTGTCTCTGTATTCGTTACCGTATCTGACCTGATGAGTTTCCCCAGGGGTCGTGTCTCTGTATTCGTTACCGTATCTGACCTGATGGGTTTCCACAGGGGTCGTGTCTCTGTATTCGTTACCGTTTCTGCCGTGATGGGTTTCCCCAGCGGTCGTGTCTCTGTATTCGTTACCGTATCTGACCTGATGGGTTTCCCCAGCAGTCGTGTCTCTGTATTCGTTACCGTATCTGACCTGATGGGTTTCCCCAGCGGTCGTGTCTCTGTATTAGTTACCGTATCTGACCTGATGGGTTTCCCCAGCGGTCGTGTCTCTGTATTAGTTACCGTATCTGACCTGATGGGTTTCCCCAGCGGTCGTGTCTCTGTATTAGTTACCGTATCTGACCTGATGGGTTTCCCCATGGGTCGTCTCTCTGTATTAGTTACCGTATCTGACCTGATGGGTTTCCCCATGGGTCGTGTCTCTGTATTAGTTACTGTATCTGACCTGATGGGTTTCCCAGCGGTCGTGTCTCTGTATTAGTTACCGTATCTGACCTGATGGGTTTCCCCATGGGTCGTCTCTCTGTATTAGTTACCGTATCTGACCTGATTGGTTTCCCCATGGGTCGTGTCTCTGTATTCGTTACCGTATCTGAGCTGATGGGTTTCCCCAGCGGTCGTGTCTCTGTATTAGTTACCGTATCTGACCTGATGGGTTTCCCCAGCGGTCGTGTCTCTGTATTAGTTACCGTATCTAACCTGATGTGTTTCCCCAGCGGTCGTGTCTCTGTATTAGTTACCGTATCTGACCTGATGGGTTTCCCCATGGGTCGTGTCTCTGTATTAGTTACCGTATCTGACCTGATGGGTTTCCCAGCGGTCATGTCTCTGTATTAGTTACCGTATCTGACCTAATGGGTTTCCCCAGGGGTCGTGTCTCTGTATTCGTTACCGTATCTGACCTGATGGGTTTCCCCAGCGGTCGTGTCTCTGTATTATTTACCTTATCTGACCTGATGAGTTTCCCCAGCGGTCATGTCTCTGTATTAGTTACCGTATCTGACCTGATTGGTTTCCCCAGCGGTGGTGTCACTGTATTAGTTACCGTATCTGACCTAATGGGTTTCCCCAGGGGTCGTGTCTCTGTATTCGTTACCGTATCTGACCTGATGGGTTTCCCCAGCGGTCGTGTCTCTGTATTATTTACCGTATCTGACCTGATGGGTTTCCCCAGCGGTCATGTCTCTGTATTAGTTACCGTATCTGACCTGATTGGTTTCCCCAGCGGTCGTGTCTCTGTATTATTTACCGTATCTGACCTGATGGGTTTCCCCAGCGGTCATGTCTCTGTATTAGTTACCGTATCTGACCTGAATGGTTTCCCCAGCGGTCGTGTCTCTGTATTAGTTACCGTATCTGACCTGATGGGTTTCCCAGCGGTCGTGTCTCTGTATTAGTTACCGTATCTGACCTGATGGGTTTCCCCAGGGGTCGTGTCTCTGTATTAGTTACCGTATCTGACCTGATGGGATTCCCCAGGGGTCGTGTCTCTGTATTCGTTACCGTATCTGATCTGATGGGTTTCCCCAGCGGTCGTGTCTCTGTATTCGTTACCGTATCTGACCTGATGGGTTTCCCCAGCGGTCGTGTCTCTGTATTAGTTACCGTATCTGACCTGATGGGTTTCCCCAGCGGTCGTGTCTCTGTATTAGTTACCGTATCAGACCTGATGGGTTTCCCCATGGGTCGTGTCTCTGTATTAGTTACCATATCTGACCTGATGGGTTTCCGCAGGGGTCGTGTCTCTGTATTCGTTACCGTATCTGACCTGATGGGTTTCCCCAGGGGTCGTGTCTCTGTATTAGTTACCATATCTGACCTGATGGGTTTCCCCAGCGGTCGTGTCTCTGTATTAGTTACCGTATCTGACCTGATGTGTTTCCCCAGCGGTCGTGTCTCTGTATTCGTTACCGTATCTGACCTGATGGGTTTCCCCATGGGTCGTGTCTCTGTATTAGTTACCATATCTGACCTGATGGGTTTCCGCAGGGGTCGTGTCTCTGTATTAGTTACCGTATCTGACCTGATGGGTTTCCCCAGGGGTCGTGTCTCTGTATTAGTTACCGTATCTGACCTGATGAGTTTCCCCAGCGGTCGTGTCTCTGTATTAGTTACCGTATCTGACCTGATGGGTTTCCACAGCGGTCGTGTCTCTGTATTCGTTACCGTTTCTGACGTGATTAGTTTCCCCAGGGGTCGTGTCTCTGTATTCGTTACCGTATCTGACCTGCTGAGTTTCCCCAGGGGTCGTGTCTCTGTATTCGTTACCGTATCTGACCTGATGGGTTTCCACAGGGGTCGTGTCTCTGTATTCGTTACCGTTTCTGCCGTGATGGGTTTCCCCAGCGGTCGTGTCTCTGTATTCGTTACCGTATCTGACCTGATGGGTTTCCCCAGCAGTCGTGTCTCTGTATTCGTTACCGTATCTGACCTGATGGGTTTCCCCAGCGGTCGTGTCTCTGTATTAGTTACCGTATCTGAGCTGATGGGTTTCCCCAGCGGTCGTGTCTCTGTATTAGTTACCGTATCTGACCTGATGGGTTTCCCCAGCGGTCGTGTCTCTGTATTAGTTACCGTATCTGACCTGATGGGTTTCCCCAGCGGTCGTCTCTCTGTATTAGTTACCGTATCTGACCTGATTGGTTTCCCCAGCGGTCGTGTCTCTGTATTAGTTACCGTATCTGACCTGATGGGTTTCCCCATGGGTCGTGTCTCTGTATTAGTTACTGTATCTGACCTGATGGGTTTCCCAGCGGTCGTGTCTCTGTATTAGTTACCGTATCTGACCTGATGGGTTTCCCCATGGGTCGTCCCTCTGTATTAGTTACCGTATCTGACCTGATTGGTTTCCCCATGGGTCGTGTCTCTGTATTCGTTACCGTATCTGAGCTGATGGGTTTCCCCAGCGGTCGTGTCTCTGTATTAGTTACCGTATCTGACCTGATGGGTTTCCCCAGCGGTCGTGTCTCTGTATTAGTTACCGTATCTAACCTGATGTGTTTCCCCAGCGGTCGTGTCTCTGTATTAGTTACCGTATCTGACCTGATGGGTTTCCCCATGGGTCGTGTCTCTGTATTAGTTACCGTATCTGACCTGATGGGTTTCCCAGCGGTCGTGTCTCTGTATTAGTTACCGTATCTGACCTAATGGGTTTCCCCAGGGGTCGTGTCTCTGTATTCGTTACCGTATCTGACCTGATGGGTTTCCCCAGCGGTCGTGTCTCTGTATTATTTACCTTATCTGACCTGATGGGTTTCCCCAGCGGTCATGTCTCTGTATTAGTTACCGTATCTGACCTGATTGGTTTCCCCAGCGGTGGTGTCTCTGTATTAGTTACCGTATCTGACCTAATGGGTTTCCCCAGGGGTCGTGTCTCTGTATTCGTTACCGTATCTGACCTGATGGGTTTCCCCAGCGGTCGTGTCTCTGTATTATTTACCGTATCTGACCTGATGGGTTTCCCCAGCGGTCATGTCTCTGTATTAGTTACCGTATCTGACCTGATTGGTTTCCCCAGCGGTCGTGTCTCTGTATTATTTACCGTATCTGACCTGATGGGTTTCCCCAGCGGTCATGTCTCTGTATTAGTTACCGTATCTGACCTGAATGGTTTCCCCAGCGGTCGTGTCTCTGTATTAGCTACCGTATCTGACCTGATGGGTTTCCCAGCGGTCGTGTCTCTGTATTAGTTACCGTATCTGACCTGATGGGTTTCCCCAGGGGTCGTGTCTCTGTATTAGTTACCGTATCTGACCTGATGGGATTCCCCAGGGGTCGTGTCTCTGTATTCGTTACCGTATCTGATCTGATGGGTTTCCCCAGCGGTCGTATCTCTGTATTCGTTACCGTATCTGACCTGATGGGTTTCCCCAGCGGTCATGTCTCTGTATTAGTTACCGTATCTGACCTGATGGGTTTCCCCAGCGGTCGTGTCTCTGTATTAGTTACCGTATCAGAGCTGATGGGTTTCCCCATGGGTCGTGTCTCTGTATTAGTTACCATATCTGACCTGATGGGTTTCCGCAGGGGTCGTGTCTCTGTATTCGTTACCGTATCTGACCTGATGGGTTTCCCCAGGGGTCGTGTCTCTGTATTAGTTACCATATCTGACCTGATGGGTTTCCCCAGCGGTCGTGTCTCTTTATTAGTTACCGTATCTGACCTGATGTGTTTCCCCAGCGGTCGTGTCTCTGTATTCGTTACCGTATCTGACCTGATGGGTTTCCCCATGGGTCGTGTCTCTGTATTAGTTACCATATCTGACCTGATGGGTTTCCGCAGGGGTCGTGTCTCTGTATTAGTTACCGTATCTGACCTGATGGGTTTCCCCAGGGGTCGTGTCTCTGTATTAGTTACCATATCTGACCTGATGGGTTTCCGCAGGGGTCGTGTCTCTGTATTCGTTACCGTATCTGACCTGATGGGTTTCCGCAGGGGTCGTGTCTCTGTATTAGTTACCGTATCTGACCTGATGGGTTTCCCCAGGGGTCGTGTCTCTGTATTAGTTACCGTATCTGACCTGATGAGTTTCCCCAGCGGTCGTGTCTCTGTATTAGTTACCGTATCTGACCTGATGGGTTTCCACAGCGGTCGTGTCTCTGTATTCGTTACCGTTTCTGACGTGATGAGTTTCCCCAGGGGTCGTGTCTCTGTATGCGTTACCGTATCTGACCTGATGGGATTCCCCAGGGGTCGTGTCTCTGTATTAGTTACCGTATCTAACCTGATGGGTTTTCCCCAGCGGTCGTGTCTCTGTATTAGTTACCGTATCTGACCTGATGGGTTTCCCCAGCGGTCGTGTCTCTGTATTAGTTACCGTATCTGACCTGATGGGTTTCCCAGCGGTCGTGTCTCTGTATTAGTTACCGTATCTGACCTGATGGGTTTCCCCAGCGGTCGTGTCTCTGTATTAGCTACCGTATCTGACCGGATGGGCTTCCCCAGCGGTCGTGTCTCTGTATTCGTTACCGTATCTGACCGGATGGGCTTCCCCAGCGGTCGTGTCTCTGTATTCGTTACCGTATCTGACCTGATTGGTTTCCCCAGCGGTCGTGTCTCTGTATTAGTTACAGTATCTGACCTGATGGGTTTCCCCAGCGGTCGTGTCTCTGTATTTGTTACTGTGTCTGATTCAGATTGTATTTATTTATTACACGTGTGTCGAAACATATGGAAAGATCAGAATGTGCCATTTGCGTCAAAGACCAACACAACGGGGCTTGTTTCAGGGCTGCCTGCAACTCTGGCACTCTTCTGCAGCCTCAGCATATCATGGCCACAGTGCTCGCAGACCAACGGGGTTCAATAAGCACAAAACCCCCGCCGTCCTTCCCGTCTTCCCCCTGAAGCCCCTATGCAGTGTCACAGTCAGCAATCCCAGTTCAGTGTGTGTCTGCATGCCACTTGTAGTTGTGTGGCCATTGGCTTCTGCATCCCCAGTGCACTTGGAGATTGAGGGCTTTAGCCACTGGGCCGTGACTTCCGAGCAACATTGGCGCTTCCTCCTTCAGTGTCAACCTGGTATCCGCGATAACTGCGATGCACGTACTGGATTAAGATCACGGACACCAGGGCTCGAGTTCCACACGCATCGGTGACAGGACCCCCCGAACTGTAGGCCTTAAACCTCAGTCTCTTTGATTTGTGTCCAGGGGATCTCCATATTTGTGCCTTCTTTATGTAGGGACCCCTGTTTCCCTGATCCCTCCGACACCTGGGGGGCACCAACTCTCATCAACGCTGATTCACCCACGGGTATCCTTTGCTACGTGTCTATGTCACTGGCTTTTGCACAGGGTGCACAGTCATGACCTCTAATTTCACCACAACCCTGCCCATCAAACCTCACATGAGCCCTAACTTCCCTTCCTGTAACTAAAACCAGCCCTTTAAAGAAGTTTGAGTTTTTTGATGGAGTTAGCCATTTGTTTGACAATGGCAGCTTTCTGCTGAGCCTGATCGAAGCTGCTGCTCTACCTTGTGTGTAGATCCCCTCTCTCTCCCCCTCACCACAGCCTGCCCCTCCCATTCTGAGAATGCCTCTGCTCTCCGGTCATCCGCTGATAGCCAACTCCAATTGCCTGGGGAGGGATGGGAGAACTAGCTTGTGGTGCAGCCAAGGATGCCAACCGGTGCCAACCGGTGCCCCACTCCTCCTGCCCGAGAAGATAGTGCCCCAATCCTGGTCAAACGTTTCCATCCGTACACACAAGCCATGTACTGACTCCTCATGAATCCCAACACTGGCATAAGCAGCGGGAGTAGGAATCAGATATTGCAAGTGGGAACAATGTTCTTGCTTCTGGCTTATCTGTGCCTTCAATCATTTTATGTTTCGATGAGATCCCCTCTCAGTTTAATGAATTCTAATCGGTATACTTCCATGTAACTCAATGGTCAAACCTCCATCTCCAGAGTCGGCCCAGTAAACCTCCTCTCCACGGATTCCAGACCCAGGTAAGGAGACCAGAACTGAATGCAGTACTCCAGATGTGGTCTCACCTCCCTGCTCTTAAACTCAACTGCTCTCACAATGAATTTACCTTGTCAGACTCTCCCTAGGGCTGCTTTCGAACGTCTGGTGCTGCCACAGACATCTGGTGCTCAGACTCAGCTCCTGCTCATTCAGACACTTCCTTCTAACCACGTTTCCTTCCTGCTCACCACTGCTGAAATAATACACCCTTTCCAATTCCTCATCTCGCTGTTGTTACACCATTTCCCGTGCACTCCTCCTGTCAGCTCAGCCTTTCCCCCCTCCGGCACACTGCACGTTGGGAGGAGGAATAAAGGCACAGTCTATCCTCCGAACAGGCACTAAACTGAGAAAGCAGAGTCCTTGGGCAGGTTGATGTGGTGGTGCAGAAGGCAACTGCAATGCATTTCGAGCGGACTGGATAATGAAAGCAAGGATGTAATGCTGGGGCTTTCCAGTATTGTCAGCAGTTTTGGGCCCCTTATTTAACAGAGGCGCTGGGGTGGGTCCAGATGAGGTTCATGAGAATGATTCCGGGAGTGTAAGGGTTGATGTATAAGGAGCATTTTGATACTCTAGAGCGGTACTTATAGGAATGAGAAGAATCGGGGGCAATCGCATTGAAATGTGCCAAATATTGAAAAATCCTAGATAGAGGATTTATTTCTCTCTCTCCCTCTCCCTTTCACTCCCTCTCTGTCTCCCTATCCCCCTACTCTCTCCCTCACTTTCACTCTCTCCCTCTCCCTTTCAACCTCCCTCTCTCTCTGTCCCCCTCCCTTCCCCTCACTCTCACCTCAGACGTGGTGGAGCCAAGGCCCCTGTAGGCACCCAGAGCAAGGAGTCTAAAACAGGTAATAATTCAGTAATCTTCAACAAATGTGTGCCAGCACCGCCTGCACTTCTGTCAGCTCACAGTTCCTCCTGACAACTCGCACAAAGCCCCAGAGGAACTTGGCAGGTCAGGCAGCATTTATGAAAGGGAATAAACGTGCTTGTGCACGAATCACAGAAGGTTGGTTTGTAGGTGCAGCAGGCTATCAAGAAGGGAAATGGAATGTTGGCCTTCATTGCTAGAGGGATTGAATTCAAGAGCAGGGAGGTTACGCTACAGGGAACTGGTGAGGCCGCACCTGGAGTTCTACGTGCAGTTCTGGTCTCCGCACTTGAGGGAGGATATACTGGCTTTGGAGGCGGTGCAGAGGAGGTTCACCAGGTTGATTCCAGAGATGAGGGGGGTTAGACTATGAGGAGAGATTTAACCTCCTGTGACTGCACTCGCTGGAATTCAGAAGAAGGAGAGATCTTATATAAAAATATAAAATTATGAGAAGGATAGATAAGATAGAGGCAGGAAATTGTTTCCACTGGTAGGTGAAACTAGACTAGGGAACATAGCCTCAAGATTCGGGGGAGTAAATTTAGGAGGAACTGCTTTTCCTTGAGGGTGGTGGATCTGTGGAATTCTCTGCCCAATGAAGCAGTGGAGGCTGCCTCAGTAAATATATTTAAGACAGGGTTGGACAGAGTTTTGCATTGTAGGGGGAATTCAGGGTTCGGTGGAGATGAGTCCGTGGCCAGATCAGCCATGATCTAATTAAATGGTGGAGCAGGTTCGATGAGACAGGTGGCCGACTCCTGCTCCCGTTTCTTGTGTTCTAACTGCATCATCAGGACTGGAAAGGAAGTGAGAAGAAGCCAGAATAAGAAGGTTGGGTAGGGGGGAGGAAAAGCTGGCAGGCTCTCCAGGTCGTGCCAGGTGAGGGGAAGGTTGTGGGTTGGAGAGGGGGGATGATGTGCGGAGAAGCTGGGTAGTGACATGTGCACAAGGTCAATGGCTGAAGAAAGACTCTAATAGACAGGACAGTGAACATGGAATAGAGTGGGGCAGCAGGGGGAGGAGACGGCAAGTTATGTGGGTGGGAGGAGGGTCACCAGAATGGGGGAGAATGAAGGGGATAAACAGAGGGTAGTGGTTACTGGTTAAAGTTAGAGACATTGATGTTCATGCCAACTGGTTAGAAACTACCCAGATGGAATATGAGATGTTGCTCCTCCAACCCGCATCTGGCTCCACGTGGTAGTAGGGAAGATTGTGGACAGACGTGTCGGTGTGGGGTGGGAAGTGAAATTGAAACAGGTGGCCACCAGGAGATCCAAGCTGTCGAGGCTGATGGAGCGAAGGTACATGACAAAATGGTTCCCCAATTTGAGTCGGGTCTTACTGATGTAGCTGAAGCCACAGGTGAGTGAACTGGGAATTTCTCATGGCACGTTGGGATACTCTGGTTGATGAATGTGTGGGGTCGTGCGGTGTGGTAGCAGCACAGCAGACAACAGGCCCGCAGGTTCTGGGCAGAGTGGCACCCTGATGTTGTACTCTGTAATGCTGACAATGAAGACAGGAACTCTATCTACCTGTGCTGTGCCTTTAGGAATCTGTCAATCAGAATCAGCTTCATTCTCATGAAATCTGTTGTGTTGTGGCAGCAAGACATAAAATTACAACTTTATTTACTTTTCTAACAATATAACTTACAAAAGTAACTAAATATCGCAATCTTTGTTCCTCAGTTCTCCCTGTGGCCCTAACATTAACTCACACTCCACAGGGCTCATCGACTTGACTGGCCAGCTGATATCCTTCGATTGCCTGCCTTTATCTTTCACTTGACCCTGAACTTTCACTATTTCACCTTTAAATGGCTCCCACTTGTCAGGTAGGAACTTACCCACACATAATTTCTCCCCATCTACTTCTGTCAAAGTATTGTTGAAATCGACCGTCCCTCCAACTCAGGCACAGGCCATCCTACCCTAGCTCCCATGCACTTATCAGATTATGGCCACTGTCCTGCTGGCCCTCATCCATCTGCTGTGTGCTCTGTCCGGTCACGTCAGGTTAGACTGCTGACTGCCGGGAAATCTGTGCCCTGCCCCAAGCACAGTATTCACACGCTTTTTGCACTTGAGAACTATCGTGTGTTGTCTGTTTGAGGAAGAGCTTCTTCCCCGCCACCATCAGATTTCTGAACAGACGATTACCTCTCTTTACGCACGACTGCTTGAATTAGATATATTTCTTACTGTAATCTATGGTGTTTTATATGTGTTGCACTGTACTGCTGCTACAAAACAACACATTGTCAGTGACAATAAGTCACTCTGATGCACATGGCCTCGTCTGAAGGGCTTTCTGTCGTGACCTTAGTACTGAACTGCACAGATTATGCAGCCTTGCTCTTCTGTTAGTTCTGCCTCAGTGACCACAGCAAGATTGCTTAACCCTTCACACTACCACCATTAGGGAGGAAGTACAGGAGCCTGAACACAGACACTCAGCTCTTCCCTTTTTCCACCAGATTTCTGAACAGTTGATGAATTTACAAACATTTCCTCATTCTCTGCACTATTTATTCTTTCTTTACAATTTATGGTGATTTTTATCTGTTGCCACAAAACAACAAATTTCATTTTGTGTATGCCCATGATAACAAACCTGTTATTTTCTCCTTGCATCAAAATACCTATTCAAAAAATGCACCTCTATCAGTTCACCTCTCATCTTCCGTCACTCCAAGGAGAAACAGCCCAGTTCACTACAACTATTCTCATAAGGCATGCTCCCCAGTCCGGACAACATCCTTGTGAATCTCCTCTGCACCCTTTCTATGGTTTCCACATCCTTCCTATAGTGAGGTGACCAGAACTGAGCACAGTACTCCAAGTGGGGTCTGACCAGGGTCAAATATAGCTGCAACATTACCTCTCGGCTCTTAAACTCAAACCCATGATTGATGAAGGCCAATACACCGGATGCCTTCTTAACTACAGAGTCAACCTGCGCAGCAGCTTTGAGTGTCCTATGGACTTGGACCCCAAGATCCCACTGATCCTCCACACTGCCAAGAGTTTTACCGTTAATGCTATATTCTGCCATCAAATTTGACCTACCAAAATGAACCACTTCACACTTATCTGGGTTGAACTCCATTTGCCACTTCTCAGCCCATTTTCGCATCCTATCAATGTCCCGCTGTAACCTCTGACAGCCCTCCACACTATCCACAACACCTCCAACCTTTGCGTCATCAGCAAGCTTACTAACCCATCCCTCCACTTCCTCATCCAGGTCATTTATAAAAATCACAAAGAATAGGGGTCCCAGAACAGATCCCTGAGGCACTCCACTGGTCACCGACCTCCATGCAGAATATGACCCGTCTACAACTGCTCTTTGCCTTCTGTGGGCAAGCCAGTTCTGGATCCACAAAGCAATGACCCCTTGGATCCCATGCCTCCTGACTTTCTCAGTAAGCCTTGCATGGGGTACCTTATCAAATGCCTTGCTGAAATCCATGTACAGCTCTACCTTCATCAATGTGTTTAGTCACATCCTTAAAAAAATTCAGTCAGGCTTGTAAGGGATGAGCTGCCTTTGACAAAGCCATGCTGACTATTCCTAATCATATTATACCTCTCCAAATGTTCATAAATCCTGCCTCTCAGGATCTTCTCCATCAACTTACCAACCACTGAGGTAAGACTCACTGGTCTATAATTTCCTGGGCTATCTCTACTCCCTTTTGTGAATAAGGGAACAACATCCACAGCCCTCCAATTCTCCGGAACCTCTCCTGTCCTCACTGATGATGCAAAGATCATCTCCAGAGGCTCAGCAATCTCCTCCCCCACGTCCCATAGTAGCCTGGGGTACATCTCATCTTTCCTGGTGACTTATCCAACTTGATGCTTTCCAAAAGCTCCTGCACTTCCTCCTTTTTAATATCTTCATGCTCAAGCTTTTCAGTCTGCTGTAAGTCATCCCTACAATCGCCCAGGTCCTTTTCCGTAGTGAATACTCAAGGAATGTATTCATTAAGTACCTCTATCTCCTCTGGTTCCATAGACACTTTTCCACTGTCACACTTGATTGGCCCTATTCTCTCAAGTCTTATCCTCTTGCTGGTAACGTACTTGTAGAATGCCTTGGGGTTTTCCTTAATCCTGTCCACCAAGGCCTTCCCACGACCCCTTCTGACTCTCCTAATTTCTTTCCTGAGCTCCTTCCTGCTAGCCTTATAGTTTTCTAGTTCACTATCATTACCTTGCTCTTTGAATCTTTCATAAGCTCTTCTTTTCCTCTTGACTAGATTTACAACAGCCTTTGTACACCAGTTCCTGTACCCTACCAACCTTTCCCTGTCTCATTGGAACATACCTATGCAGAACTCCATGCAAATATCCCCTGAACATTTGCCACATTTCTTCCATGCATTTCCCTGAGAACATCTGTTCCCAATTTATGCTTCCAGTTTCCTGCCTGATAGCCTCATCTTTCCCCGTACTCCAATTAAACACTTTCCTAACTTGTCTGTTCCTATCCCTCTCCAATGCTATGGTAAAGGAGATAGAATTGTGATCACTAACTCCAAAATACTGTCCCACTGAGAGATCTGACACCTGACCAGGTTCATTTCCCAATACCAGATCAAGTACAGCATCGCCTCTTGTAGGCTTATCTACATATTGTGTCAAGAAACCTTCCTGAATACACCTAACAAACTCCATCCCATTTAAACCCCTCGCTCTAGGGACATACTAATCAATATTTGGTGAACTAAAATCTCCCTCCACAATGACCCTGTTATTATTACACCTTTCCAGAATCTGTTTCCCTATCTGCTCCTCAATGTCCCTGTTACTATTGGGTGGTCTATAAAAAAAACCCAGTAGAGTTATTGACCCTTTCCTGTTCCTAACTTCCACCCACAGAGACTCAGTGGACAATCCCTCCACGTCTTTCTCCTTTTCTACTGCTGTGACCCAATCTCTGATCAGCAGTGCCACACCCCATCTCTTTTGCCTCCCTCCCTGTCCTTTCTGAAACATCTAAAGCCTGGTACTCGAAGTAACCATTCCTGCTCCTGAGCCATCCAAGTCTCTGTAATGGCCACAACATCATAGCTCCAAGTACTGATTCACGTTCTAAGCTCATCTGCTTTGTTCATAACACTCCGTGCATTAAAATAGACACATCTCAAGCCTTCGGTCTGAGCACGTCCCTTCTCAATCACCTGCCTATCCTCCCTCTCGCACTGTCTACAAGCTTTCTCTATTTGGGAGCCAACCTCCTCTTCCCCAGTCTCTTCAGTTCCGTTCCCACACCCCAGTGATCCTAGTTTAAACTCTCCCCAGTAGCCTTAGCAAACCTCCCCGCCAGGATATTGGTCCCCCTGGGATTCAAGTGCAACCCATCCTTTTTGTACAGGTCATTCCTGCCCCAAAAGACGTCTCAATGATCCAAAAATCTGAATCCCTGCCCCCTGCTCGAATCCCTCACTTACCCTCCACCTCATTCTATTCCTATTCTCACTGTTGCGTGGCACAGGCAGTAATCCCGAGATTATTACCTTTGGGGTCCTGCTTCTCAACTTCCTTCCTAACTCCCTGTATCCTGTCTGCAGGACCCCCTCCTGTTTCCTACCTATGTCATTGGTACCAAGATGTGCCACAACTTCTGGCTGTTCTCCCTCCCACTGCAGGCTATCTTGGACGTGATCAGAAACATCCCGGACCCTGGCACCTGGGAGGCAAACTACCATCTGAGTTTCTTTCCTGCGTCCACAGAATCGCCTGTCGGACGCCGTGACTGCAGAGTCCCTGATAGGATGATGGCCACGGTGCATCATAAAAATCGGTAAGGGTTGATGGAAACATGCTGAATTTCTTTAGCCTCCTGAGGAAGTGAAGGGCATAGAGAGGAAATGCTTAGAAGAATTCGGGCCAAACATAGGCCATTGGCATCTGTGTAGATGGGCAGCTTGGTAAGGATGGCTGAGGGGAATTCAAAGGTTCCACTCCCAGGTAAGCTCAATGCCTTTCATGCCAGCTTTGACCAACAGAACATTTGGAAACTCCCACAGCCCCCATCGACCCTGAAATTTCAGTCTCCGAGGACAACAACCTAGCATCGTTCGCTGATTGGAGTACTGCGCAGATGCAGTAGGAGTCAGTCTCCATTAAGAAAGGGGCACCAGCTAATGGAGCAGTCATCATGGTGGGAGTGGTCTGAGTCAGAGTGGTAAGGCTTTGGCACAACAGGGCTTCAGTGAGAACAGGCGGGGGTTAGGTAAGTGTATTTCTTACTTAAGAGAATAGGGGGTATATCTCAGAGCTAGTGTTCTGTTCTGGGTGGCAGGTGTGGGATTTCTGGAAGACTCCCAGCCTCCCCAGTGGCCACATTTGCACCTTTTCCTTTGTAATGGCAATGTCACTCACTCCTGCTCCCTGACCTTCATGGACATCTGGCACACTGCTAGTGTCCTCCACAGTGAAGACAGATGCAAAGTATCCGTTAAATTCAACTGTCATTTCTTCATTCCCCATTACTACTTCACTAGCATCTTTTTCCAGTGCTCCAGTATCAACTCTTACCTCCCTTTTACTCTTTATATAACTGGAAAAACTTTCAGTATCCTGCTTTATATTATTGGCTAGTCTGCCCTCAAAATTCATCTTTTCCTTTCTTGTCGCTTTCTGAGTTCCGTTTCATTGAACCACTGGAAAACGATGCTGGTGAGGTGGTAATGGTGAACAAAGAAATGACAGATGAACCCATTGGGTACTTAACATCAGTCTTCACTGTGGACTACACCAGCAGAGTGTCAGGGAGCAGGAGTGAGCGCCATTGCTATTACAAAGGAAAAAGTGCCAGGCAAACTCAAAGGTCTTACGGTGGATAAGTCGCCTGAGCCAGACGGACTACATCCCAGACTCCTGAGTGAGGTTGCTGAAGAGATATCAGATGCATTGGTCATGATCTTTCAAGAATCACTTGATTCTGGCGTGGTCCCAGAGTACTGGAAGATTGCAAATGTCACTTCACTCTTTAAAAAGGGAGCAAGGCAAAATAAAGGAAATTATAGAGCAAACGCGAGGAAATCTGCAGATGCTGGAAATTCAAACAACAACACACACAAAATGCTGGTGGAACACAGCAGGTCAGGCAGCATCTACAGGGAAAAGTGCTGTCGACGTTTTGGGCCAAGTCCCTTCATCAGGACTAACCGAAAGGAAAGATAGTAAGAGATTTGAAAGTAGTGGGGGGAGGGGGAAATGCGAAATGATAGGAGAAGACTGGAGGGGGTGGGATGAAGCTAAGAGCTGGAAAGGTGATTGGCAAAAGTGATACAGAGCTGGAGAAGGGAAAGGATCATGGGACGACAGGCCTTGGGAGAAAGAAAGGGGGGAGAGCACCAGAGGGAGATGGAGAACAGGCAAACAACTAAATAGGTCAGGGATGGGGTAAGAAGGGGAGGAGGGGCATTAATGGAAGTTAGAGAAGTCAATGTTCATGCCATCAGGTTGGAGGCTACCCAGCCGGTATATAACGTGTTGTTCCTCCAACCTGAGTTTGGATTCATTTTGACAATAGAGGAGGCCATGGATAGACATATCAGAATGGGAATGGGACGTGGAATTAAAATGTATGGCCACTGGGAGATCCTGCTTTCTCTGGCGGACCGAGCGTAGGTGTTCCGCGAAATGGTCTCCCAGTCTGCGTCGGGTCTCACCAATATATAAAAGGCCACACCGGGAGCACCGGACGCAGTATACCACACCAGCCGACTCACAGGTGAAGTGTTGCCTCACCTGGAAGGACTGTCTGGGGCCCTGAATGGTGGTGAGGGAGGAAGTGTAAGGGCAGGTGTAGCACTTGTTCCGTTTACAAGGATAAGTGCCAGGAGGGAGATCGGAGGAAAGGGATGGGGGGGACGAGTGGACAAAGGAGTCGCGTAGGGAGCGATCCCTGCGGAAAACAGAAGGGGGGAGGGAGGGAAAGATGTGCTTGGTAGTGGGATCCCGTTGGAGGTGGCGGAAGCTACGGAGAATTACACGTTGGACCTGGAGGCTGATGGGGTGGTAGGTGAGGACAAGGGGAGTGGCGGGAGTGGGGTGGCGGGCGAATGGGGTGAGGGCAGATGTGTGTGAAATGGGAGAGATGCCTTTGAGAGCAGAGTTGATGGTGGAAGAAGGGAAGCCCCTTTGTTAAACAAAGGAAGACATCTCCTTCGTCCTGGAATGAAAAGTCTCATCCTGAGAGCAGATGCGGCGGAGACGGAGGAATTGTGAGAAGGGGATAGCCTTTTTGCAAGAGACAGGGTGGGAAGAGGAATAGTCCAGGTAGCTGTGAGAGTCTGTAGGCTTATAGTAGATATCAGTAGATAGGCCGTCTCCAGAGATGGAGACAGAAAGATCAAGAAAGGGGAGGGAGGTGTCAGAAATGGACCAGGTAAATTTGAGGGCAGGGTGAAAGTTGGAGGCAAAGTTAATGAAGTCAACAAGCTCAGCATGCGTGCAGGAGGCAGCGCCAATGCAGTCGTTGATGTAGCAAAGGAAAAGAGGGGGATGGATACCCGTATAGACTTGGAACATGGACTGTTCCAAAAAGCCAACAAAAAGGCAGGCATAGCGGACCCATACGGGTGCCCATGGCTACACCCTTGGTTTTGAGGAAGTGGGAGGAGCCAAAGGAGAAATTATTGAGAGTAAGAACTAATTCCGCTAGACAGAGGAGAGTGGTGGTAGAGGGGAATTGGTTAGGTCTGGAATCCAAAAAGAAGCGGAGAGCTTTGAGACCTTCCTGGTGGGGGATGGAGGTATATTAGGACTGGACGTCCATGGTGAAAATAAGATGGTGGGGGCCAGGGAACTTAAAATCATTGAAAAAATTCAAAGCATGAGAAGTGTCACGAACATAGGTGGGAAGAGATTGAACAAGGGGGGATAAGACAGTGTCAAGGTATGCAGAAATGAGTTCAGTGGGACAGGAGCAAGCTGAGACAATAGGTCTACCTGGACAGGCAGCTTCTAAATTCCATAGAACATTACAGCACAGAAACAGGCCTTTTGGCCCTTTTTGGCTGTGCCAAACCATTTTTCTGCCTAGTCCCGCTGACCTGCACCTTCAAACCCCTCTCATTAATATACCCGTCCAAGTTTTTCTTAAATGTTAAAAGTGAGCCCGTATTCACCACTTCATCTGGCAGCTCATTCCACACTCCCACCACTCTCTGCGTGAAGAATCCCCCCACCCAATGTTCCCTTTAAACTTTTCCCCCTTCACCCTTAACCCATGTCCTCTGGTTTTTTTTCTCCCCTGGCCTCAGTGGAAAAAGCCTGCTTGCATTCACTATCTATACCCATCATAATTTTATACACCTCTATCAAATCTCCACTCATTCTGCTATGCTTCAGGGAATAAAGTCCTAACCTATTCAACCTTTCTCTGTAACTGTTTCTCAAGTCCCGGCAACATCCTTGTAAACCTTCTCTGCACTCTTTCAACCTTATTAATATCCTTCCTGTAATTCGGTGACCAAAACTGCACACAATACTCCAAATTCAGTCTCAGCAATGTCTTATACAATGTCACCATTACATTCCAACTCTTATACTCAATACATTGATTTATAAAGGCCAATATACCAAAAGCTCTCTTTACGACCCTATCGACTTGTGACGCCACTTTTAGGAAATTATGTATCTGTACTCCCAGATCCCTCTGTTCTACTGCACTCCTCAGTGTCCTACCATTTACCTTGTATGTTCTACCTTGGTTTGACCTTCCGAAGTGGAATACCTCACTCTTGTCCACATTAAACTCCATCTGCCATTTTTCAGCCCATTCCTCCAACTGGTCCAAATCCCTCTGCAAGCTTTGAAAACCTTCCTCACTGTCCACTACACCTCCAATCTTTGTACCATCAGCAAATTTGCTGATCCAATTTGCAACATTGTTATCCAGATCATTGATATAGATGACAAATAACAATGGACCCAGCACTGATCCCTGTGGCACACCACTAGTCACAGGCCTCCACTCAGAGAAGCAAACCTCCACTACCACTGTCTGGCTTCTCCCATTGAGCCAATGTCTAATCCATTTTACTACCTCCCCATGTATACCTAGTGACTGAATCTTCCTAACTAATCTCCCATGCGGGACCTTGTCAAAGGCCTTACTGAAGTCCATGTACACAATATCCACTGCCTTCCCTTCATCCACTTTCCTGGTAACTTCCTCAAAAAACTTTAATAGATTGGTTAAACATGACCTACCACGCACAAAGCCATGTTGACTGTTTCTAATAAGTTCCTGTCTATCCAAATACTTGTAGATCCTATCTCTTAGTATTCCTTCCAATAATTTACCCACTACCGATGTCAAACTTACTGGCCTATAATTTCCTGACTTACTTTTAGAGCCTTTTTTAAACAACGGAACTACGTGAGCCTATCGTCCGATCCTCCGGCACCTGACCCGTGGATATCGACATTTTAAATATTTCTGCCAGGGCCCCTGCAATTTCAACACTATAACCATATAACCATATAACAATCACAGCACGGAAACAGGCCATCTCGGCCCTCCTAGTCCGTGCCGAACCCTTAATCTCACCTAGTCCCACCTACCCGCACTCAGCCCATAACCCTCCACTCCTTTCCTGTCCATATACCTATCCAATTTTACCTTAAATGACACAACTGAACTGGCCTCTACTACTTCTATAGGAAGCTCATTCCACACAGCTATCACTCTTCGAGTAAAGAAATACCCCCTCGTGTTTCCCTTAAACTTCTGCCCCCTAACTCTCAAATCATGTCCTCTCATTTGAATCTCCCCTACTCTCAATGGAAACAGCCTATTCACGTCAACTCTATCTATCCCTCTCAAAATTTTAAATACCTCGATCAAATCCCCCCTCAACCTTCTACGCTCCAATGAATAGAGACCTAACTTGTTCAACCTTTCTCTGTAACTTAAGTGCTGAAACCCAGGTAACATCCTAGTAAATCGTCTCTGCACTCTCTCTAATTTATTGATATCTTTCCTAGAATTCCTATAATTCCTATAAAGAACTGTACACAATATTCCAAATTTGGCCTTACCAATGCCTTGTACAATTTTAACATTACATCCCAACTTCTGTACTCAATGCTTTGATTTATAAAGGCCAGCGTTCCAAAAGCCTTCTTCACCACCCTATCTACATGAGACTCCACCTTCAGGGAACAATGCACTGTTATTCCTAGATCTCTCTGTTCCTCTGCATTCCTCAATGCCCTACCATTTACCCTGTATGTTCTATTTGGATTATTCCTGCCAAAATGTAGAACCTCACACTTCTCAGCATTAAACTCCATCTGCCAACGTTCAGCCCATTCTTCTAACTGGCATAAATCTCCCTGCAAGCTTTGAAACCCCACCTCATTATCCACAACACCTCCTACCTTAGTATCATTGGCATACTTACTAATCCAATTTACCACCCCATCATCCAGATCATTTATGTATATTACAAACAACATTGGGCCCAAAACAGACCCCTGAGGCACCCCGCTAGTCACCGGCCTCCATCCCGATAAACAATTATCCACCACTACTCTCTGGCATCTCCCATCTAGCCACTGTTGAATCCATTTTATTACTCCAGCATTAACACCTAACGACTGAACCTTCTTAACTAACCTTCCATGTGGAACTTTGTCAAAGATTTTGCTGAAGTCCATATAGACTACATCCACTGCCTTACCCTCGTCAACATTCCTCGTAACTTCTTCAAAAAATTCAATAAGGTTTGTCAAACATGACCTTCCACGCACAAATCCATGCTGGCTACTCCCAATCAGATCCTGTCTATGCAGATAATTATTAATACTATCTCTAAGAATACTTTCCATTAATTTACCCACCACTGATGTCAAACTGACAGGTCTATAATTGCTAGGCTTACTTCTAGAACCCTTTTTAAACAATGGAACCACATGAGCAATACGCCAATCCTCCGGCACAATCCCCGTTTCTAATGACATCTTAAAGATCTCCGTCAGAGCTCCTGCTATTTCTACACAAACTTCCCTCAAGGTCCTGGGGAATATCCTGTCAGGACCCGGAGATTTATCCACTTTTAAATTTCTTAAAAGCACCAGTACTTCCACTTCTTTAATTGTCAAAGGTTCCATAACTTCCTTACTTGTTTCCCACACCTTACACAATTCGATATCCTTCTCTTTAGTGAATACCGAAGAGAAGAAATCGTTCAAAATCTCTCCCATCTCCCTCAGCTCCCTCACTAGTCTCCCTCAAGGTCTGAGGGAATACCCTATCAGCTCCTGGGGATTTATCTACTCTGATTTGCCTCAAGACAGCAAGCACCTCCTCCTCTTTAATCTGTATGTTCCATGACCTCCCTACCTGTTTGCCTTGTTTCCATAGACTCCATTCCAGTTTCCTTAGTAAATACAGATGCAAAAAAACCATTTAATATCTCTCCCATTTCTTTTGGTTCCATACATAACCGATCACTCTGATCTTCAAGAGGACCAATTTTATCCCTTACTATCCTTTTGCTCTTAACATACCTGTAGAAGCTCTTAGGATTATCCTTCACCCTGACTGCCAAAGCAACCTCATGTCTTTCTTTAGCCCTCCTGATTTCTTCCTTAAGTATTTTCCTACTCTTTTTATACTCCTCAAGCATCTTATTTCCTCTGTTGCCTATACATGTTATACATCTCTCTCTTCTTCTTTATCAGAGTTCCAATATCCCTCGAGAACTAAGGTTCCTTATTCTTATTAACTTTGCCTTTAACCCTGACAGGAACATACAAACTCTGCACTCTCAAAATTTCTCCTTTGAAGGCCTCCCACTTACCAATCACATCCTTGCCAGAGAACAACCTGTCCCAATCTACGATTTTTAGATCCTTTCTCATTTCTTCAAATTTGGCCTTTTTCCAGTTTAGAACTTCAACCCAAGGACCAGATCTATCTTTATCCATGATCAAGTTGAAACTAATGATGTTATGATCACTGGAACCAAAGTGTTACCCTACACACACCTCCGTCACCTGCCCTAACTCATTTCCTAATAGATCTAATATTGCATCCTCCCTAGTTGGTACATCTATATATTGATTTAGAAAACTTTCCTGAACACATTTCACAAATTCTAACCCATCTAGACCTTTAACAGTATGGAAGTCCCAATGTGTGGAATATTAAAATCTCCTACAATCACAACTTTCTGTCTCCTGCCGTTATCTGCTATCTCTCTGCAGATTTGCTCCTCCAATTCTTGCTGACTATTGGGTGGTCTATAATACAACCCTATTAATGTGGTCATACCTTTCCTGTTTCTCAGCTCCACCCATATGGCCTCAGTAGACAAGTCCTCTAATCTTTCCTGCCATAGCACTGCTGTAATATTTTCACTGACCAGCAAAGCCACCCCCCCCCCCAACCCTTCATCCCTCTGCCTCTATCACGTCTGAAACATCGGAACCTGGAATATTGAGCTGCCAGTCCTGCCCCTCCTGTAGCCAAATTTCAGTAATGGCTATGATATCATAATTCCATGTGTCAATCCAGGCCCTCAGCTTGTCTGCCTTTCCCACAATACTCCTCGCATTGAAATATACACACCTCAGAAGATTATTACCACCACACACAACCTTGCTATTTGTGACTTTGCATGAACTACTAACATAATTTATTTTTACCCCTGTTCCACTATCTACTCTGGCACTCTGGTTCCCATCCCCCTGCAAATCTAGTTTAAACCCTCCCCAATAACACTAGCAAACCTCCCTGCAAGTATATTGGCCCCCCTGTAGTTCAGGTGTAACCCGTCTCTCTTGTACAGGTCCCACCTGCCCCAGAAGAGGTCCCAATGATCTAGAAATCTGAAACCCTGCCCCCGAAGCGGGAAGTGCCTGGTGTGAAAAGTGCTGGTCTTTGGCTCGAGAGTCGTCGGCGAGGAGGCTGAGGGAGGAGACTACGCCAGGCACAATAGCCGAGGGTGAAGACATGACCGCTGAGCTGATTCAGTGTGCTACGTGCATGATGTGGGAGGTCAGGGACACTGATGGTGCCCCCGGCTGCTCATGTTCTTGTGGTCTCATCAAGTCTGCTCCGCCATTCCATCATGGCTGATTCCGGGTTTGAAAGGGATCCGGGATCAGCCATGATGGAATGGCGGAGCAGACTCGATGAGACCACAAGAACATGAGCAGAATTAGACTATTTGGCCCATCGAGTCTGCTCCTCCATTCAATCACAGTTGATCCTTTTCTCCCCTCCTCAGCCCCCTCCCCAG
Source organism: Hypanus sabinus (assembly GCF_030144855.1). Classification (NCBI taxonomy): domain Eukaryota; kingdom Metazoa; phylum Chordata; class Chondrichthyes; order Myliobatiformes; family Dasyatidae; genus Hypanus; species Hypanus sabinus. The sequence continues at coordinate 157,057,222 of NC_082715.1, read as the reverse complement.
CATTCTCCCCGTAACCTTTGATGTCCAATCAAGAACCCATCAATCTCTGACTTAAATACACCCAATGACCTGGCCTCCACAGCCGCATCTGGCAACAAATTCCACAGATTCACCACCCTCTGGCTAAAGAAATGTCTCCACATCTCTGTCTTGAAAGGGCGCCCCTCTATCCTGAAGTTGTGCCCTCTTTGTCCTCGACATCCTTCCCATATCTACTCTGTCTAGCCCTTTCAACAGTCAAAAGATTTCAATGAGATCCCCCCTCATCCTTTTAAATTCCAGCGAATACAGACCCAGAGCCATCAAACGTTCCTGGTATGATAACCCTTTCATTCCTGGAATCAACATTGTGAGCCTCCTCTGAACCAATGCCAGCACATCTTTTCTAAGATGAGGGGCCCAAAACTGCTCACAATACTCAAGGTGAGGCCTCACCAGTACCTTACAAAGCCTCAGCATCACAACCTTGCTCTTGTATTCGAGACCTCTTGAAATGAATGCCAACATGTCATTTGCCTTCCTCACCACCGACTCAACCTGAAAGTTAACCTTTAGGTTGTTCTGAATAACGACTTCTAAGTCCCTTTGCATCTCAGATTTTAGGATTTTCTTCCCTTTTAGAAAATTGTCTACACATTCATTTCTACTACCAAAGTGCATGATCATGCATTTTCCAACATGGTGTATGACCACGCATTGTCTATGGGCAGACTGGCCTAATTCTGCTCCTGTGTGTTAAGGTGTTATGCTCCACAGAAAGCATTTGACCCAGACAGTGTACCTGGCTGAGTACTGGAGACCTGTGCTAATCAACTGACTGGAGTATTGACTGATATCTCGAGTGGTCTGAGATACCCATCTGCTTCAAGCAGGGTTCGATTATACCAGTGCCCAAGAAGAATGGTGCAACTTGGCTCGACAGCTATCATCCAGTAGCGCTTACATCCACTCTGATGAAGTGCTTTGAGATGTTGGTCAAGTCAAGACAAGTCACTTTTATTGTCATTTCGACCATAAATGTTGGTACAGTGCACAGTGAAAATGGGACAACGTTTTTCAGGCTTTGAGATGTTGGTCAAGAAGCACATCCATTGCTGCCCAAGGAGTAATTTCAACCTGCTCCAATTTGCCTACCATTGCAAAAGGTCAACCGTAGAATCCATTTTGTTGCCTCTTCACTCAACCCTGAGACATCTGGACAGCAAAGATGCAGACACCAGGATGCTCTTCATCGACCGCAGTTCAGCATTCAATACCATCATCCCCTTGAAACTAAACAGTAAGATCTTGGCCTCAATGCCTCCTTGTGCAACTAGATCTTCGATTTCCTCACTTGCAGACTCCAGTCAGTTCAGATTGGCAACAACGTCTCCTCCACAATCTCCATCAGCACAGGAGCATCACATCTCTGAACTTAGCCCCCTGCTCTACTTGCTTTAGACCAACGACTGTGAGGCTAAAGGGCAACTCCAGTACCATATCTGTTGACCAAATCAAAGATGGTGATGAATTGGCTTATTGGAGGGAGATGGCAATCTGGTTAAATAATGTCACAAAGACAATCTCTCATTTAAAGGAGGAAGAAACCAGAAGTCCAAGAGTCAGTCCTCGTCAGGATTTCAGAGGTGGAGAGAGTCAATAACTTTAAATTCATGGGCCATATCATTTAGAGGATCTGTCTTAGGACCAACACGTAGCATTTAGAGGATCTGTCTTAGGAGCAGCACAGACGTAAGTGCCACAAAGAAGACTTGATGGCGCCTCTAATTTTCAAAGAAGTTTGCACAGATTTGGCAAGGCATCTAAAACTTTGACAAACTTCTCTACTGCTGGTGCACAGTGGAGAGTATTGTAACTGGCTGCACCATGGCCTGATATGTAAACACCAAGCCCTTGAATGGAAAAGACTACAAAGAGTAAGGGGCACAGCTCAGTCCATCACAGGCAAAGATCTCCCAACCACGGACATCTCCCAGTAACACCTCTGGCCTTCCCCAACACGTAAATCTCCCAGGAGCACCTTTGGCCTCCCCCAACACGGACGTCTCCCAGGAGCACCTCTGGTCCTCCCCAACACGGACATCTCCCAGGAGCATCTCTGGTCCTCCCCAACACGGACATCTCCCAGGAGCACCTCTGGTCCTCCCCAACAAGGACATCTCCCAGGAGCACCTCTGGCCTCCCCCAACACGGACGTCTCCCAGGAGCACCTCTGGCCTTCCCCAACACGGACATCTCCCAGGAGCACCTCTGGTCCTCCCCAACACGGACGTCTCCCAGGAGCATCTCTGGTCCTCCCCCATCACGGACATCTCCCAGGAGCACCTCTGGCCTCCCAACACGGACGTCTCCCAGGAGCATCTCTGGCCTCCCCCAACACGGACGTCTCCCAGGAGCATCTCTGGCTTCCCCCAACACGGACGTCTCCCAGGAGCACCTCTGCCCTTCCCCAACACAGACGTCTCCCAGGAGCACCTCTGGTCCTCCCCAACACGGACGTCTCCCAGGAGCACCTCTGGTCCTCCCCAACACGGACGTCTCCCAGGAGCAACTCTGGCCCTCCCCAACACGGACGTCTCCCAGGAGCACCTCTGGCCTTCCCCAACACGGACATCTCCCAGGAGCACCTCTGGTCCTCCCCCAACACGGACATCTCCCAGGAGCACCTCTGGCCCTCCCCAACACGGACGTCTCCCAGGATCACCTCTGGTCCTCCCCAACACGGACGTCTCCCAGGAGCACCTCTGGCCCTCCCCAACACAGACGTCTCCCAGGAGCACCTCTGGTCCTCCCCCAACACGGACATCTCCCAGGAGCACCTCTGGTCCTCCCCAACACGGACGTCTCCCAGGAGCACCTCTGGTCCTCCCCAACACGGCCATCTCCCAGGAGCACCTCTGGCCTCCCCCAACACGGACATCTCCCAGGAGCACCTCTGGTCCTCCCCAACCCGGACGTCTCCCAGGAGCACCTCTGGTCCTCCCCAACACGGACATCTCCCAGGAGCATCTCTGGTCCTCCCCCAACACGGACGTCTCCCAGGAGCACCTCTGGTCCTCCCCAACACGGACGTCTCCCAGGAGCACCTCTGGCTTCCCCCAACACGGACGTCTCCCAGGAGCACCTCTGGTCCTCCCCAACACGGACGTCTCCCAGGAGCACCTCTGGTCCTCCCCAACACGGACGTCTCCCAGGAGCACCTCTGGTCCTCCCCAACACGGACATCTCCCAGGAGCACCTCTGGTCCTCCCCAACACAGACATCTCCCAGGAGCATCTCTGGTCTCCCCCAACACGGACATCTCCCAGGAGCACCTCTGGTCCTCCCCCAACACGGACGTCTCCCAGGAGCATCTCTGGCCCTCCCCCAACACGGACATCTCCCAGGAGCACCTCTGGCCCTCCCCAACACGGACGTCTCCCAGGAGCACTGCTGAGATCACCAAAGACACCCACCATACAGGCCATGCTCTCTTTTCTCTGCTGCCTTCAGGATAAAGATCCAGAGCATTAAAGGCAGACAGACAGACAGACTTTATTGATCCTGAGGGAATTTGGGTTTCATTACAGTCGCACCAAGAATAGTGAAGAAATATAGCAATATAAAACCATAAATAATTAAATAATAATTTAATCATGCCAAGTGGAAATAAGTCCCGGACCAGCCTATTGGCTCAGGGTGTCTGACACTCCGAGGGAGGAGTTGTAAAGTTTGATGGCCACAGGTAGGAATGACTTCCTATGACACTCTGTGTTACATCTCGGTGGAATGAGTCTCTGGCTGAACGTACTCCTGTGCCTAACCAGTACATTATGGAGTGGATTGGGGTCATTGTCCAAGATGGCATGCAACTTGGACAGCATCCTCTTTTCAGACACCACCGTCAGAGAGTCCAGTTCCACCTGCACAACATCACTGGCCTTACGAATGATTTTGTTGATTCTGTTGGTGTCTGCTACCCTCAGCCTGCTGCCCCAGCACACAACAGCAAACATGATAGCACTGGCCACCACAGACTGGTAGAACATCCTCAGCATCGTCCGGCAGATGTTAAAGGACTTCAGTCTCCTCAGGAAATAGAGTTGGCTCTGACCCTTCTTGTAGACAGCCTCAGTGTTCTTTGACCAGTCCAGTTTATTGTCCATTTGTATCCCCAGGTATTTGTAATCCTCCACCATGTCCACACTGACCCCTTGGATGGAAACAGGGTCACCAGTACCTTAGCCCTCCTCAGGTCCACCACCAGCTCCTTAGTCTTTTTCACATTAAGCCGCAGATGATTCTGCTCGCACCATGTGACAAAGTTTCCCACCGTAGCCCTGTACTCTGCCTCATCTCCCTTGCTGATGCATCTAACTATGGCAGAGTCATCAGAAAACTTCTGAAGATAGCAAGACTCTGTGTTGTAGTTGATGTCCGAGGTGTAGATGGTGAAGAGAAAGGGAGACAGGACAGTCCCCTGTGGAGCCCCAGTGCTGCTGACCACTCTGACACACAGTGTTGCAAGTGCACGTATTGAGGTCTGCCTGTCAGGTAATCAATAATGACACCAGGGAAGCATCCACCTGCATCACTGTCAGCTTCTCACCCAGCAGAGCAGTGCGGATGGTGTTGAACGCACTGGAGAAGTCAAAAAACATGACCCTCACAGTGCTCGCCGGCTTGTCCAGGTGGGCGTAGACACGGTTCAGCAGGTAGACGATGGCATCCTCAACTCCTAGTCGGGGCTGGTAGGCGAACTGGAGGGGTCTAAGTGTGGCCTAACCATGGGCCGGAGCTGCTCTCGAACAAGTCTGTCTAGGGTCTTCATGACCCCACTTTAAATCCCCAACCACCAAGTTCAGGAATAGATATCACTCTGCAGCCACCTGGTTCCTGAACCAGCACGGATAACTTCTTTCACTTCAATGCTGAACTGGATTATTATCTATCTATTTCTCTATCTGACAACCAATTTATTAATTTAATTATTTATATTTGCATGCATTTTCTTTTGCATGGTGGTTGTTAGTCTTTGTTTGAATGTAGTAAAATTTAGTTTCTCATTGTTTCTACTGTATTTCTTTGTTCTACTGTGAATGCCTGCACCCTCAGGGTGGTGTATGGTGTCATATACATATTTTAATAATTACTTTGAAGTTCGAATTTTGTACTTTTTCAAGGCTGCAGCTCTCTGTAAATTTCTGAATAATGAAATGGGTGCTTAGTCCTATGGAAGAACACTCTGGGCTTCTACCCAGTGAAGTTTAGGCAACGTTAAATCCCGAGCAATCTTGACAGGGTGGATGTGTATCCTTGCGGGAGAATCTGAAACTAAGGGTCATTGCTTGAAAATAAGGGGCTGCAAAGTTGAGGTGATTCTTTTTAAAACATAAGGCCAGAAGATGTAGAACCCAACGTGGCTGATTTATTATCCCTCTCAAACCCATTCTCATGTCCTCCTTGATCAAGAACCTATCAACCTCCACTTCAAATATACCCAATATCTTGGCCTCCACAACCATCTGTGACAATGAATTTCACACATTCACCAGTCATTGGCTAAAGAAATTCCTCCTCATCTCTGATATTAATGGACATCCTTACATAAGAAGTAGGAGCAGGAGTAGGTCAACTGGCCCATCGAGCCTGCTCCGCCATTCAATACGATCATGGCTCATCTGACTATGGACTCATCTCCACCTACCTGCCTTTCGCCCAGAACTGTTAATTATCCTTCTCTGCAAAAGTCTATCCAACCTGGTCTTAAATATATTTACTGAGGCAGCCTCCACTGCTTCATCGGGCAGAGAATGCCACAGATTCACCACCCTCAGGGGAAAGCAGTTCCTCCTCATCTCCATCCTAGATCAACTCTCCCGAATCTTGAGACTACGTCCCCAAGTTCTCGTCTCACCTCTCAGTGGAAACAGCTTTCCTACCCCTATCTTATCTATCCCTTTCACAATTTTATGTGTTTCTGTTACGTTCCCTGTAACGGGTTAAAAAGAGCCAGCAGAAATGGACACACCTGGAGTCAGAGTCTCCCGTTACAAACTCTATTTTATCAGAAACTATGTGAATAAAGTAATATAAAACAAGATAAGGTAAACAGGTTAGCAAAGTATATGCCTATATATAGGTGAGTAAATAAACTTCCCCAGCTCAGGAGATTAGCTGATTCAGTCTCACGGTAGTATGGCAAGTAATCAGCTCAGTTCTGGAACTTGGTTTGAGTGGAGTTGGAGAGAGAGAGAGAGTGGGTTTGTCTTCCCAGCCGATGCCGATCCCCTCCGTGTTCTCCTCCTCCTTCCGAAACTTACAGTCACCCACCGTGAACACAGAAAAGGGGACAGTTTCCATGGTAACGCTATCAACCCAGATGTCTCTGATTAAACAGTTGACTGACCTTGCATATATCTCCAAGTGCTGAGCACGAGCTGTCCATCATATAGCTCCGCCTTTCAGTTTCCAAGGCAACTCAGACTCTCTCTCTCTCTGCTGCCGAATTAGTACACAAGCTGTTTGTTCCCTCTCTCTCTCTCTCTCTTAAAGGAACAGTCCACTTGAGAATAATCCTTCAGATCTCATCACAGTTTCTATAAGATCTCCTCTCAATCTTCTGAATTCCAATGAGTACAGTCCCAGGCAACTCAAACTCTTCTCAAGGTCAAACCCCCTCATCTCTGGAATCAACCTGGTGAACTTGCTCTTGATGCACCATCAATAACTCACTCTGAGACGTAAAGGCGAGATACTTGCAGATACCAGTATTCCATCTGCCAGACCCTTCCCCACTCAATTAACACTCATGTATCCCAACTCTCTGCTTTCTATTGGTTACCCAATCCTGTATCCATGCTAATACATCACCCCGACTCTATGGATCCTTATCTTGTGGGTAAGTGTTTTATGTGGCACCTTATCGAACGCCTTCTGGAAATCCAAGCAAATAATGTCCATCAGCTCCCCCCTATCCACTGCACTTGTTATATCATAGAAACATAGAAAACCTGCAGCAGCACAATACAGGCCCTTTGGCCCACAAAGTTGTGCCGAACATGTCCTTACCTTAGAAGTTACCCACGGTTACCCATAGCCCTCTATTTTTCTAAGCTCCATGTACCTATCCAGAAGTCTCTTAAAAGACCCTAATATATCCACCTCCACCACCACTGCTGGCAGCCCATTCCACGCACTCACCACTCCGAGTAAAAAAACTTACCCCTGACATCCCCTCTGTACCTTCATCCAAGCACCTTTAAACTGTGCCCTCTTGTGGCAGCCATTTCATCCTTGGGAAAAAGCCTCTGATTATCCACACGATCAATGCCTCTCATCATCTTGTACACCTCTATCAGGTCACCTCTCATCCTCCGTCACTCCAAGGAGAAAAGGCCAAGTTCACTCAACCTATTGTCATAAGGCATGCTCCTCAATCCAGGCAACGTCCTTGTAGATCTCCTCTGTACCCTTTCTATGGCTTCCACATCCTTCCTGTAGTGAGGTGACCAGAACAGCCCCATCACTCCTGTCGTTCCTGACAATCTCACTACACCCTGCATCTGCCTGTACCCCCACTGTCCCATACTCTGCCCCATCACTCCTGTCCTTCCCGACAGTCCCACTACACCCTGCATCTGCCTGTATCCCCACTGTCCCATCCTCTGCCCCATCACTCCTGTCCTTCCCGACAGTCTCACTACACCCTGCATCTGCCTGTATCCCCACTGTCCCATCCTCTGCCCAATCACTCCTGTCCTTCCCGACAGTCTCACTACACCCTGCATCTGCCTGTATCCCCACTGTCCCATACTCTGCCCCATCACTCCTGTCCTTCCCGACAGTCTCACTACACCCTGCATCTGCCTGTATCCCCACTGGCCCATCCTCTGCCCAATCACTCCTGTCCTTCCCGACAGTCTCACTACACCCTGCATCTGCCTGTATCCCCACTGTCCCATCCTCTGCCCCATCACTCCTGTCCTTCCCGACAGTCTCACTACACCCTGCATCTGCCTGTATCCCCACTGGCCCATCCTCTGCCCCATCACTCCTGTCCTTCCCGACAGTCTCACTACACCCTGCATCTGCCTGTATCCCCACTGTCCCATCCTCTGCCCCATCACTCCTGTCCTTCCCGACAGTCTCACTACACCCTGCATCTGCCTGTATCCCCACTGTCCCATCCTCTGCCCCATCACTCCTGTCCTTCCCGACAGTCTCACTACACCCTGCATCTGCCTGTATCCCCACTGGCCCATCCTCTGCCCAATCACTCCTGTCCTTCCCGACAGTCTCACTACACCCTGCATCTGCCTGTATCCCCACTGTCCCATCCTCTGCCCCATCACTCCTGTCCTTCCCGACAGTCTCACTACACCCTGCATCTGCCTGTATCCCCACTGTCCCATCCTCTGCCCCATCACTCCTGTCCTTCCCGACAGTCTCACTACACCCTGCATCTGCCTGTATCCCCACTGTCCCATCCTCTGCCCCATCACTCCTGAAATCCCGACAGTCTCACTACACCCTGCATCTGCCTGTATCCCCACTGTCCCATCCTCTGCCCCATCACTCCTGTCCTTCCCGACAGTCTCACTACACCCTGCATCTGCCTGTATCCCCACTGGCCCATCCTCTGCCCCATCACTCCTGTCCTTCCCGACAGTCTCACTACACCCTGCATCTGCCTGTATCCCCACTGGCCCATCCTCTGCCCCATCACTCCTGTCCTTCCCGACAGTCTCACTACACCCTGCATCTGCCTGTATCCCCACTGGCCCATCCTCTGCCCCATCACTCCTGTCCTTCCCGACAGTCTCACTACACCCTGCATCTGCCTGTATCCCCACTGTCCCATCCTCTGCCCAATCACTCCTGTCCTTCCCGACAGTCTCACTACACCCCGCATCTGCCTGTATCCCCACTGTCCCATCCTCTGCCCCATCACTCCTGTCCTTCCCGACAGTCTCACTACACCCTGCATCTGCCTGTATCCCCACTGTCCCATCCTCTGCCCAATCACTCCTGTCCTTCCCGACAGTCTCACTACACCCTGCATCTGCCTGTATCCCCACTGTCCCATCCTCTGCCCCATCACTCCTGTTCCCATCCCCCTGAGAGAAAAGTGAGCCCTTGACATCTCTTCTTCGAGTGACAGTGGGTACACAGTTCTGAAATGTTTTTAGGTAAAGGTAGGTAATTTCCTGATAAACAGTTTAAAGTTACAGGGGTGGATGGGAACCAGCTGAAGTCATGTGTAAGATGAGCAGAATTTGAATCAGAATCAGGTAATTAAAAATGAATGTTTTGGAATTTGTTCTGTTGTGGATCTTGCAGATCAGATGGTACGTCTGCATGTCCCTTGTGCGGCTCCTGACTGGTACGTCTGCATGTAAGTACAGTGACTGACTGGTACGTCTGCATGTAAGTACCGTGACTGACTGGTACGTCTGCATGTAAGTACCGTGACTGACTGGTACGTCTGCATGTAAGTACCGTGACTGACTGGTACGTCTGCATGTAAGTACCGTGACTGACTGGTACGTCTGCATGTAAGTACCGTGACTGACTGGTACGTCTGCATGTAAGTACCGTGACTGACTGGTACGTCTGCATGTAAGTACCGTGACTGACTGGTACGTCTGCATGTAAGTACCGTGACTGACTGGTACGTCTGCATGTAAGTACCGTGACTGACTGGTACGTCTGCATGTACCTTGTGCGGCTCCTGACTGGTACGTCTGCATGTAAGTACCGTGACTGACTGGTACGTCTGCATGTAAATACCGTGACTGACTGGTACGTCTGCATGTACCTTGTGCGGCTCCTGACTGGTACGTCTGCATGTAAGTACCGTGACTGACTGGTACGTCTGCATGTACCTTGTGCGGTTCCTGACTGGTACCTCTGCATGTAAATACCATGACTGACTGGTACGTCTGCATGTAAATACCGTGACTGACTGGTACGTCTGCATGTAAATACCGTGACTGACTGGTACGTCTGCATGTAAGTACCGTGACTGACTGGTACGTCTGCATGTAAGTACCGTGACTGACTGGTACGTCTGCATGTAAGTACCGTGACTGACTGGTACGTCTGCATGTACCTTGTGCGGTTCCTGACTGGTACGTCTGCATGTAAATACCATGACTTACTGGTACGTCTGCATGTAAATACCGTGACTGACTGGTACGTCTGCATGTAAATACCGTGACTGACTGGTACGTCTGCATGTAAGTACCGTGACTGACTGGTACGTCTGCATGTACCTTGTGCGGCTCCTGACTGGTACGTCTGCATGTAAGTACCGTGACTGACTGGTACGTCTGCATGTACCTTGTGCGGCTCCTGACTGGTACGTCTGCATGTAAATACCGTGACTGACTGGTACGTCTGCATGTAAATACCGTGACTGACTGGTACGTCTGCATGTAAGTACCGTGACTGACTGGTACGTCTGCATGTAAGTACCGTGACTGACTGGTACGTCTGCATGTGAGTACCGTGACTGACTGGTACGTCTGCATGTAAGTACCGTGACTGACTGGTACGTCTGCATGTACCTTGTGCGGTTCCTGACTGGTACGTCTGCATGTAAATACCATGACTGACTGGTACGTCTGCATGTAAATACAGTGACTGACTGGTACGTCTGCATGTAAATACCGTGACTGACTGGTACGTCTGCATGTAAGTACCGTGACTGACTGGTACGTCTGCATGTAAGTACCGTGACTGACTGGTACGTCTGCATGTACCTTGTGCGGCTCCTGACTGGTACGTCTGCATGTAAGTACTGTGACTGACTGGTACGTCTGCATGTACCTTGTGCAGCTCCTGACTGGTACGTCTGCATGTAAGTACCGTGACTGACTGGTACGTCTGCATGTAAGTACCGTGACTGACTGGTACGTCTGCATGTAAGTACCGTGACTGACTGGTACGTCTGCATGTACCTTGTGCGGTTCCTGACTGGTACGTCTGCATGTAAATACCATGACTTACTGGTACGTCTGCATGTAAATACCGTGACTGACTGGTACGTCTGCATGTAAATACCGTGACTGACTGGTACGTCTGCATGTAAGTACCGTGACTGACTGGTACGTCTGCATGTAAATACCGTGACTGACTGGTACGTCTGCATGTACCTTGTGCGGCTCCTGACTGGTACGTCTGCATGTAAATACCGTGACTGACTGGTACGTCTGCATGTAAATACCGTGACTGACTGGTACGTCTGCATGTAAGTACCGTGACTGACTGGTACGTCTGCATGTACCTTGTGCGGTTCCTGACTGGTACGTCTGCATGTAAGTACCGTGACTGACTGGTACGTCTGCATGTGAGTACCGTGACTGACTGGTACGTCTGCGTGTAAGTACCGTGACTGACTGGTACGTCTGCATGTACCTTGTGCGGTTCCTGACTGGTACGTCTGCATGTAAATACCATGACTGACTGGTACGTCTGCATATAAATACCGTGACTGACTGGTACGTCTGCATGTAAATACCGTGACTGACTGGTACGTCTGCATGTAAGTACCGTGACTGACTGGTACGTCTGCATGTACCTTGTGCAGCTCCTGACTGGTACGTCTGCATGTAAGTACCGTGACTGACTGGTACGTCTGCATGTAAGTACCGTGACTGACTGGTACGTCTGCATGTAAGTACCGTGACTGACTGGTACGTCTGCATGTACCTTGTGCGGTTCCTGACTGGTACGTCTGCATGTAAATACCATGACTTACTGGTACGTCTGCATGTAAATACCGTGACTGACTGGTACGTCTGCATGTAAGTACCGTGACTGACTGGTACGTCTGCATGTACCTTGTGCGGCTCCTGACTGGTACGTCTGCATGTAAGTACCGTGACTGACTGGTACGTCTGCATGTACCTTGTGCGGCTCCTGACTGGTACGTCTGCATGTAAATACCGTGACTGACTGGTACGTCTGCATGTAAATACCGTGACTGACTGGTACGTCTGCATGTAAGTACCGTGACTGACTGGTACGTCTGCATGTAAGTACCGTGACTGACTGGTACGTCTGCATGTGAGTACCGTGACTGACTGGTACGTCTGCATGTAAGTACCGTGACTGACTGGTACGTCTGCATGTACCTTGTGCGGTTCCTGACTGGTACGTCTGCATGTAAATACCATGACTGACTGGTACGTCTGCATGTAAATACCGTGACTGACTGGTACGTCTGCATGTAAATACCGTGACTGACTGGTACGTCTGCATGTAAGTACCGTGACTGACTGGTACGTCTGCATGTAAGTACCGTGACTGACTGGTACGTCTGCATGTAAGTACCGTGACTGACTGGTACGTCTGCATGTAAGTACCGTGACTGACTGGTACGTCTGCATGTAAGTACCGTGACTGACTGGTACGTCTGCATGTAAGTACCGTGACTGACTGGTACGTCTGCATGTAAGTACCGTGACTGACTGGTACGTCTGCATGTAAGTACCGTGACTGACTGGTACGTCTGCATGTACCTTGTGCGGCTCCTGACTGGTACGTCTGCATGTAAGTACCGTGACTGACTGGTACGTCTGCATGTAAATACCGTGACTGACTGGTACGTCTGCATGTACCTTGTGCGGCTCCTGACTGGTACGTCTGCATGTAAGTACCGTGACTGACTGGTACGTCTGCATGTACCTTGTGCGGTTCCTGACTGGTACCTCTGCATGTAAATACCATGACTGACTGGTACGTCTGCATGTAAATACCGTGACTGACTGGTACGTCTGCATGTAAATACCGTGACTGACTGGTACGTCTGCATGTAAGTACCGTGACTGACTGGTACGTCTGCATGTAAGTACCGTGACTGACTGGTACGTCTGCATGTAAGTACCGTGACTGACTGGTACGTCTGCATGTACCTTGTGCGGTTCCTGACTGGTACGTCTGCATGTAAATACCATGACTTACTGGTACGTCTGCATGTAAATACCGTGACTGACTGGTACGTCTGCATGTAAATACCGTGACTGACTGGTACGTCTGCATGTAAGTACCGTGACTGACTGGTACGTCTGCATGTACCTTGTGCGGCTCCTGACTGGTACGTCTGCATGTAAGTACCGTGACTGACTGGTACGTCTGCATGTACCTTGTGCGGCTCCTGACTGGTACGTCTGCATGTAAATACCGTGACTGACTGGTACGTCTGCATGTACCTTGTGCGGCTCCTGACTGGTACGTCTGCATGTAAATACCGTGACTGACTGGTACGTCTGCATGTACCTTGTGCGGCTCCTGACTGGTACGTCTGCATGTAAGTACCGTGACTGACTGGTACGTCTGCATGTACCTTGTGCGGCTCCTGACTGGTACGTCTGCATGTAAATACCGTGACTGACTGGTACGTCTGCATGTAAGTACCGTGACTGACTGGTACGTCTGCATGTAAGTACCGTGACTGACTGGTACGTCTGCATGTGAGTACCGTGACTGACTGGTACGTCTGCATGTAAGTACCGTGACTGACTGGTACGTCTGCATGTACCTTGTGCGGTTCCTGACTGGTACGTCTGCATGTAAATACCATGACTGACTGGTACGTCTGCATGTAAATACAGTGACTGACTGGTACGTCTGCATGTAAGTACCGTGACTGACTGGTACGTCTGCATGTAAGTACCGTGACTGACTGGTACGTCTGCATGTAAGTACCGTGACTGACTGGTACGTCTGCATGTACCTTGTGCGGCTCCTGACTGGTACGTCTGCATGTAAGTACTGTGACTGACTGGTACGTCTGCATGTACCTTGTGCAGCTCCTGACTGGTACGTCTGCATGTAAGTACCGTGACTGACTGGTACGTCTGCATGTAAGTACCGTGACTGACTGGTACGTCTGCATGTAAGTACCGTGACTGACTGGTACGTCTGCATGTACCTTGTGCGGTTCCTGACTGGTACGTCTGCATGTAAATACCATGACTTACTGGTACGTCTGCATGTAAATACCGTGACTGACTGGTACGTCTGCATGTAAATACCGTGACTGACTGGTACGTCTGCATGTAAGTACCGTGACTGATTGGTACGTCTGCATGTACCTTGTGCGGCTCCTGACTGGTACGTCTGCATGTAAGTACCGTGACTGACTGGTACGTCTGCATGTACCTTGTGCGGCTCCTGACTGGTACGTCTGCATGTAAATACCGTGACTGACTGGTACGTCTGCATGTAAATACCGTGACTGACTGGTACGTCTGCATGTAAGTACCGTGACTGACTGGTACGTCTGCATGTACCTTGTGCGGTTCCTGACTGGTACGTCTGCATGTAAGTACCGTGACTGACTGGTACGTCTGCATGTGAGTACCGTGACTGACTGGTACGTCTGCGTGTAAGTACCGTGACTGACTGGTACGTCTGCATGTACCTTGTGCGGTTCCTGACTGGTACGTCTGCATGTAAATACCATGACTGACTGGTACGTCTGCATGTAAATACCGTGACTGACTGGTACGTCTGCATGTAAATACCGTGACTGACTGGTACGTCTGCATGTAAGTACCGTGACTGACTGGTACGTCTGCATGTACCTTGTGCAGCTCCTGACTGGTACGTCTGCATGTAAGTACCGTGACTGACTGGTACGTCTGCATGTAAGTACCGTGACTGACTGGTACGTCTGCATGTAAGTACCGTGACTGACTGGTACGTCTGCATGTACCTTGTGCGGTTCCTGACTGGTACGTCTGCATGTAAATACCATGACTTACTGGTACGTCTGCATGTAAATACCGTGACTGACTGGTACGTCTGCATGTAAATACCGTGACTGACTGGTACGTCTGCATGTAAGTACCGTGACTGACTGGTACGTCTGCATGTACCTTGTGCGGCTCCTGACTGGTACGTCTGCATGTAAGTACCGTGACTGACTGGTACGTCTGCATGTACCTTGTGCGGCTCCTGACTGGTACGTCTGCATGTAAATACCGTGACTGACTGGTACGTCTGCATGTAAATACCGTGACTGACTGGTACGTCTGCATGTAAGTACCGTGACTGACTGGTACGTCTGCATGTAAGTACCGTGACTGACTGGTACGTCTGCATGTGAGTACCGTGACTGACTGGTACGTCTGCATGTAAGTACCGTGACTGACTGGTACGTCTGCATGTACCTTGTGCGGTTCCTGACTGGTACGTCTGCATGTAAATACCATGACTGACTGGTACGTCTGCATGTAAATACCGTGACTGACTGGTACGTCTGCATGTAAATACCGTGACTGACTGGTACGTCTGCATGTAAGTACCGTGACTGACTGGTACGTCTGCATGTACCTTGTGCGGCTCCTGACTGGTACGTCTGCATGTAAGTACCGTGACTGACTGGTACGTCTGCATGTACCTTGTGCAGCTCCTGACTGGTACGTCTGCATGTACCTTGTGCAGCTCCTGACTGGTACGTCTGCATGTAAGTACCGTGACTGACTGGTACGTCTGCATGTAAGTACCGTGACTGACTGGTACGTCTGCATGTAAGTACCGTGACTGACTGGTACGTCTGCATGTACCTTGTGCGGTTCCTGACTGGTACGTCTGCATGTAAATACCATGACTTACTGGTACGTCTGCATGTAAATACCGTGACTTACTGGTACGTCTGCATGTAAATACCGTGACTGACTGGTACGTCTGCATGTAAATACCGTGACTGACTGGTACGTCTGCATGTAAGTACCGTGACTGACTGGTACGTCTGCATGTACCTTATGCGGCTCCTGACTGGTACGTCTGCATGTAAGTACCGTGACTGACTGGTACGTCTGCATGTACCTTGTGCGGCTCCTGACTGGTACGTCTGCATGTAAATACCGTGACTGACTGGTACGTCTGCATGTAAATACCGTGACTGACTGGTACGTCTGCATGTAAGTACCGTGACTGACTGGTACGTCTGCATGTACCTTGTGCGGCTCCTGACTGGTACGTCTGCATGTAAATACCGTGACTGACTGGTACGTCTGCATGTAAGTACCGTGACTGACTGGTACGTCTGCATGTACCTTGTGCGGCTCCTGACTGGTACGTCTGCATGTAAGTACCGTGACTGACTGGTACGTCTGCATGTACCTTGTGCGGCTCCTGACTGGTACGTCTGCATGTAAATACCGTGACTGACTGGTACGTCTGCATGTAAATACCGTGACTGACTGGTACGTCTGCATGTAAGTACCGTGACTGACTGGTACGTCTGCATGTAAGTACCGTGACTGACTGGTACGTCTGCATGTAAATACCGTGACTGACTGGTACATCTGCATGTAAGTACCGTGACTGACTGGTACGTCTGCATGTACCTTGTGCGGCTCCTGACTGGTACGTCTGCATGTAAGTACCGTGACTGACTGGTACGTCTGCATGTAAGTACCGTGACTGACTGGTACGTCTGCATGTAAGTACCGTGACTGACTGGTACGTCTGCATGTAAATACCGTGACTGACTGGTACGTCTGCATGTACCTTGTGCGGCTCCTGACTGGTACGTCTGCATGTAAGTACCGTGACTGGCCAAACCTGAGCCGCCTAACTGGGAAGCGGGAAGTCCCTATTCACTCAGCCGACCTTGTGGAGGGATAAGAGAATCTCACTCTCCTGACACGATGTTTTAAACCTTTGAACCACAAAGTTAACCAATAAACACTTCACTACAACTTCACGTTTAATGTGAATAAGTGTGAGGTTATCCACTTTGGGAGTAAGAACAGGAAGGCAGATTATTATCTGAACGGTGTAGAGTTAGGTAAGGGAGAAACACAAAGAGATCTAGGAGTCCTTGTTCATCAGTCACTGAAGGTGAATGAGCAAGTGCAGCAGGCAGTGAAGAAGGCTAATGGAATGTCGGCCTTTATTACAAAGGGAATTGAGTACAAGAGCAAGGAAATCCTCTTGCATTTGTACAGAGCCCTGGTGAGACCACACCTGGAGTATGGTGTATAGTTTTGGTCTCCAGGATTAAGGAAGGACATCCTGGCTGTGGAGGAAGTGCAGCATAGATTCACGAGGTTAATTCCTGGGATGTCTGGACTGTCTTACGCAGAGAGGTTAGAGAGACTGGGCTTGTACACACTGGAATTAAGGAGATTGAGAGGGGATCTGATTGAAACATATAAGATTATTAAGGGTTTGGACAAGATAGAGGCAGGAAATATGTTCTAGATGCTGGGAGAGTCCAGTACCAGAGGGCATGGTTTGAGAATAAGGGGACAGAGTTAGGACAGAGTTAAGGAAAAACTTCTTCTCCCAGAGAGCTGTGGGGGTCTGGAATGCACTGCCTTGGAAGGCAGTGGAGGCAAATTCTCTGGATGCTTTCAAGAAGGAGCTAGATAGGTATCTGATGGATAGGGGAATCAAGGGATATGGGGACAAGGCAGGAACCGGGTATTGATAGTAGATGATCAGCCATGATCTCAAAATGGCGGTGCAGGCTCGAAGGGCCGAATGGTCTACTTCTGCATCTATTGTCTGTTGTCAAATGTCCTCTCCTGTCCTCATTCTTAAGTGTTCAATGATCACTGATTAATGTGGACATCTCTTCTCCTCCACCACCTTATCATAGCTTCTGCCCCTTCCTTTCCAGTCTTGATGAAGGGTCTCGGCTCAACCATTGACTGTTTATTCCCCTCCACAGATCTTGCCTTACCTGCCGAGTTCCTCCTGCATCCTGCGTGTGTTGGTCGTGAATATTCCTCTGCTGTTTTCCCTTCAAAGGGACGGTCAGAACTGCTTTCACTAATCACAAAGCATCAGTTTGAAGGCCAGTTCTCATTTGAATCAATACCTGCTGTATTCACATAGATCGTTACATGGACACCTCATCCTCCGGCTTTGGTAGCTTGGCGCTCAGTATTGAATCATGTGATTTCAGAGAACCCACTATTCCAGTTTGAGTCTCACATTCTACACTTTTCACCTCTGCCAGTATTTCAAATTTAACCTGTCTCCTTTAGGCATTGCCAAGAGGCACAGACTCTGTCATAACCCTCACTAACCTCACTACCATTCACTCTGCCTCCTCCCTCTTCGGCTGTGACCTGGCTGCCTCTCGAACTTTGCCCCAGCTCATGAACGCACTCTTGTTTCAGTTCACAGATCCTGGCCGGGGCAGAGCTGGGAAGCTCCAGATGAAGGAGACAGCCTCAAAGAGTCACTCCAGCTGTCCGGGAGAACTGGATGCTGATGGGGTGACTGTATTGAAGTACCAGTTTCAGGAAGATCACGCACAGGTTGTGCTGAAGGAACTCAGCCGATCAGGCAGCCTCTGTGGAGGGGGATAAACTGTCGATGTTTCAGACTGAGACGTTCATCAGCACCGAAAGCTGAGAGGACAGAATAAGAAGGTTAAATGAAATAATTCAAATTCTTGAATGGCATTTTTAGTTCATCCTTCTTCCCCAGTAAGAGGAAAACAACACCATTTACAGATCAGCCTTACCAGCTGATCCATTAGGAGTGTATTTGATCGGGAGACATGACTTAGGCCTTACAAAATGATAAATAATGAAAAAACTATATAAATATTAGACCTGGTCACCTGCAACTCATTGGAACATTTTCCCGGCCTGTAAGAATAGTGCTTTATTGTTTGTAAGAACTGCGCCTCTGCAATAGACTTGTCACCCTTGTCAGGGTAAACAGTCTTGGTGGAGAGTTGCGAATGTGCTTGCTGCCAAAGATTGCAGGCTGCTGGCCAACTGGCTGTCAGCCACGGCGAGTCTCTGAACACCAAAATAACTTCCCTATGGAAAGGGCGCCATGAACACCAGAAAGCTGCTGCTCGAGCTGATGGTAGCTTGTAAAGAGGACCACTGGGAGCTGGCTAGGGGATCTTAGGATCTAAACACAGCTTCTTTCTGACTCCTGTGGGACATGACGAACCTGAGGCACAGGGGGGTCGGAGAGCAACAAGTAATGGCATTTTGCCCAACCGTACAGGGACCTGATGTGACCACGCTGGGAACGTTATGTGCAGGACTCACCTCCCTACCCCTGAAGGAGTCAATGAACCTTCACTTTCCACGACAAGTAGTTTGTTGTGTGAAGAGAGATTGGGCAGATTGGCTCTGTCCTCTTACATTCAAATTGATGAAAAAGTTATCTGATTTTAACAAAAATTCTGGTAGGTACTGACAGCTTAGCTGCAGGGACAACGCTTTCCCATGCTGAAGTGTCTGGAACCGGGGTTGCTAACTACTGATTGAATTTACACTACAACTTGAGAGGAAGAAGCATAAGTCAGGTGTATCAGTGTCACAATGGAATAAGGGGAATTCCAGAGGCATGAGAGAAGAGCTTGCCCAGGAGGACTGGAGGAGGATACTGGCAGTGATGACTGCAGAGCAGAGGTGGCTGAAGTTTCTGGGAATAGTTCACAAAGTTAAAGATAGGTATGTCCCACGGAAGAAGTTCTCAAATAGCAGGGCTAGGCAGCTGTGGCTGACAAGGAAGTTAAGGATTTCATAAAAGCCAAAGAAAGGGAATGTAAGTATGTAAATGGCAGGGCATTGAAGAATGCAGTAGAACAGAGTGATCTAGGAATAATGGTGCATAGTTCCCTGAAGGTGGAATCTCATGTGGATAGGGTGGTGAAGAAAGTTTTTGGTATGCTGGCCTTTATAAATCAGAGCATTGAGTATAGGAGTAGGGATGTAATGTTAAAATTGTACAAGGCATTGGTAAGGCCGAATTTGGAGTATTGTGTACAGTTCTGGTCACCGAATTATAGGAAAGATGTCAACAAAATAGAGAGAGTACAGAGACGATTTACTAGGATGTTACCTGGGTTTCAGCACCTGAGTTACAGAGAAAGATTGAACAAGTTGGGTCTTTATTCTTTGGAGCATAGAAGGTTGAGGGGGGACTTGATAGGTGTTTAAAATTTTGAGAGGGATAGATAGAGTTGATGTGGATAGGCTTTTTCCATTGAGAGTATGGGAGATTCAAACAAGAGGACATGAGTTGAGAGTTAAGGGGAAAAAGTTTAGGGGTAACATGAGGGGGGATTTCTTTACTCAGAGTGGTATCTGTGTGGAGCGAGCTTCCAGTAGAAGTGGTAGAGGCAGGTTCGATATTGTCATTTAAAGTAAAATTGGATAGGTAAATGGACAGGAAAGGAATGGAGGGTTATGGGCTGAGTGCGGGTCAGTGGGACTAGGTGAGAGTAAGAGTTCGGCACGGACTAGAAGGGCCGAGATGGCCTGTTTCCATGCTGTAATTGTTATATGGTTATAAGTTAGCAAAAGTGGGTGGGAAGTTGGGTGATTGGGAAGCTTTTAAAATCCAACTTAAGGCAACTAAAAAAGCTATAAGAAGGGAAAAGATGAAATATGAGGGCCGATAATATAAAGCAGAATACCAGAACTTTTTTTCCCAATTACATAAACAGTGAGTGCCATTGCTATTACAAAGGAAAAAGTGGCAGACAAACTGAAAGGTCTTAAGGTGGATAAGTCACCTGGGCCAGATGGACGACATCCCAGAGTCCTGAGAGAGGTTGCTGAAGAGATAACGGATGCGTTGGTCATGATCTTTCAAGAATCAATTGATTCTGGCATGGTCCCGGAGGACTGGAAGATTGCAAATGTCACTTCACTTTTTCAGAAAAGAGGAAGACAGGAGGGAGGAAATTATAGGCCGGTTAGCCTAACCTCGGTCCTTGGGAAAGTGCTGGAGTCTATTATTAAGGATGAGGGTTCAGGGTACTTGGAGACTAATGATAAAATAAGTCAAAGTCAGCATGGCATTGGATAAGGTGCCACGCACGTGGCTGCTTAACAATATAAAATCCTATGGTATTACGGGAAAGACACTGGCATGGATAGAGGAATGGCTGACAGGCAGGAGGCAGTGAGTGAGGGCCTTTTCTGGTTGGTTGCCAGTGACTAGTGGTGTTCCTCAGGGGTCAGTGTTGGAACCTCTACCTATCACGTTGTCTGTCAATGATTTAGATAATGGAATTGATGGCTTTGTGGCAAAGTTTGTGAATGATGTTCTGTGTGAGGAGTGGCGTGCCACACAGTCTTTCGTTCGGCGCCTTGTAAAAATGCCCGACACTGGCCTCTCAGGCCTGATCGACGTCATCATTTGCGAATGATACAAAGCTAGGTGGAGGGGTAGGCAATGCAATCACAGCAGGACTTAGCCATATTGGAAGAATGGGTAAAACGTGGCAGATGGAATACAGTGTTGGGAAATGTACGATAATGCACTTTGGTAAAAGGAACAATAGAGCGGACTATTATCTAAATGGGGAGAAGATTCAAACATCATAGGTGCAGAGGGACTTGGGAGTCCTTGTGCAAGACTCCCAGAAGGTTAATTTGCAGTTTGAGTCTGTGGTAAAGAAGACAAATACAATGTTGGCATTTACTTCAAGGGAAATTAAATATAAAAACAAGAAAATATTGCTGAGGCTTTCTCAGTCACTAATCAGGCCACACTTGGAATATTGTCAACAGTTCTGGGCTCCATATCTCAGAAAGGATGTGTTGTCATTGGAGAGAGTCCAGAGGAGGTTCACAGTGATGATTCCAGGAATGAAGGGGTTAACATATGAGGAGTGAATGGCGGCTTTGGGCCTGTACTCACTGGAATTTAGAAGAATGCAGAGGGGATCTCATTGAAACCCACCGAATGTTGAAAGGACCAGATAGGGTGGATGTGGGGAGGATAATTCCTTTGAGTGGGTACTGTATATCCAAACTAGAGGCCCACCCTCAGAATGGAGGGGTGACCTTTTAGAACAGAGGTGAGGAACATTTTGTGGCAGAGTGTGGTGAACCTGTGGAATGCTTGGCCACAGACTGAGGTGGAGGCCAAGTCCGTGGGTGCATTCAAAGCGGAAGTTAATAGATTCCTGATTGGTCAGGGAAACAAGGGATGTGGTGAGAGGGCAGGCGTATGGGGTTGAGTGGGATTGAAGGCTAGCCATGATGAAATGGCAGAGCAGACTCGATGGGCTGAATGGCCTAATTCTGCTCCTAAGTCTTATGGTCTTGCGGAATAAAGCATCAGCCATTTAGAACCGAAACAGAAAGAAATTTTGTCAGCCAAAGTTGGAATTCTCTGCCTAAGAGGCTGTGAAGGCCAACTTACAGATACAAAATTCCGGAGGAACTCAACAATTCAGGCAGCATCTCTGGAGAGGAATACCCAGTTTATATTTTGGGCCAAGACCCTTCATCGGGTCTGGAAAGGAACCGAGAATAAGGTGGGGAGGGGAAGGAGTACGAGTTGGCAGGTGATTGATGGACAGATGAGGTGGTAGGTAGGCTGTGCTGCTGCGTGTATTCAAGAAGGAAATCATTTTATTGTTAGACAGTGCAGGGAGATGACACTGAGGGAGGTATCATGTTGATGGGTCTGGTAGGCACGATGGACCAGCCGGCTCCCGATGGAGAGCTGGCAGAGACAGGCCGAGCAGAACGTTACAAGCCTGAGGTCCCAGTGGATCAGTCATCGTTCAGGACTGGACTTGGCGAGGGTCAGCAGCCTGGAACGTGATACTGGCAGCAAAGAGATTAAGCCAAGGACAGCTCAGCCAGGCCTTTCCATGAGCTCCTATTGAAAGGGAGAAACCACACTCGTGCACTCCAATCATCCAGGGAAGATTGAAAGATCTCAGCCAGAGCCCCAGCAGTCTCTTCCCTCACCCCCTGGAGCAGTCTGGGATCTACCTCCCACTAAGGCTTTAAATGTTCCCACTTTGCCAAGGTAGATCTTAAGTCATTTACGCTTACCTGTGCTGGATATTTTCTTATTTTAAAGGAATTGGACTTCTCCTGATTGAGTTCTTCTCTTTTTCCATAACCACTTTGAATAGTATGAAATCATGGTCACTATCTACAAACTTCTCCCGCACTGATGCGCTGTGGGGTGATGGAATGTATTCCCCAGGCCCAGCGATGCTCTTTTCCTGGTGATCTATCTACGTACCGAAACTCCCCCGGACACACTTCCAAAGTTCTGAGCCTTTAAAGTTCAGGCAACCCAAGTCAGGGAAGCCCCTCGTACTACAGCCCTACTTGTAAGTAGGTCCCTTGGTGCTCTGGGTCCCTGTCTCCTGTGGATTGTTGGCGAGTCTGTGACACACACCCAGCATAATCACAACAGCTGCTGTGTGTATATGGAGTCATTTGAGGACCCTTGTGGGATATCCCCCCTCAGTACTGATATAATGCATCCCCTACCAAACCGTGGAGTGCCACCTCCTCCTCAGTGACTCCACTCCAGGGTTCTCAGCTGCCAATGTCAGCAATATCGCAGTCCCAAGCGTTAAAGCTTTGAGTCACCTCTCGAGTTGGATTCTTTGCGTTAAAAGAAACCCATTTCAGCTTTGTACCCCCTCATACGCGTTAGTCACCCTTTAGACTCGGTGAGGACTTTCTCTTCCAGGTGGCGGAACATCGAGGTTCTCCCGTCGGACCAGCTTAAACCTCCCCCAACATTCTGATGTTGGTTCTGTCCTAGATTAGATTGATCCATTGGGAATATGGGATCCGGTTTGTCTAGGTTCCCCGCAGTTCCGATGCAGGGACTGTTCTTTGGCCTTGGGAGTCTCATTTTACCAGGGTTTTGACACACCAGAGGGGATCTATTGAAATTTACAGAGCTCCAACAGGGTTCCCTTACAAGGAGGTCGTTGCCACTGGTGTGGGCAGCTGGAAATGGGGCTCAGTGCAAGAGATTCCGAACTGAGGTGGTTCTGCTCTCCGTGGGTCCTGGAGAAGAGTCTTGGCCCAAAACGTCAACTGTTTATTCCACTCCATAGGTGAGGAGTTTCTCCAGATGTTTGTGTGCCTTACTGGAGCTCCAGAGAAATCTATTGACCCGAAGGACAGGGATCTTGTGGAATGTCCCACAGAGAGGAACATGCATACCTTAAACACACTGCTGGATCTGGAGGACCTCAGCGTCTTTGGAGAGGAATAGTCACGTTTCCAGCGAGACCCCTTCACCAGGAAACATCGACTGTTTATTCCTTTCGGTAGATGCTGCCTGACCTGCTGAGTTCCTCCAGCATTTTGTGTTTCTTTCTCCAGCTGGGAGCGTTAGTGCTGAGTGGATGAGGGTGCAGGGGGAGGAGGAGGGAGTCTGGCTGGAGGGTCCCCATCTGCCCCGGAACGGCGCATTGTAATCTACAGAAAAGCACTAATTCTTGTGCAACTTTCGACTTGCCGAGATGGATCCAGGAAATGGGAGGGGGAACACCCCGCCCACAAACGGACGAAGGTTATTAGCGGACTGCAGGAGGGGAGGAAGGAGCAGGAGACGGGAGCCGAGGGTGCAGAAGCGGACAGGCTGCGGAGCGGGGAGAGCGTGTGGCTCGGCCCGTCGGGTTGCGGACAGACATGAAGCCGTGGAAAGGCTGCTGCTGGCTGCTGCTGGCGCTGCTGGCGCTGGGGCTGCTGGTGACCATCGGCGTGCTGGCGTACCTGGTTGGGAGACGGTGCTGCCCGCCGCAAGCCCCCTACTCGCAGGCTGCCGTGGCCGCCGATTCCCGACTGTGCTCGCAGGTCGGCAGGTAAGAGCAGGGCGGACCGGGCCCCGGGATACGGTAACCGGGTCGACCACGCACCCTGAGATCCTGGCCGCGGAGTCGCAACTGCACCCAGCAAAATCCCGTGCTTCGCTCAGTGGAAGATACCGGGCGCCGAGGGCAGAGCCTCCGTGCACAGACACACACCACAGGGTTCCGGAGCCGTTCACAACGTACACAGGGTCCAGAGCTGCGCGCTCCCCTCCCTCCATCGGCACACATCCCAACTCCCACCTAAACCTCCGGGCAACGTTAACCAATTCCCACAACTAGTCAACAGACAGGAGGTGCAGGAGTAGGCCCTTCGGCCCTTCTAGCCAGCACCGCCATTCACTGTGATCATGGCTGATCATACACAATCAGTGCCCCGTTCCTGCCCTCTCCCCATATCCCTTGACCCCGCTATCTATAAGAGCTCTATCTAACTCTTTCTTGAAAGTATCCAGAGAATTGGCCTCCACTGCCTTCTGAGGCAGAGCATTCCACATATCCACAACTCTCTGGGTGAAAATTTTTTCCGCATTTCTGTTCTAAATGGCCTACCCCTTATTCTTAAACTGTGGCCTCTGGTTCTGGACTCACCCATCAGCGGGAACATGTTTCCTGCCCCCAGTGTGTCCAATCCCTTAATAATCTTATATGTTTCAATCAGATCCCCTCTCATCCTTCTAAATTCCAGTGTATACAAGCCCAGTCTCTCCAATCTTTCAACATAAACAGTCCCGCCATTCCGGGAATTAACCTCGTGAACCGACGCTGCACTCCCTCAATAGCAAGAATGTCCTTCCTCAAATTTGGAGACCAAAACTGCACACAATACTCCAGGTGGGGTCTCACCAGGGCCCTGTACAGCTGCAGAAGGACCTCTTTACTCCTATACTCAATTCCTCTTGTTATAAAAGCCAGCATGCCATTAGCTTTCTTCACTACCTGCTGTACCTGCATGCTTGCTTTCAGTGACTGATGTACAAGAACACCCAGATCTCGTACTTCCCCTTTTCCTAACTTGACTCCATTTAGATAGTAATCTGCTTTTCTGTTCTTGCCACCAAAGTGGATAACCTCACATTTATCCACATTAAATTGCATCTGCCATACATATCCCCACTCACCCAACCTGTCCAAGTCACCCTGCATTCTCATAACATCCTCCTGACATTTCACACTGCCACCCGGCTTTGTGTCATCAGCAAATTTGCTAATGTTACTTTTAATCCCTTCATCTAAATCATTGATGTGTATTGTAAACAGCTGCGGTCCCAGCACCGAACCTTGCGGTACCCCACTGGTCACAGCCTGCCATTCCGAAAGGGACCCGTTAATCACTACTCTTTGTTTCTTGTCAGCCAGCCAATTTTCAATCCATGTCAGTACTCTGCCCCCATACCATGTGCTCTAATTTTGCCCACTAATCTCCTATGTGGGACCTTATCAAAGGCTTTCTGAAAGTTCAGGTACACTACATCCACTGGCTCTCCCTTGTCCATTTTCATAGTTACATCCTGAAAAAATTCCAGATTAGTCAAGCATAATTTCCCCTTCATAAATCCATGCTGACTCGGACCGATCCTTCTGCTGCTATCCAAATGTGTCGTAATTTCCTCTTTTATAATTGACTCCAGCATCTTCCCCACCACTGATGTCAGGCTAACTGGTCTATAATTCCCTGTTTTCTCTCTCACTCCTTTCTTAAAAGGTAGAATAACATTAGCCACCCTCCAATCAGCAGGAACTGTTCCTGAATCTAAAGAACATTGGAAAATGATTACCAATGCGTCCACGATTTCTAGAGCCACCTCCTTAAGTACCCTGGGATGCAGACCATCAGTCCCTGAGGATTCATCAGCCTTCAGTCCCATCAGTCTACCCAACACCATTTTCTGCCTAATGTGAATTTCCTTCAGTTCCTCTGTTACCCTAGGTCCTCTGGCCACTATTACATCTGGGAGATTGTCTGTGTTTTCCCTAGTGAAGACAGATCCAAAGCACCTGTTCAGCTCATCTGCCATTTCCTTGTTCCCCATAATAAATTCACTCGTTTCTGTCTTCAAGGGCACAACTTTGGTCTGAACTAATTTTCTCCTCTTCACATACCTAAAGCAGCTTTTACTATCCTCCTTTATATTCTTGACTAGCTTACCTTTGTACCTCATCTTTTCTCCCATATTGCCTTTTTAGTTACCTTCCGTTGTTCTTTAAAAGTTTCCCAATCCTCTGGCTCCCTGTTCATCTTTGCTATGTTATACTTTTTCTCTTATTTTCATGCTGTCCTTGACTTCCCTTGTCAGCCATGGTCGCCCCTTACTCCCCTTAGAATCTTTCTTCTTCTTTGGAATGAACTGTTCCTGCACCTTCTGTATTATTCCCAGAAATACCTGCCATTGTTGTTCCACTGTCATCCCTGCTAGGGTATCCTTCCAGTCAACTTTGGCCAGCTCTTCCCTCTTGGTGCCATAGTCCCCTTTGTTCAACTGTAATACTGACACTTCCGATTTTCCCTTCTTCCTCTCAAATTGTAGATTAAAACTTATCATATTATGATCACTAACTCCTAATGGCTCCTTTACCTCGAGTTCCCTTATCAAATCTGGTTCATTACACAACACTAGATCCAGAATTTCCTTCTCCTTGGTAGGCTCCAGTACAAGCTGCTCTAAAATCCATCTCGGAGGCACTCCACAAACTCCCTTTCTTGGGGTCCAGTACCAACCTGATTTTCCCAGTCTACCTGCATGTTGAAATCCCCCATTACCTTTGCGACATGCTAATTTTAGCTCTTGATTCAACTTGCACCCTATATCCAGACCACTATTTGCAGGCCTGTAGATAACTCCAATTAGGGTCTTTTTGCCCTTAGAATTTCTCAGTTCTATCCATACTGACTCTACATCCCCTGATTCTGTGTCACCCCTCGCAAGGGGTCCTTCAGTCCTCACCAGCAGAGCCACCCCACCCCCTCTGCCCACCTGTCTGTCCTTGAATATTCATTTCCCAGCTCTTATTCCTACAACATCGTACTTGCCAATTTCCAACTGAGCCTCAAGCTCATCCACTTTATTTCTTATACTTCATGCATTCATATATAATACTTTTAATCCATTACTCCCCTTGCTTCTCACATCGATCCCTATTGCACTTGGCCATACTTCCCGATCCCTTCCTGAGCTTTCTGCCCCTTTAATTCTGTTGTCTTTCTTAACTTTTCTTATTCTCTCTTTCCCTTTAACTCCATCCTTATTTTTCCAGTTCGTCTCCTCCCCCCCACTTATTAGTTTAAACACACCCGTGTAGCAGTGGCAAACCTGCCTGCCAGAATGCTGGTCCCCTGCCTGTTAAGGTGCAACCCATCTCCTTTGTACAATTCATCCCTTTCCCAAAACAGATCCCAGTGGTCTAAGAATCTAAAACCCTGCTTGCCGCACCAGCTCCTCAGCCACACATTGAGATCCCATATCTCCCTGTTCCTGCCCTCACCGGCACGAGGAACGGGAAGCAAACTGGAGGTCCTGCTTTTCAGCCTTCTTCCGGGTTCTCTGTAGTCACGCTGCAGAATTTCTTTCCTCTTCTTCCCAACGTCATTTGTGCTGACATGCTCTACCACTTCCAGCTGTTCCCCTTCACCCTGCAATCGGTCCGTGACGTCCTGGATCCTGGCACCAGGGAGGCAACACACCATCCTTGAATCCCGCCTGTTGCCGCAGAAACCCCTTTCTGTACCTCTCACCTTGGAGTCCCCTACTGCCACGGCTCTGCCTCCTCAGCTTTGCTTCAGTGCCAAGCTTTGACTCGCAGACCTGTCCACCTCTCAGACTGACGGTGTCTTCTGTCTCGACAGCTTCTAAGAGAGTGAACCTGTTTTCAAGAGGCACATCCCCCGGGGTCTCCTGTACTCCAAGCATACATCCCTTCCTCATCGTCGCCCCCCTTCTCTCTTTCAATATCGTCAGAGTAACAATCTCACTGTAGGTTCTGTCCAGAAAACTCATTTTCCCAGATGAACCTGAGGTCATCCAGTTGCCTCTCCAGTGCCTCAGGAGCTGACCCTGGACACACTTTTCACAATTGTAGCAGCCAGAGGCACCATCAGTGTCCCTGACCTCCCACATCAGGCAAGCGTCAACCGTCACCTCTTCACCGCCTCGCCAAAGACGTGCACTTTCCTCACAAGGCGCCTCCCTCAACAAGGCCGCTCCTCTGCCGACCTTGAAAGTATGTGTTGCAGGCTGGTCCCGCCCAGTTTTTAAATCAACCACTCCTGAGAAGGACAGAAAACAGACTCCCTTCTCAGCCAATCCCCACGCTCTCTCCTTCGCTTGCCGCTCACTTGCTCCCGTGCTCGGCTCATTATTACACAGCAAGTGCAAACCCTTGGCATGCTCTCTCATACACAAAGGGTTCGACTCACCGCTCAGCTGCACCGGTTCTGTTTTTGAAGAGGTAACTAAGAAGGCCGACGCGGGAGCGTGGTAGATGCGGTCTATATGGACTTCAATAAGGTTCTTAGACATGAGAAAATCTGCAGATGCTGGGAATTCTGAGCAACACACACACAGTGCTGGAGGAAACCAGCAAGCGTAAGATACCCCTCCAAGAGACTACTTAAGCTTTTTCGGGATCAGAATCCCTTGAAGAGAGTCGGCAGTAGTCCCAGAAGCCTGCTGAGTTCCCGCAGCATTGCGCGTGTGTGTGTTGCATGGTAATGTTTTGACTTGATAGGGGTGCGTAAGATGACAGAGGCATAGATCGAGTGGACACCAGGGTGGAAATGGCTGTTACAAAGAGCACAATTTTAAGGCGACTAACGGGGATGTCAGGGGTTTTACTCAGTGATGGGTGCGTGAAATGTTCTGCGTGGGGGTGGCAGGGGCATATACATTTGGGGCATATAAGAAAGTCTGGGATAAGTATGTGGATGATTGAGAAATGGAGGCTATGTGAGAGAGAAGGGTTAGATTGATCTTAGAATAAGTTCAAAGGTTGGTAAAACATTGTGGGCTGAAGAGCTTGTACTGTGTAGTATTGTGTTACATAAGAACACAAGAAACGGGAGGAGGAGTCGGCCATCTGGCCCGTCGAGCCTGCTGGGCCATTCAATAAGATCATGTCTGATCTGGCCATGGGTTCATCTCCACCTACCTGTCTTTTCCCCAGATCCCTTAATTCCCCAACTAGGCAAAACTCTGTCCACCCTTGTCTTAAATATATTTACTGAGGCAGCCTCCACTGCTTCATTGGGCAGAGAATGCCACAGATTCACCACTCTCAGGGGAAAGCAGTTCCTCCTCATCTCCGTCCTAAACCTACTCCCTGAATCTTGAAGCTATGTCCCCTAGTTCTAGTCTCACCTACCAGTGGAAACAACTTTCCTGCCTCTATCTTATCCATCCCTTTCATAATTTTATATGTTTCTTTAAGATCTTCTCTCATTCTTCTGATTTCCAACCAGTCCAGTCCCAGGCGACTCAATCTCTCCTCATTGTCTAACCCCCTCATCTCTGGAATCAACCTGGTGAGCTTCCTCTGCTCCTTTGTGACAGGTTGCTGAGAAGGTGAGATCCAGGCAAATTGGCTGGATGGTAGAAAGCAGGGAGTGATGGTGGAAAGTTGTTTCTTGGACTGGAAGCCTGTGGGTTTCCCAGGAGCCCATGGTGTTGGATCTGCATCAACGATTTGAATGTGAACGTACAAGTCATGGGAGGGAGATTACAGACAATAGCGACAGAGGGATCTTGATCAGCGGGTTAAGTGGGCCGTGGAATGGCAAATGAAGATAAGTGTGAGGTGTCACATTTGGGAAGATTTTCACAGTGATAGGCAGGGCCCGGTGGACTATTGTAGAACATAGGCATCTTGCAGAACAAGTACATCATTCCTGAAAGAAGTGGCACAGGTAGAGAGGGTGGTGAGGACACACTGGCCCTCATCAGTCAGGACACTGAGTATAGCAGTTGGGAGGTTACGTCGCAGGACTACAAGACGTTAGTGCTGTTGCATTTGGAATATCGTGTTCAGTTTTGGTCACACCTTTATAGGAAAGATGCCATTGTGCTGGAGAGAGTGCAGAAAATGTTTATGAGGATGTTGTCAAGGACTGAGTTATAGGGAGAGGTTGACTTTATCTTCTGGAAGATAGGGGAACATCTCACAGAAGTGGATCAGACCACGAGGGGCACAGAAGAGAATGCGGTCTTTTCCCAAGCATGGGGAAATCAGGAACTAGAGGGCATAGGTTTAAGGTGAGAAGCGAAAGATTTAATAGGAACATGAGTGGCAAATTTATTCATCCACAGGGAGGTCAGCACATGGAATGAGTTGTCAGAGAAGTAGTAAAGGCCGGTACATCAACAACATTTAAAAGTTATTTGGATATATTGATAAACACAAGAGATTCTATGGACACTGGAAATCCAGAGTAAAATGCACAAATGCTGGAGGAACTCAGCAGGGCAGGCAGCATCTATGTAAAGGAACAAAGAGTCTGTTTTGTTCTGAGGCCCTTCACCAGGAAGTTTGGAGAGAAATTGGCCGAGCATTGGCTCAGGTGTGCATCTTTGTCAACATGTACCACGTGACTGAAGGGCTGGCTTAGACAACAGACAATAGGTGCAGAAGTAGACCATTCGGCCCCTCGAGTCTGCACCGAGGCTTCTGTGCTGATTAACTTGCTAGCTCTAACGAAGCACATCCTGTTCACTATTACACAGTGTACGGACTCACTTCAGGAGTGCTCAGTACTTGCTGAAGAAAAGCACACCTTGACTAACAGTGCAATGCCAGCTCCACACTTTGCACTGCGTCTTGTCCGAGAATTCCCTACCCCCCAGGACCGCCTATGTCAACCACATTACAGTGATGGTGACAATGTTATAGTCCCATAGGTTAATTTCAACTTGGAAATCCTTGCAAAGCAATGGGCGTGTGGTGTGTGCAGCTGATGTTGACCTGGCACTGTGTGCTGTGGATTGGTGAGTGGTTCTGCAAAATCACGTGCATCCAGAATCTTTCTTTAACCTTTCCAGCTTAACACCATCCTTCCTATAGCTGAATGAATGCAACACTCCCAATGTTCTCAGTGACATCCCGTACGCCACTCCCAAAGATATCTCAGTGACATCCCGTACGACACTCCCAATGAGATCTCAGTGACATCCCGTACGACACTCCCAATGAGATCTCAGCGACATCCCGTACGACACTCCCAATGAGATCTCAGTGACATCCCGTACGACACTCCCAATGAGATCTCAGTGACATCCCGTACGACACTCCCAATGAGATCTCAGTGACATCCCCTACGACACTCCCAATGAGATCTCAGTGACATCCCCTACGACACTCCCAATGAGATCTCAGTGACATCCCGTACGACACTCCCA
Organism: Hypanus sabinus; assembly: GCF_030144855.1. Classification (NCBI taxonomy): domain Eukaryota; kingdom Metazoa; phylum Chordata; class Chondrichthyes; order Myliobatiformes; family Dasyatidae; genus Hypanus; species Hypanus sabinus. Next base: position 157,025,266 of record NC_082715.1, on the reverse strand, counting down.
ATGAGATCTCAGTGACATCCCGTACGACACTCCCAATGAGATCTCAGTGACATCCCGTACGACACTCCCAATGAGATCTCAGTGACAACCCGTACGACACTCCCAATGATATCTCAGTGACATCCCGTACGACACTCCCAATGAGATCTCAGTGACATCCCGTACGACACTCCCAATGAGATCTCAGTGACATCCCGTACGACACTCCCAATGAGATCTCAGTGACATCCCGTACGACACTCCCAATGAGATCTCAGTGACATCCCCTACGACACTCCCAATGAGATCTCAGTGACATCCCGTACGACACTCCCAATGAGATCTCAGTGACATCCCGTACGACACTCCCAATGAGATCTCAGTGACATCCCGTACGACACTGCCAATGAGATCTCAGTGACATCCCGTACGACACTCCCAATGAGATCTCAGTGACATCCCGTACGACACTCCCAATGAGATCTCAGTGACATCCCGTACGACACTCCCAATGAGATCTCAGTGACATCCCGTACGACACTCCCAATGAGATCTCAGTGACAACCCGTACGACACTCCCAATGATATCTCAGTGACATCCCGTACGACACTCCCAATGAGATCTCAGTGACATCCCCTACGACACTCCCAATGAGATCTCAGTGACATCCCGTACGACACTCCCAATGAGATCTCAGTGACATCCCCTACGACACTCCCAATGATATCTCAGTGACAACCCGTACGACACTCCCAATGATATCTCAGTGACATCCCGTACGACAATCCCAATGAGATCTCAGTGACATCCCCTACGACACTCCCAATGAGATCTCAGTGACATCCCGTACGACACTCCCAATGAGATCTCAGTGACATCCCCTACGACACTCCCAATGATATCTCAGTGACATCCCCTACGACACTCCCAATGAGATCTCAGTGACATCCCGTACGACACTCCCAGTGAGATCTCAGTGACATCCCCTACGACACTCCCAGTGATATCTCAGTGACATCCCCTACGACACTCCCAATGAGATCTCAGTGACATCCCGTACGACACTCCCAATGGGATCTCAGTGACATCCCGTACGACACTCCCAATGAGATCTCAGTGACATCCCGTAAGACACTCCCAATGATATCTCAGTGACATCCCGTACGACACTCCCAATGAGATCTCAGTGACATCCCGTACGACACTCCCAATGAGATCTCAGTGACAACCCGTACGACACTCCCAATGATATCTCAGTGACATCCCGTACGACACTCCCAATGAGATCTCAGTGACATCCCCTACGACACTCCCAATGAGATCTCAGTGACATCCCGTACGACACTCCCAATGGGATCTCAGTGACATTCCGTACGATACTCCCAATGAGATCTCAGTGACGTCCCGTACGACACTCCCAATGAGATCTCAGTGACATCCCGTACGACACTCCCAATGAGATCTCAGTGACATCCCGTACGACACTGCCAATGAGATCTCAGTGACATCCCATAGGACACTCCCAATGAGATCTCAGTGACATCCCGTACGACACTCCCAATGAGATCTCAGTGACATCCCCTACGACACTCCCAATGAGATCTCAGTGACATCCCCTACGACACTCCCAATGAGATCTCAGTGACATCCCGTACGACACTCCCAATGAGATCTCAGTGACATCCCGTACGACACTCCCAATGAGATCTCAGTGACATCCCGTACGACACTCCCAATGAGATCTCAGTGACAACCCGTACGACACTCCCAATGATATCTCAGTGACATCCCGTACGACACTCCCAATGAGATCTCAGTGACATCCCCTACGACACTCCCAATGAGATCTCAGTGACATCCCGTACGACACTCCCAATGAGATCTCAGTGACATCCCCTACGACACTCCCAATGATATCTCAGTGACAACCCGTACGACACTCCCAATGATATCTCAGTGACATCCCGTACGACAATCCCAATGAGATCTCAGTGACATCCCCTACGACACTCCCAATGAGATCTCAGTGACATCCCGTACGACACTCCCAATGAGATCTCAGTGACATCCCCTACGACACTCCCAATGATATCTCAGTGACATCCCCTACGACACTCCCAATGAGATCTCAGTGACATCCCGTACGACACTCCCAGTGAGATCTCAGTGACATCCCCTACGACACTCCCAGTGATATCTCAGTGACATCCCCTACGACACTCCCAATGAGATCTCAGTGACATCACGTACGACACTCCCAATGGGATCTCAGTGACATCCCGTACGACACTCCCAATGAGATCTCAGTGACATCCCGTAAGACACTCCCAATGATATCTCAGTGACATCCCGTACGACACTCCCAATGAGATCTCAGTGACATCCCGTACGACACTCCCAATGAGATCTCAGTGACAACCCGTACGACACTCCCAATGATATCTCAGTGACATCCCGTACGACACTCCCAATGAGATCTCAGTGACATCCCCTACGACACTCCCAATGAGATCTCAGTGACATCCCGTACGACACTCCCAATGGGATCTCAGTGACATTCCGTACGATACTCCCAATGAGATCTCAGTGACGTCCCGTACGACACTCCCAATGAGATCTCAGTGACGTCCCGTACGACACTCCCAATGATATCTCAGTGACATCCCGTACGACACTCCCAATGAGATCTCAGTGACATCCCGTACGACACTCCCAATGAGATCTCAGTGACATCCCGTACGACACTCCGAATGAGATCTCAGTGACATCCCGTACGACACTCCCAATGGGATCTCAGTGACATCCCGTACGACACTCCCAATGAGATCTCAGTGACATCCCGTACGACACTCCCAATGAGATCTCAGTGACATCCCGTACGACACTCCCAATGAGATCTCAGTGACAACCCTTACGACACTCCCAATGATATCTCAGTGACATCCCGTACGACACTCCCAATGAGATCTCAGTGACATCCCCTACGACACTCCCAATGAGATCTCAGTGACATCCCGTACGACACTCCCAATGAGATCTCAGTGACATCCCCTACGACACTCCCAATGATATCTCAGTGATATCCCCTACGACACTCCCAATGAGATCTCAGTGACATCCCGTACGACACTCCCAATGAGATCTCAGTGACATCCCGTACGACACTCCCAATGAGATCTCAGTGACATCCCGTAAGACACTCCCAATGATATCTCAGTGACATCCCGTACGACACTCCCAAAAAGATCTCAGTAACGTCCCATACGACACTCCCAATGAGATCTCAGTGACATCCCGTAAGACACTCCCAATGATATCTCAGTGACATCCCCTACGACACTCCCAAAAAGATCTCAGTGACGTCCCATACGACACTCCCAATGAGATCTCAGTAATATCCCGTAAGACACTCCCAATGATATCTCAGTGACAACCCGTACGACACTCCCAATGAGATCTCAGTGACATCCCGTAAGACACTCCCAATGATATCTCAGTGACATCCCCTACGACACTCCCAATGAGATCTCAGTGACCTCCCGTACGACACTCCCAATGGGATCTCAGTGACATCCCGTACGACACTCCCAATGAGATCTCAGTGACATCCCGTACGACTCTCCCAATGAGATCTCAGTGACATCCCGTACGACACTCCCAATGAGATCTCAGTGACATCCCCTACGACACTCCCAATGAGATCTCAGTGACATCCCGTACGACACTCCCAATGAGATCTCAGTGACATCCCCTACGACACTCCCAATGATATCTCAGTGACATCCCTTACGACACTCCCAATGAGATCTCAGTGACATCCCGTACGACACTCCCAATGAGATCTCAGTGACATCCCCTACGACACTCCCAATGAGATCTCAGTGACATCCCGTACGACACTCCCAATGAGATCTCAGTGACAACCCGTACGACACTCCCAATGATATCTCAGTGACATCCCGTACGACACTCCCAATGAGATCTCAGTGACATCCCCTACGACACTCCCAATGAGATCTCAGTGACATCCCGTACGACACTCCCAATGAGATCTCAGTGACATCCCCTACGACACTCCCAATGATATCTCAGTGATATCCCCTACGACACTCCCAATGAGATCTCAGTGACATCCCGTACGACACTCCCAGTGAGATCTCAGTGACATCCCCTACGACACTCCCAATGATATCTCAGTGACATCCCCTACGACACTCCCAATGAGATCTCAGTGACATCCCGTACGACACTCCCAATGAGATCTCAGTGACATCCCGTACGACACTCCCAATGAGATCTCAGTGACATCCCGTAAGACACTCCCAATGATATCTCAGTGACATCCCGTACGACACTCCCGAAAAGATCTCAGTAACGTCCCATACGACACTCCCAATGAGATCTCAGTGACATCCCGTACGACACTCCCAATGAGATCTCAGTGACATCCCGTACGACACTCCCAATGAGATCTCAGTGACATCCCGTAAGACACTCCCAATGATATCTCAGTGACATCCCGTACGACACTCCCAAAAAGATCTCAGTAACGTCCCATACGACACTCCCAATGAGATCTCAGTGACATCCCGTAAGACACTCCCAATGATATCTCAGTGACATCCCCTACGACACTCCCAAAAAGATCTCAGTGACGTCCCATACGACACTCCCAATCAGATCTCAGTAATATCCCGTAAGACACTCCCAATGATATCTCAGTGACAACCCGTACGACACTCCCAATGAGAACTCAGTGACATCCCGTAAGACACTCCCAATGATATCTCAGTGACATCCCCTACGACACTCCCAATGAGATCTCAGTGACCTCCCGTACGACACTCCCAATGGGATCTCAGTGACATCCCGTAAGACACTCCCAATGAGATCTCAGTGACATCCCGTACGACACTCCCAATGGGATCTCAGTGACATCCCGTACGATACTCCCAATGGGATCTCAGTGACATTCCGTACGATACTCCCAATGAGATCTCAGTGACGTCCCGTACGACACTCCCAATGAGATCTCAGTGACGTCCCGTACGACACTCCCAATGATATCTCAGTGACGTCCCGTACGACACTCCCAATGAGATCTCAGTGACGTCCCGTACGACACTCCCAATGAGATCTCAGTGACATCCCGTACGACACTCCCAATGAGATCTCAGTGACATCCCGTACGACACTCCCAATGAGATCTCAGTGACAACCCGTACGACACTCCCAATGATATCTCAGTGACATCCCGTACGACACTCCCAATGAGATCTCAGTGACATCCCCTACGACAGTCCCAATGAGATCTCAGTGACATCCCGTACGACACTCCCAATGAGATCTCAGTGACATCCCCTACGACACTCCCAATGAGATCTCAGTGACAACTCGTACGACACTCCCAATGATATCTCAGTGACATCCCGTACGACACTCCCAATGAGATCTCAGTGACATCCCGTACGACACTCCCAATGATATCTCAGTGACATCCCGTACGACACTCCCAATGAGATCTCAGTGAGATTCCCTACGACACTCCTAATGAGATCTCAGTGACATCCCGTACGACACTCCCAATGGGATCTCAGTGACATTCCGTACGATACTCCCAATGAGATCTCAGTGACGTCCCGTACGACACTCCCAATGAGATCTCAGTGACGTCCCGTACGACACTCCCAATGATATCTCAGTGACATCCCGTACGACACTCCCAATGAGATCTCAGTGACATCCTGTAAGACACTCCCAATGAGATCTCAGTGACATCCCGTACGACACTCCCAATGGGATCTCAGTGACATCCCGTACGACACTCCCAATGAGATCTCAGTGACATCCCCTACGACACTCCCAATGATATCTCAGTGACAACCCGTACGACACTCCCAATGATATCTCAGTGACATCCCGTACGACAATCCCAATGAGATCTCAGTGACATCCCGTAAGACACTCCCAATGATATCTCAGTGACATCCCGTACGACACTCCCAAAAAGATCTCAGTAACGTCCCATACGACACTCCCAATGAGATCTCAGTGACATCCCGTAAGACACTCCCAATGATATCTCAGTGACATCCCCTACGACACTCCCAAAAAGATCTCAGTGACGTCCCATACGACACTCCCAATGAGATCTCAGTAATATCCCGTAAGACACTCCCAATGATATCTCAGTGACAACCCGTACGACACTCCCAATGAGATCTCAGTGACATCCCGTAAGACACTCCCAATGATATCTCAGTGACATCCCCTACGACACTCCCAATGAGATCTCAGTGACAACCCGTACGACACTCCCAATGATATCTCAGTGACATCCCGTACGACACTCCCAATGAGATCTCAGTGACATCCCCTACGACACTCCCAATGAGATCTCAGTGACATCCCGTACGACACTCCCAATGAGATCTCAGTGACATCCCCTACGACACTCCCAATGATATCTCAGTGATATCCCCTACGACACTCCCAATGAGATCTCAGTGACATCCCGTACGACACTCCCAGTGAGATCTCAGTGACATCCCCTACAACACTCCCAATGATATCTCAGTGACATCCCCTACGACACTCCCAATGAGATCTCAGTGACATCCCGTACGACACTCCCAATGAGATCTCAGTGACATCCCGTACGACACTCCCAATGAGATCTCAGTGACATCCCGTAAGACACTCCCAATGATATCTCAGTGACATCCCGTACGACACTCCCAAAAAGATCTCAGTAACGTCCCATACGACACTCCCAATGAGATCTCAGTGACATCCCGTACGACACTCCCAATGAGATCTCAGTGACATCCCGTACGACACTCCCAATGAGATCTCAGTGACATCCCGTAAGACACTCCCAATGATATCTCAGTGACATCCCGTACGACACTCCCAAAAAGATCTCAGTAACGTCCCATACGACACTCCCAATGAGATCTCAGTGACATCCCGTAAGACACTCCCAATGATATCTCAGTGACATCCCCTACGACACTCCCAAAAAGATCTCAGTGACGTCCCATACGACACTCCCAATCAGATCTCAGTAATATCCCGTAAGACACTCCCAATGATATCTCAGTGACAACCCGTACGACACTCCCAATGAGAACTCAGTGACATCCCGTAAGACACTCCCAATGATATCTCAGTGACATCCCCTACGACACTCCCAATGAGATCTCAGTGACCTCCCGTACGACACTCCCAATGGGATCTCAGTGACATCCCGTAAGACACTCCCAATGAGATCTCAGTGACATCCCGTACGACACTCCCAATGGGATCTCAGTGACATCCCGTACGACACTCCCAATGGGATCTCAGTGACATTCCGTACGATACTCCCAATGAGATCTCAGTGACGTCCCGTACGACACTCCCAATGAGATCTCAGTGACGTCCCGTACGACACTCCCAATGATATCTCAGTGACGTCCCGTACGACACTCCCAATGAGATCTCAGTGACGTCCCGTACGACACTCCCAATGAGATCTCAGTGACGTCCCGTACGACACTCCCAATGAGATCTCAGTGACATCCCGTACGACACTCCCAATGAGATCTCAGTGACAACCCGTACGACACTCCCAATGATATCTCAGTGACATCCTGTACGACACTCCCAATGAGATCTCAGTGACATCCCCTACGACACTCCCAATGAGATCTCAGTGACATCCCGTACGACACTCCCAATGAGATCTCAGTGACATCCCCTACGACACTCCCAATGAGATCTCAGTGACAACTCGTACGACACTCCCAATGATATCTCAGTGACATCCCGTACGACACTCCCAATGAGATCTCAGTGACATCCCGTACGACACTCCCAATGATATCTCAGTGACATCCCGTACGACACTCCCAATAAGATCTCAGTGAGATTCCCTACGACACTCCTAATGAGATCTCAGTGACATCCCGTACGACACTCCCAATGGGATCTCAGTGACATTCCGTACGATACTCCCAATGAGATCTCAGTGACGTCCCGTACGACACTCCCAATGAGATCTCAGTGACGTCCCGTACGACACTCCCAATGATATCTCAGTGACATCCCGTACGACACTCCCAATGAGATCTCAGTGACATCCTGTAAGACACTCCCAATGAGATCTCAGTGACATCCCGTACGACACTCCCAATGGGATCTCAGTGACATCCCGTACGACACTCCCAATGAGATCTCAGTGACATCCCCTACGACACTCCCAATGATATCTCAGTGACATCCCCTACGACAATCCCAATCAGATCTCAGTGACATCCCGTACGACACTCCCAGTGAGATCTCAGTGACATCCCCTACGACACTCCCAATGATATCTCAGTGACATCCCCTACGACACTCCCAATGAGATCTCAGTGACATCCCGTACGACACTCCCAATGAGATCTCAGTGACATCCCGTACGACACTCCCAATGAGATCTCAGTGACATCCCGTAAGACACTCCCAATGATATCTCAGTGACATCCCGTACGACACTCCCAATGAGATCTCAGTGACATCCCGTACGACACTCCCAATGAGATCTCAGTGACAACCCGTACGACACTCCCAATGATATCTCAGTGACATCCCGTACGACACTCCCAATGAGATCTCAGTGACAGCCCCTACGACACTCCCAATGAGATCTCAGTGACATCCCGTACGACACTCCCAATGGGATCTCAGTGACATTCCGTACGACACTCCCAATGAGATCTCAGTGACGTCCCGTACGACACTCCCAATGGGATCTCAGTGACATTCCGTACGACACTCCCAATGAGATCTCAGTGACGTCCCGTACGACACTCCCAATGAGATCTCAGTGACGTCCCATACGACACTCCCAATGATATCTCAGTGACATCCCGTACGACACTCCCAATGAGATCTCAGTGACATCCCGTACGACACTCCCAATGAGATCTCAGTGACATCCCGTAAGACACTCCCAATGATATCTCAGTGACATCCCGTACGACACTCCCAATGAGATCTCAGTGACATCCCGTACGACACTCCCAATGAGATCTCAGTGACAACCCGTACGACACTCCCAATGATATCTCAGTGACATCCCGTACGACACTCCCAATGAGATCTCAGTGACAGCCCCTACGACACTCCCAATGAGATCTCAGTGACATCCCGTACGACACTCCCAATGGGATCTCAGTGACATTCCGTACGACACTCCCAATGAGATCTCAGTGACGTCCCGTACGACACTCCCAATGAGATCTCAGTGACGTCCCATACGACACTCCCAATGATATCTCAGTGACATCCCGTACGACACTCCCAATGAGATCTCAGTGACATCCCGTAAGACACTCCGAATGAGATCTCAGTGACATCCCGTACGACACTCCCAATGGGATCTCAGTGACATCCCGTACGACACTCCCAATGAGATCTCAGTGACATCCCGTACGACACTCCCAATGAGATCTCAGTGACATCCCGTACGACACTCCCAATGAGATCTCAGTGACAACCCGTACGACACTCCCAATGATATCTCAGTGACATCCCGTACGACACTCCCAATGAGATCTCAGTGACATCCCCTACGACACTCCCAATGAGATCTCAGTGACATCCCGTACGACACTCCCAATGAGATCTCAGTGACATCCCCTACGACAGTCCCAATGATATCTCAGTGACATCCCCTACGACACTCCCAATGAGATCTCAGTGACATCCCGTACGACACTCCCAGTGAGATCTCAGTGACATCCCCTACGACACTCCCAATGATATCTCAGTGACATCCCCTACGACACTCCCAATGAGATCTCAGTGACATCCCGTACGACACTCCCAATGAGATCTCAGTGACATCCCGTACGACACTCCCAATGAGATCTCAGTGACATCCCGTACGACACTCCCAATGAGATCTCAGTGACATCCCGTACGACACTCCCAATGAGATCTCAGTGACATCCCGTACGACACTCCCAATGAGATCTCAGTGACATCCCCTACGACACTCCCAATGAGATCTCAGTGACAACTTGTACGACACTCCCAATGAGATCTCAGTGACATCCCGTAAGACACTCCCAATGATATCTCAGTGACATCCCGTACGACACTCCCAAAAAGATCTCAGTAACGTCCCATACGACACTCCCAATGAGATCTCAGTGACATCCCGTAAGACACTCCCAATGATATCTCAGTGACATCCCGTACGACACTCCCAAAAAGATCTCAGTGACGTCCCATACGACACTCCCAATGAGATCTCAGTGACGTCCCGTACGACACTCCCAATGAGATCTCAGTGACATCCCGTACGACACTCCCAATGAGATCTCAGTGACAACCCGTACGACACTCCCAATGAGATCTCAGTGACATCCCGTACGACACTCCCAATGAGTTCTCAGTGACATCCCCTACGACACTCCCAATGAGATCTCAGTGACATCCCCTACGACACTCCCAATGAGATCTCAGTGACATCCCGTACGACACTCCCAATGAGATCTCAGTGACATCCCGTACGACACTCCCAATGAGATCTCAGTGACATCCCGTACGACACTCCCAATGAGATCTCAGTGACATCCCGTACGACACTCCCAATGAGATCTCAGTGACATCCCGTACGACACTCCCAATGAGATCTCAGTGACGTCCCGTACGACACTCCCAATGAGATCTCAGTGACGTCCCGTACGACACTCCCAATGATATCTCAGTGACGTCCCGTACGACACTCCCAATGAGATCTCAGTGACGTCCCGTACGACACTCCCAATGAGTTCTCAGTGACGTCCCCTACGACACTCCCAATGAGATCTCAGTGACGTCCCCTACGACACTCCCAATGAGATCTCAGTGACATCCCGTACGACACTCCCAATGAGATCTCAGTGACATCCCCTACGACACGCACAATGAGATCTCAGTGACATCCCGTACGACACTCCCAATGAGATCTCAGTGACATCCCGTACGACACTGCCAATGAGATCTCAGTGACATCCCGTACGACACCTCCAATGAGATCTCAGTGACATCCTGCACGACACTCCCAATGAGATCTCAGTGACATCCTGTACGACACTCCCAATGAGATCTCAGTGACATCCCCTACGACACTCCCAATGAGATCTCAGTGACATCCCGTAAGACACTCCCAATGATATCTCAGTGACATCCCGTACGACACTCCCAAAAAGATCTCAGTGACGTCCCGTACGACACTCCCAATGAGATCTCACTGACATCCCGTACGACACTCCCAATGAGATCTCAGTGACATCCCGTACGACACTCCCAATGAGATCTCAGTGACATCCCGTACGACACTCCCAATGAGATCTCAGTGACAACCCGTACGACACTCCCAATGATATCTCAGTGACATCCCGTACGACACTCCCAATGAGATCTCAGTGACATCCCCTACGACACTCCCAATGAGTTCTCAGTAACATCCCGTACGACACTCCCAGTGAGATCTCAGTGACATCCCGTACGACACTCCCAATGAGATCTCAGTGACATCCCGTACGACACTCCCAATGATATCTCAGTGACATCCCCTACGACACTCCCAATGAGATCTCAGTGACATCCCGTACGACACTCCCAATGAGATCTCAGTGACATCCCGTACGACACTCCCAAAAAGATCTCAGTGACGTCCCGTACGACACTCCCAATGAGATCTCAGTGACATCCCGTACGACACTCCCAATGAGATCTCAGTGACATCCCGTACGACACTCCCAATGAGATCTCAGTGACAACCCGTACGACACTCCCAATGATATCTCAGTGACATCCCGTACGACACTCCCAATGAGCTCTCAGTGACATCCCCTACGACACTCCCAATGAGATCTCAGTGACATCCCGTACGACACTCCCAATGAGATCTCAGTGACATCCCCTACGACACTCCCAATGATATCTCAGTGACATCCCCTACGACACTCCCAATGAGATCTCAGTGACATCCCGTACGACACTCCCAGTGAGATCTCAGTGACATCCCCTACGACACTCCCAATGATATCTCAGTGACATCCCCTACGACACTCCCAATGAGATCTCAGTGACATCCCGTACGACACTCCCAATGAGATCTCAGTGACGTCCCGTACGACACTCCCAATGAGATCTCAGTGACGTCCCGTAAGACACTCCCAATGATATCTCAGTGACATCCCGTACGACACTCCCAATGAGATCTCAGTGACATCCCGTACGACACTCCCAATGAGATCTCAGTGACATCCCGTACGACACTCCCAATGAGATCTCAGTGACATCCCGTACGACACTCCCAATGAGATCTCAGTGACATCCCGTACGACACTCCCAATGAGATCTCAGTGACATCCCGTACGACACTCCCAATGAGATCTCAGTGACATCCCGTACGACACTCCCAATGAGATCTCAGTGACATCCCGTACGACACTCCCAATGAGATCTCAGTGACATCCCCTACGACACGCCCAATGAGATCTCAGTGACATCCCGTACGACACTCCCAATGAGATCTCAGTGACATCCCGTACGACACTCCCAATGAGATCTCAGTGACATCCCGTACGAAACTCCCAATGAGATCTCAGTGACATCCCGTACGACACTGCCAATGAGATCTCAGTGACATCCCGTACGACACTCCCAATGAGATCTCAGTGACGTCCCGTACGACACTCCCAATGAGATCTCAGTGACGTCCCGTACGACACTCCCAATGAGATCTCAGTGACGTCCCGTACGACACTCCCAATGAGATCTCAGTGACGTCCCGTACGACACTCCCAATGAGATCTCAGTGACGTCCCGTACGACACTCCCAATGAGATCTCAGTGACGTCCCGTACGACTCTCCCAATGAGATCTCAGTGACATCCCGTACGACACTCCCAATGAGATCTCAGTGACATCCCGTACGACACTCCCAATGAGATCACAGTGACATCCCGTACGACACTCCCAGTGAAATGTCAGTGACGTCCCGTACGACACGCCCAGTGAGATCTCAGTGACGTCCCGTACGACACTCCCAATGAGATCTCAGTGACAACCCTTACGACTCTCCCAATGAGATCTCAGTGACAACCCTTACGACTCTCCCAATGAGATCCCAGTGACGTCCCGTACGACACTCCCAATGAGATCTCAGTGACGTCCCGTACGACACTCCCAATGAGATCTCAGTGACGTCCCGTACGACACTCCCAATGATATCTCAGTGATATCCCGTACGACACTCCCAATGAGATCTCAGTGACATCCCCTACGACACTCCCAATGAGATCTCAGTGACATCCCGTACGACACTCCCAATGAGATCTCAGTGACATCCCGTACGACACTCCCAATGAGATCTCAGTGACATCCCGTACGACACTCCCAATGAGATCTCAGTGACATCCCGTACGACACTCCCAAAAAGATCTCAGTGACGTCCCGTACGACACTCCCAATGAGATCTCAGTGACATCCCGTACGACACTCCCAATGAGATCTCAGTGACGTCCCGTACGACACTCCCAATGAGATCTCAGTGACAACCCGTACGACACTCCCAATGATATCTCAGTGACATCCCGTACGACACTCCCAATGAGATCTCAGTGACATCCCCTACGACACTCCCAATGAGATCTCAGTGACATCCCGTACGACATTCCCAATGAGATCTCAGTGACATCCCCTACGACACTCCCAATGATATCTCAGTGACATCCCCTACGACACTCCCAATGAGATCTCAGTGACATCCCGTACGACACTCCCAGTGAGATCTCAGTGACATCCCCTACGACACTCCCAATGATATCTCAGTGACATCCCCTACGACACTCCCAATGAGATCTCAGTGACATCCCGTACGACACTCCCAATGAGATCTCAGTGACATCCCCTACGACACTCCCAATGATATCTCAGTGACATCCCCTACGACACTCCCAATGAGATCTCAGTGACATCCCGTACGACACTCCCAGTGAGATCTCAGTGACATCCCCTACGACACTGCCAATGATATCTCAGTGACATCCCGTACGACACTCCCAATGAGATCTCAGTGACATCCCGTACGACACTCCCAATGAGATCTCAGTGACATCCCGTACGACACTCCCAATCAGATCTCAGTGACATCCCGTACGACACTCCCAATGAGATCTCAGTGACATCCCGTACGACACTCCCAATGAGATCTCAGTGACATCCCGTACGACACTCCCAATGAGATCTCAGTGACATCCCGTACGACACTCCCAATGAGATCTCAGTGACGTCCCGTACGACACTCCCAATGAAATCTCAGTGACGTCCCGTACGACACTCCCAATGATATCTCAGTGACGTCCCGTACGACACTCCCAATGAGATCTCAGTGACATCCCGTACGACACTCCCAATGAGTTCTCAGTGACGTCCCCTACGACACTCCCAATGAGATCTCAGTGACGTCCCCTACGACACTCCCAATGAGATCTCAGTGACATCCCGTACGACACTCCCAATGAGATCTCAGTGACATCCCGTACGACACTCCCAATGAGATCTCAGTGACATCCCGTACGACACTCCCAATGAGATCTCAGTGACATCCCGTACGACACTCCCAATGAGATCTCAGTGACATCCCGTACGACACCCCCAATGAGATCTCAGTGACATCCCGTACGACACTCCCAATGAGATCTCAGTGACATCCCGTACGACACTCCCAATGAGATCTCAGTGACGTCCCGTACGACACTCCCAATGATATCTCAGTGACGTCCCGTACGACACTCCCAATGAGTTCTCAGTGACGTCCCCTACGACACTCCCAATGAGATCTCAGTGACGTCCCCTACGACACTCCCAATGAGATCTCAGTGACATCCGGTACGACACTGCCAATGAGATCTCAGTGACATCCCGTACGACACTCCCAGTGAGATCTCAGTGACATCCCCTACGACACGCCCAATGAGATCTCAGTGACATCCCGTACGACACTCCCAATGAGATCTCAGTGACATCCCCTACGACACTCCCAATGAGATCTCAGTGACATCCCGTACGACACTCCCAATGAGATCTCAGTGACATCCCCTACGACACTCCCAATGATATCTCAGTGACATCCCCTACGACACTCCCAATGAGATCTCAGTGACATCCCGTACGACACTCTCAGTGAGATCTCAGTGACATCCCCTACGACACTCCCAATGATATCTCAGTGACATCCCCTACGACACTCCCAATGAGATCTCAGTGACATCCCGTACGACACTCCCAATGAGATCTCAGTGACATCCCGTACGACACTCCCAAAAAGATCTCAGTGACGTCCCGTACGACACTCCCAATGAGATCTCAGTGACATCCCGTACGACACTCCCAATGAGATCTCAGTGACATCCCGTACGACACTCCCAATGAGATCTCAGTGACAACCCGTACGACACTCCCAATGATATCTCAGTGACATCCCGTACGACACTCCCAATGAGATCTCAGTGACATCCCCTACGACACTCCCAATGAGATCTCAGTGACATCCCGTACGACACTCTCAGTGAGATCTCAGTGACATCCCCTACGACACTCCCAATGATATCTCAGTGACATCCCGTACGACACTCCCAATGAGATCTCAGTGACATCCCGTACGACACTCCCAATGAGATCTCAGTGACATCCCGTACGACACTCCCAAAAAGATCTCAGTGACGTCCCGTACGACACTCCCAATGAGATCTCAGTGACATCCCGTACGACACTCCCAATGAGATCTCAGTGACATCCCGTACGACACTCCCAATGAGATCTCAGTGACAACCCGTACGACACTCCCAATGATATCTCAGTGACATCCCGTACGACACTCCCAATGAGATCTCAGTGACATCCCCTACGACACTCCCAATGAGATCTCAGTGACATCCCGTACGACACTCCCAGTGAGATCTCAGTGACATCCCGTACGACACTCCCAATGAGATCTCAGTGACGTCCCGTACGACACTCCCAATGATATCTCAGTGACGTCCCGTACGACACTCCCAATGAGATCTCAGTGACATACCGTACGACACTCCCAATGAGTTCTCAGTGACGTCCCCTACGACACTTCCAATGAGATCTCAGTGACGTCCCCTACGACACTCCCAATGAGATCTCAGTGACATCCCCTACGACACGCCCAATGAGATCTCAGTGACAACCCGTACGACACTCCCAATGATATCTCAGTGACATCCCGTACGACACTCCCAATGAGATCTCAGTGACATCCCCTACGACACTCCCAATGAGATCTCAGTGACATCCCGTACGACACTCCCAGTGAGATCTCAGTGACATCCCGTACGACACTCCCAATGAGATCTCAGTGACGTCCCGTACGACACTCCCAATGATATCTCAGTGACGTCCCGTACGACACTCCCAATGAGATCTCAGTGACATACCGTACGACACTCCCAATGAGTTCTCAGTGACGTCCCCTACGACACTTCCAATGAGATCTCAGTGACGTCCCCTACGACACTCCCAATGAGATCTCAGTGACATCCCGTACGACACTCCCAATGAGATCTCAGTGACATCCCGTACGACACTCCCAATGAGATCTCAGTGACATCCCCTACGACACGCCCAATGAGATCTCAGTGACATCCCGTACGACAATCCCAATGAGATCTCAGTGACATCCCCTACGACACTCCCAATGAGATCTCAGTGACATCCCGTACGACACTCCCAATGAGATCTCAGTGACATCCCCTACGACACTCCCAATGATATCTCAGTGACATCCCCTACGACACTCCCAATGAGATCTCAGTGACATCCCGTACGACACTCTCAGTGAGATCTCAGTGACATCCCCTACGACACTCCCAATGATATCTCAGTGACATCCCCTACGACACTCCCAATGAGATCTCAGTGACATCCCGTACGACACTCCCAATGAGATCTCAGTGACATCCCGTACGACACTCCCAATGAGATCTCAGTGACATCCCCTACGACACTCCCAATGATATCTCAGTGACATCCCCTACGACACTCCCAATGAGATCTCAGTGACATCCCGTACGACACTCTCAGTGAGATCTCAGTGACATCCCCTACGACACTCCCAATGATATCTCAGTGACATCCCCTACGACACTCCCAATGAGATCTCAGTGACATCCCGTACGACACTCCCAATGAGATCTCAGTGACATCCCGTACGACACTCCCAAAAAGATCTCAGTGACGTCCCGTACGACACTCCCAATGAGATCTCAGTGACATCCCGTACGACACTCCCAATGAGATCTCAGTGACAACCCGTACGACACTCCCAATGATATCTCAGTGACATCCCGTACGACACTCCCAATGAGATCTCAGTGACATCCCCTACGACACTCCCAATGAGATCTCAGTGACATCCCGTACGACACTCTCAGTGAGATCTCAGTGACATCCCCTACGACACTCCCAATGATATCTCAGTGACATCCCCTACGACACTCCCAATGAGATCTCAGTGACATCCCGTACGACACTCCCAATGAGATCTCAGTGACATCCCGTACGACACTCCCAAAGAGATCTCAGTGACGTCCCGTACGACACTCCCAATGAGATCTCAGTGACATCCCGTACGACACTCCCAATGAGATCTCAGTGACATCCCGTACGACACTCCCAATGAGATCTCAGTGACAACCCGTACGACACTCCCAATGATATCTCAGTGACATCCCGTACGACACTCCCAATGAGATCTCAGTGACATCCCCTACGACACTCCCAATGAGATCTCAGTGACATCCCGTACGACACTCCCAGTGGGATCTCAGTGACATCCCGTACGACACTCCCAATGAGATCTCAGTGACATCCCGTACGACACTCCCAATGAGATCTCAGTGACATCCCGTACGACACTCCCAATGAGATCTCAGTGACATCCCGTACGACACTCCCATTGAGATCTCAGTGATGTCCCGTGTAATACTCCCTGTGAAATGTCAGTGACATCCCGTACGACACTCCCAATGAGATCTCAGTGACATCCCGTACGACACTCCCAATGAGATCTCAGTGACGTCCCGTACGACACTCCCAATGAGATCTCAGTGACGTCCCGTACGACACTCCCAATGAGATCTC
The DNA here is from genome assembly GCF_030144855.1 of Hypanus sabinus. Lineage (NCBI taxonomy): Eukaryota > Metazoa > Chordata > Chondrichthyes > Myliobatiformes > Dasyatidae > Hypanus > Hypanus sabinus. The sequence continues at coordinate 157,007,091 of NC_082715.1, read as the reverse complement.
AGTGACGTCCCGTACGACACTCCCAATGAGATCTCAGTGACGTCCCGTACGCCACTCCCAATGAGATCTCAGTGACGTCCCCTACGCCACTCCCAATGAGATCTCAGTGACAACCCGTACGCCACTCCCAATGAGAACTCAGTGACGTCCCGTACGCCACTCCCAATGAGATCTCAGTGACGTCCCGTACGCCACTCCCAATGAGATCTCAGTGACGTCCCGCACGCCACTCCCAATGAGATCTCAGTGACGTCCCGTACGCCGCTCCCAATGATATCTCAGTGACGTCACGTAGGCCACTCCCAATGAGATCTCAGTGATCTCCCGTGTAATACTCCCTGTGAAATGTCAGTGACATCCCGTACAACACTCCCAATGAGATCTCAGTGACATCCCGTACAACACTCCCAATGTTCTCAGTGACATCCCGTACGACACTCCCAATGATATCTCAGTGACATCCCGTACGACACTCCCATTGAGATCTCAGTGATGTCCCGTGTAATACTCCCTGTGAAATGTCAGTGACATCCCGTACGACACTCCCAATGAGATCTCAGTGACATCCCGTACGACACTCCCAATGAGATCTCAGTGACATCCCGTACGACACTCCCAATGAGATCTCAGTGACATCCCGTACGACACTCCCAATGAGATCTCAGTGACATCCCGTATGACACTCCCAATGAGATCTCAGTGACATCCCGTACGACACTCCCAATGAGATCTCAGTGACATCCCGTACGACACTCCCAATGAGATCTCAGTGACATCCCCTACGACACTCCCAATGAGATCTCAGTAACATCCCGTACGACACTCCCAGTGAGATCTCAGTGACATCCCCTACGACACTCCCAATGAGATCTCAGTGACATCCCGTACGACACTCCCAATGAGATCTCAGTGACATCCCATACGACACTCCCAATGAGATCTCAGTGACATCCCGTACGACACTCCCAATGAGATCTCAGTGACATCCCGTACGACACTCCCAATGAGATCTCAGTGACATCCCGTACGACACTCCCAATGAGATCTCAGTGACATCCCGTACGACACTCCCAATGAGATCTCAGTGACATCCCGTACGACACTCCCAATGAGATCTCAGTGACATCCCGTACGACACTCCCAATGAGATCTCAGTGACATCCCGTACGACACTCCCAATGAGATCTCAGTGACATCCCGTACGACACTCCCAATGAGATCTCTGTGACGTCCCGTACGACACTCCCAATGAGATCTCAGTGACGTCCCGTACGACACACCCAATGAGATCTCAGTGACATCCCATACGACACTCCCAATGAGATCTCAGTGACATCCCGTACGACACTCCCAATGATATCACAGTGACATCCCGTACGACACTCCCAATGAGATCTCAGTGACATCCCGTACGACACTCCCAATGGGATCTCAGTGACATCCCGTACGACACTCCCAATGAGATCTCAGTGACATCCCGTACGACACTCCCAATGAGATCTCAGTGACGTCCCGTACGACACTCCCAATGAGATCTCAGTGACGTCCCGTACGACACTCCCAATGATATCACAGTGACATCCCGTACGACACTCCCAATGAGATCTCAGTGACATCCCGTACGACACTCCCAATGAGATCTCAGTGACAACCCGTACGACACTCCCAATGATATCTCAGTGACATCCCGTACGACACTCCCAATGAGATCTCAGTGACATCCCCTACGACACTCCCAATGAGATCTCAGTGACATCCCGTACGACACTCCCAATGAGATCTCAGTGACATCCCCTACGACACTCCCAATGATATCTCAGTGACATCCCCTACGACACTCCCAATGAGATCTCAGTGACATCCCATACGACACTCCCAGTGAGATCTCAGTGACATCCCCTACGACACTCCCAATGATATCTCAGTGACATCCCCTACGACACTCCCAATGAGATCTCAGTGACATCCCGTACGACACTCCCAATGAGATCTCAGTGACATCCCGTACGACACTCCCAATGAGATCTCAGTGACATCCCCTACGACACTCCCAATCATATCTCAGTGACATCCCCTACGACACTCCCAATGAGATCTCAGTGACATCCCGTACGACACTCCCAGTGAGATCTCAGTGACATCCCCTACGACACTCCCAATGATATCTCAGTGACATCCCCTACGACACTCCCAATGAGATCTCAGTGACATCCCGTACGACACTCCCAATGAGATCTCAGTGACATCCCGTACGACACTCCCAGTGAGATCTCAGTGACATCCCGTACGACACTCCCAATGAGATCTCAGTGACATCCCGTACGACACTCCCAATGAGATCTCAGTGACATCCCGTACGACACTCCCAATGAGATCTCAGTGACATCCCGTACGACACTCCCAATGAGATCTCAGTGACGTCCCGTACGACACTCCCAATGAGATCTCAGTGACGTCCCGTACGACACTCCCAATGAGATCTCAGTGACGTCCCGTACGACACTCCCAATGAGATCTCAGTGACATCCCGTACGACACTCCCAATGAGTTCTCAGTGACGTCCCCTACGACACTCCCAATGAGATCTCAGTGACGTCCCCTACGACACTCCCGATGAGATCTCAGTGACATCCCCTACGACACTCCCGATGATATCTCAGTGACATCCCCTACGACACTCCCAATGAGATCTCAGTGACATCCCGTACGACACTCCCAATGAGATCTCAGTGACATCCCGTACGACACTCCCAATGAGATCTCAGTGACATCCCCTACGACACTCCCAATGATATCTCAGTGACGTCCCGTACGACACTCCCAATGAGATCTCAGTGACGTCCCGTACGACACTCCCAATGAGATCTCAGTGACATCCCGTACGACACTCCCAGTGAGATCTCAGTGACATCCCCTACGACACTCCCAATGATATCTCAGTGACATCCCCTACGACACTCCCAATGAGATCTCAGTGACATCCAGTACGACACTCCCAATGAGATCTCAGTGACATCCCGTACGACACTCCCAATGAGATCTCAGTGACATCCCGTACGACACTCCCAATGAGATCTCAGTGACATCCCGTACGACACTCCCAATGAGATCTCAGTGACATCCCGTACGACACTCCCAATGAGATCTCAGTGACATCCCGTACGACACTCCCAATGAGATCTCAGTGACGTCCCGTACGACACTCCCAATGAGATCTCAGTGACGTCCCGTACGACACTCCCAATGATATCTCAGTGACGTCCCGTACGACACTCCCAATGAGATCTCAGTGACATCCCGTACGACACTCCCAATGAGTTCTCAGTGACGTCCCCTACAACACTCCCAATGAGATCTCAGTGACGTCCCCTACGACACTCCCAATGAGATCTCAGTGACATCCCGTACGACACTCCCAATGAGATCTCAGTGACATCCCGTACGACACTCCCAATGAGATCTCAGTGACATCCCCTACGACACGCCCAATGAGATCTCAGTGACATCCCGTACGACACTCCCAATGAGATCTCAGTGACATCCCCTACGACACTCCCAATGAGATCTCAGTGACATCCCGTACGACACTCCCAATGAGATCTCAGTGACATCCCCTACGACACTCCCAATGATATCTCAGTGACATCCCCTACGACACTCCCAATGAGATCTCAGTGACATCCCGTACTACACTCTCAGTGAGATCTCAGTGACATCCCCTACGACACTCCCAATGATATCTCAGTGACATCCCCTACGACACTCCCAATGAGATCTCAGTGACATCCCGTACGACACTCCCAATGAGATCTCAGTGACATCCCGTACGACACTCCCAAACAGATCTCAGTGACGTCCCGTACGACACTCCCAATGAGATCTCAGTGACATCCCGTACGACACTCCCAATGAGATCTCAGTGACATCCCGTACGACACTCCCAATGAGATCTCAGTGACAACCCGTACGACACTCCCAATGATATCTCAGTGACATCCCGTACGGCACTCCCAATGAGATCTCAGTGACATCCCCTACGACACTCCCAATGAGATCTCAGTGACATCCCGTACGACACTCTCAGTGAGATCTCAGTGACATCCCCTACGACACTCCCAATGATATCTCAGTGACATCCCCTACGACACTCCCAATGAGATCTCAGTGACATCCCGTACGACACTCCCAATGAGATCTCAGTGACATCCCGTACGACACTCCCAGTGAGATCTCAGTGACATCCCGTACGACACTCCCAATGAGATCTCAGTGACATCCCGTACGACACTCCCAATGAGATCTCAGTGACATCCCGTACGACACTCCCAATGAGATCTCAGTGACGTCCCGTACGACACTCCCAATGAGATCTCAGTGACGTCCCGTACGACACTCCCAATGATATCTCAGTGACGTCCCGTACGACACTCCCAATGAGATCTCAGTGACATCCCGTACGACACTCCCAATGAGTTCTCAGTGACGTCCCCTACAACACTCCCAATGAGATCTCAGTGACGTCCCCTACGACACTCCCAATGAGATCTCAGTGACATCCCGTACGACACTCCCAATGAGATCTCAGTGACATCCCGTACGACACTCCCAATGAGATCTCAGTGACATCCCCTACGACACGCCCAATGAGATCTCAGTGACATCCCGTACGACACTCCCAATGAGATCTCAGTGACATCCCCTACGACACTCCCAATGAGATCTCAGTGACATCCCGTACGACACTCCCAATGAGATCTCAGTGACATCCCCTACGACACTCCCAATGATATCTCAGTGACATCCCCTACGACACTCCCAATGAGATCTCAGTGACATCCCGTACTACACTCTCAGTGAGATCTCAGTGACATCCCCTACGACACTCCCAATGATATCTCAGTGACATCCCCTACGACACTCCCAATGAGATCTCAGTGACATCCCGTACGACACTCCCAATGAGATCTCAGTGACATCCCGTACGACACTCCCAAACAGATCTCAGTGACGTCCCGTACGACACTCCCAATGAGATCTCAGTGACATCCCGTACGACACTCCCAATGAGATCTCAGTGACATCCCGTACGACACTCCCAATGAGATCTCAGTGACAACCCGTACGACACTCCCAATGATATCTCAGTGACATCCCGTACGGCACTCCCAATGAGATCTCAGTGACATCCCCTACGACACTCCCAATGAGATCTCAGTGACATCCCGTACGACACTCTCAGTGAGATCTCAGTGACATCCCCTACGACACTCCCAATGATATCTCAGTGACATCCCCTACGACACTCCCAATGAGATCTCAGTGACATCCCGTACGACACTCCCAATGAGATCTCAGTGACATCCCGTACGACACTCCCAATGAGATCTCAGTGACATCCCGTACGACACTCCCAATGAGATCTCAGTGACATCCCGTACGACACTCCCAATGAGATCTCAGTGACATCCCGTACGACACTCCCAATGAGATCTCAGTGACATCCCGTACGACACTCCCAAAAAGATCTCAGTGACGTCCCGTACGACACTCCCGATGAGATCTCAGTGACATCCCGTACGACACTCCCGATGAGATCTCAGTGACATCCCGTACGACACTCCCAATGAGATCTCAGTGACATCCCGTACGACACTCCCAATGAGATCTCAGTGACATCCCGTACGACACTCCCAATGAGATCTCAGTGACATCCCGTACGACACTCCCAAACAGATCTCAGTGACGTCCCGTACGACACTCCCGATGAGATCTCAGTGACATCCCGTACGACACTCCCAATGAGATCTCAGTGACATCCCGTACGACACTCCCAATGAGATCTCAGTGACATCCCGTACGACACTCCCAATGAGATCTCAGTGACGTCCCGTACGACACTCCCAATGATATCTCAGTGACGTCCCGTACGACACTCCCAATGAGATCTCAGTGACGTCCCGTACGACACTCCCAATGAGATCTCAGTGACGTCCCGTACGACACTCCCAATGAGATGTCAGTGACGTCCCGTACGACACTCCCAATGAGATCTCAGTGACTTCCCTTACGACACTCCCAATGAGATCTCAGTGACATCCCGTACGACACTCCCAATGAGATCTCAGTGACGTCCCTTACGACACTCCCAATGAGATCTCAGTGACGTCCCGTACGACACTCCCAATGAGATCTCAGTGACGTCCCGTACGACACTCCCAATGAGATCTCAGTGACGTCCCGTACGACACTCCCAATGAGATCTCAGTGACGTCCCGTACGACACTCCCAATGATATCTCAGTGACGTCCCGTACGACACTCCCAATGAGATCTCAGTGACGTCCCGTACGACACTCCCAATGAGATCTCAGTGACGTCCCGTACGACACTCCCAATGAGATCTCAGTGACGTCCCGTACGACACTCCCAATGAGATCTCAGTGACGTCCCGTACGCCACTCCCAATGAGATCTCAGTGACCTCCCGTACGCCACTCCCAATGAGATCTCAGTGACGTCCCCTACGCCACTCCCAATGAGATCTCAGTGACAACCCGTACGCCACTCCCAATGAGAACTCAGTGACGTCCCGTACGCCACTCCCAATGAGATCTCAGTGACGTCCCGTACGCCACTCCCAATGAGATCTCAGTGACATCCCGTACGCCACTCCCAATGAGATCTCAGTGACGTCCCGTACGCCACTCCCAATGATATCTCAGTGACGTCCCGTAGGCCACTCCCAATGAGATCTCAGTGATCTCCCGTGTAATACTCCCTGTGAAATGTCAGTGACATCCCGTACAACACTCCCAATGAGATCTCAGTGACATCCCGTACAACACTCCCAATGTTCTCAGTGACATCCCGTACGACACTCCCAATGATATCTCAGTGACATCCCGTACGACACTCCCATTGAGATCTCAGTGATGTCCCGTGTAATACTCCCTGTGAAATGTCAGTGACATCCCGTACGACACTCCCAATGAGATCTCAGTGTCATCCCGTACGACACTCCCAATGAGATCTCAGTGACATCCCGTACGACACTCCCAATGAGATCTCAGTGACATCCCGTACGACACTCCCAATGAGATCTCAGTGACATCCCGTACGACACTCCCAATGAGATCTCAGTGACATCCCGTACGACACTCCCAATGAGATCTCAGTGACATCCCCTACGACACTCCCAATGAGATCTCAGTAACATCCCGTACGACACTCCCAGTGAGATCTCAGTGACATCCCCTACGACACTCCCAATGAGATCTCAGTGACATCCCCTACGACACTCCCAATGTGATCTCAGTGACATCCCGTACGACACTCCCAATGAGATCTCAGTGACATCCCGTACGACACTCCCAATGAGATCTCAGTGACATCCCGTACGACACTCCCAATGAGATCTCAGTGACATCCCGTACGACACTCCCAATGAGATCTCAGTGACATCCCGTACGACACTCCCAATGAGATCTCAGTGACATCCCGTACGACACTCCCAATGAGATCTCAGTGACATCCCGTACGACACTCCCAATGAGATCTCAGTGACATCCCGTACGACACTCCCAATGAGATCTCAGTGACATCCCGTACGACACTCCCAATGAGATCTCTGTGACGTCCCGTACGACACTCCCAATGAGATCTCAGTGACGTCCCGTACGACACACCCAATGAGATCTCAGTGACATCCCATACGACACTCCCAATGAGATCTCAGTGACATCCCGTACGACACTCCCAATGATATCACAGTGACATCCCGTACGACACTCCCAATGAGATCTCAGTGACATCCCGTACGACACTCCCAATGGGATCTCAGTGACATCCCGTACGACACTCCCAATGAGATCTCAGTGACATCCCGTACGACACTCCCAATGAGATCTCAGTGACGTCCCGTACGACACTCCCAATGAGATCTCAGTGACATCCCGTACGACACTCCCAATGAGATCTCAGTGACATCCCGTACGACACTCCCAATGAGATCTCAGTGACATCCCGTACGACACTCCCAATGAGATCTCAGTGACATCCCGTACGACACTCCCAATGAGATCTCAGAGACATCCCGTACGACACTCCCAATGAGATCTCAGTGACATCCCCTACGACACTCCCAATGAGATCTGTGACGTCCCGTACGACACTCCCAATGAGATCTCGGTGACATCCCATACGACACTCCCAATGAGATCTCAGTGACATCCCCTACGACACTCCCAATGAGATCTGTGACGTCCCGTACGCCACTCCCAATGAGATCTGTGACGTCCCGTACGCCACTCCCAATGAGATCTCAGTGACATCCCGTACGACACTCCCAATGAGATCTCAGTGACATCCCGTACGACACTCCCAATGAGATCTCAGTGACGTCCCGTACGACACTCCCAATGAGATCTCAGTGACGTCCCGTACGACACTCCCAATGAGATCTCAGTGACGTCCCGTACGACACTCCCAATGAGATCTCAGTGACAACCCGTACGACACTCCCAATGAGATCTCAGTGACATCCCGTACGACACTCCCAATGAGATCTCAGTGACATCCCGTACGACACTCCCAATGAGATCTCAGTGACATCCCGTACGACACTCCCAATGAGATCTCAGTGACGTCCCCTACGACACTCCCAATGAGATCTCAGTGACATCCCGTACGACACTCCCAATGAGATCTCAGTGACATCCCGTACGACACTCCCAATGAGATCTCAGTGACATCCCGTACGACACTCCCAATGAGATCTCAGTGACATCCCGTACGACACTCCCAATGAGATCTCAGAGACATCCCGTACGACACTCCCAATGAGATCTCAGTGACATCCCCTACGACACTCCCAATGAGATCTGTGACGTCCCGTACGACACTCCCAATGAGATCTCAGTGACATCCCATACGACACTCCCAATGAGATCTCAGTGACATCCCCTACGACACTCCCAATGAGATCTGTGACGTCCCGTACGCCACTCCCAATGAGATCTGTGACGTCCCGTACGCCACTCCCAATGAGATCTCAGTGACATCCCGTACGACACTCCCAATGAGATCTCAGTGACATCCCGTACGACACTCCCAATGAGATCTCAGTGACGTCCCGTACGACACTCCCAATGAGATCTCAGTGACGTCCCGTACGACACTCCCAATGAGATCTCAGTGACGTCCCGTACGACACTCCCAATGAGATCTCAGTGACAACCCGTACGACACTCCCAATGAGATCTCAGTGACATCCCGTACGACACTCCCAATGAGATCTCAGTGACATCCCGTACGACACTCCCAATGAGATCTCAGTGACATCCCGTACGACACTCCCAATGAGATCTCAGTGACGTCCCCTACGACACTCCCAATGAGATCTCAGTGACATCCCGTACGACACTCCCAATGAGATCTCAGTGACATCCCGTACGACACTCCCAATGAGATCTCAGTGACATCCCGTACGACACTCCCATTGAGATCTCAGTGATGTCCCGTGTAATACTCCCTGTGAAATGTCAGTGACATCCCGTACGACACTCCCAATGAGATCTCAGTGACATCCCGTACGACACTCCCAATGAGATCTCAGTGACGTCCCGTACGACACTCCCAATGATATCTCAGTGACGTCCCGTACGACACTCCCAATGAGATCTCAGTGACGTCCCGTACGACACTCCCAATGAGATCTCAGTGACGTCCCGTACGACACTCCCAATGAGATGTCAGTGACGTCCCGTACGACACTCCCAATGAGATCTCAGTGACTTCCCTTACGACACTCCCAATGAGATCTCAGTGACATCCCGTACGACACTCCCAATGAGATCTCAGTGACGTCCCTTACGACACTCCCAATGAGATCTCAGTGACGTCCCGTACGACACTCCCAATGAGATCTCAGTGACGTCCCGTACGACACTCCCAATGAGATCTCAGTGACGTCCCGTACGACACTCCCAATGAGATCTCAGTGACGTCCCGTACGCCACTCCCAATGAGATCTCAGTGACGTCCCCTACGCCACTCCCAATGAGATCTCAGTGACAACCCGTACGCCACTCCCAATGAGAACTCAGTGACGTCCCGTACGCCACTCCCAATGAGATCTCAGTGACGTCCCGTACGCCACTCCCAATGAGATCTCAGTGACGTCCCGCACGCCACTCCCAATGAGATCTCAGTGACGTCCCGTACGCCGCTCCCAATGATATCTCAGTGACGTCCCGTAGGCCACTCCCAATGAGATCTCAGTGATCTCCCGTGTAATACTCCCTGTGAAATGTCAGTGACATCCCGTACAACACTCCCAATGAGATCTCAGTGACATCCCGTACAACACTCCCAATGTTCTCAGTGACATCCCGTACGACACTCCCAATGAGATCTCAGTGACATCCCATACGACACTCCCAATGAGATCTCAGTGACATCCCGTACGACACTCCCAATGAGATCTCAGTGACATCCCGTACGACACTCCCAATGAGATCTCAGTGACATCCCGTACGACACTCCCAATGAGATCTCAGTGACATCCCGTACGACACTCCCAATGAGATCTCAGTGACATCCCGTACGACACTCCCAATGAGATCTCAGTGACATCCCGTACGACACTCCCAATGAGATCTCAGTGACATCCCGTACGACACTCCCAATGAGATCTCAGTGACATCCCGTACGACACTCCCAATGAGATCTCTGTGACGTCCCGTACGACACTCCCAATGAGATCTCAGTGACGTCCCGTACGACACACCCAATGAGATCTCAGTGACATCCCATACGACACTCCCAATGAGATCTCAGTGACATCCCGTACGACACTCCCAATGATATCACAGTGACATCCCGTACGACACTCCCAATGAGATCTCAGTGACATCCCGTACGACACTCCCAATGGGATCTCAGTGACATCCCGTACGACACTCCCAATGAGATCTCAGTGACATCCCGTACGACACTCCCAATGAGATCTCAGTGACGTCCCGTACGACACTCCCAATGAGATCTCAGTGACGTCCCGTACGACACTCCCAATGATATCACAGTGACATCCCGTACGACACTCCCAATGAGATCTCAGTGACATCCCGTACGACACTCCCAATGAGATCTCAGTGACAACCCGTACGACACTCCCAATGATATCTCAGTGACATCCCGTACGACACTCCCAATGAGATCTCAGTGACATCCCCTACGACACTCCCAATGAGATCTCAGTGACATCCCGTACGACACTCCCAATGAGATCTCAGTGACATCCCCTACGACACTCCCAATGATATCTCAGTGACATCCCCTACGACACTCCCAATGAGATCTCAGTGACATCCCATACGACACTCCCAGTGAGATCTCAGTGACATCCCCTACGACACTCCCAATGATATCTCAGTGACATCCCCTACGACACTCCCAATGAGATCTCAGTGACATCCCGTACGACACTCCCAATGAGATCTCAGTGACATCCCGTACGACACTCCCAATGAGATCTCAGTGACATCCCCTACGACACTCCCAATCATATCTCAGTGACATCCCCTACGACACTCCCAATGAGATCTCAGTGACATCCCGTACGACACTCCCAGTGAGATCTCAGTGACATCCCCTACGACACTCCCAATGATATCTCAGTGTCATCCCCTACGACACTCCCAATGAGATCTCAGTGACATCCCGTACGACACTCCCAATGAGATCTCAGTGACATCCCGTACGACACTCCCAGTGAGATCTCAGTGACATCCCGTACGACACTCCCAATGAGATCTCAGTGACATCCCGTACGACACTCCCAATGAGATCTCAGTGACATCCCGTACGACACTCCCAATGAGATCTCAGTGACATCCCGTACGACACTCCCAATGAGATCTCAGTGACGTCCCGTACGACACTCCCAATGAGATCTCAGTGACGTCCCGTACGACACTCCCAATGAGATCTCAGTGACGTCCCGTACGACACTCCCAATGAGATCTCAGTGACATCCCGTACGACACTCCCAATGAGTTCTCAGTGACGTCCCCTACGACACTCCCAATGAGATCTCAGTGACGTCCCCTACGACACTCCCGATGAGATCTCAGTGACATCCCCTACGACACTCCCAATGATATCTCAGTGACATCCCCTACGACACTCCCAATGAGATCTCAGTGACATCCCGTACGACACTCCCAATGAGATCTCAGTGACATCCCGTACGACACTCCCAATGAGATCTCAGTGACATCCCGTATGACACTCCCAATGATATCTCAGTGACGTCCCGTACGACACTCCCAATGAGATCTCAGTGACGTCCCGTACGACACTCCCAATGAGATCTCAGTGACATCCCGTACGACACTCCCAGTGAGATCTCAGTGACATCCCCTACGACACTCCCAATGATATCTCAGTGACATCCCCTACGACACTCCCAATGAGATCTCAGTGACATCCAGTACGACACTCCCAATGAGATCTCAGTGACATCCCGTACGACACTCCCAATGAGATCTCAGTGACATCCCGTACGACACTCCCAATGAGATCTCAGTGACATCCCGTACGACACTCCCAATGAGATCTCAGTGACATCCCGTACGACACTCCCAATGAGATCTCAGAGACATCCCGTACGACACTCCCAATGAGATCTCAGTGACATCCCCTACGACACTCCCAATGAGATCTGTGACGTCCCGTACGACACTCCCAATGAGATCTCAGTGACATCCCATACGACACTCCCAATGAGATCTCAGTGACATCCCCTACGACACTCCCAATGAGATCTGTGACGTCCCGTACGCCACTCCCAATGAGATCTGTGACGTCCCGTACGCCACTCCCAATGAGATCTCAGTGACATCCCGTACGACACTCCCAATGAGATCTCAGTGACATCCCGTACGACACTCCCAATGAGATCTCAGTGACGTCCCGTACGACACTCCCAATGAGATCTCAGTGACGTCCCGTACGACACTCCCAATGAGATCTCAGTGACGTCCCGTACGACACTCCCAATGAGATCTCAGTGACAACCCGTACGACACTCCCAATGAGATCTCAGTGACATCCCGTACGACACTCCCAATGAGATCTCAGTGACATCCCGTACGACACTCCCAATGAGATCTCAGTGACATCCCGTACGACACTCCCAATGAGATCTCAGTGACGTCCCCTACGACACTCCCAATGAGATCTCAGTGACATCCCGTACGACACTCCCAATGAGATCTCAGTGACATCCCGTACGACACTCCCAATGAGATCTCAGTGACATCCCGTACGACACTCCCAATGAGATCTCCGTGATGTCCCGTGTAATACTCCCAGTGAAATGTCAGTGACGTCCCGTATGGCTGTAACATGGTGTTTTGAGTTCTTGTACTCATTGTTCTGACTGATGAAGGCAAGTGTTCTGTTGCTTCTTCTCCACCCTGTCTATTGTGTTGCAACTTTCTGGGAACTCTTTATCTGTACCCTTGGGTTTCTCTGTTCTAGTACTGTTTGCTATGTAGTATTGCCTGGTTTACTGACCACAATGCACCACCTCACATCTGTCTGAGTTAAATTCCATCTGCTATTCCTTCGCCCCATTGATCTAAATCCAGTTGTAATCTGAGACAAACTGCATCACCTGCTGACTTGCTAAGCAGGTTAATGACACTGATTCAGATTGTGAGCGGAGATGATCACAAACTATCACAAGCCTCCAGTCTGCAGAACAGTACCACATGAAGTCTCCAACCAGCAGCCAGCCTTGTGCCCTTTTGGCTCGTCCACCCCGGATCGCATGTGATCTAACTTTCCAGACAGCTCTACCAGTGCGATTGTGCCAGAGTCTCCCTGTCGAGAACACTGACCACATTGCCCTCATTGTGGTCTGCTCTACAAAAGTAGTTAAAGATGTGAGACATGGGTAGCCAGAGACGTTTTTCCAGTGCAGAAAAGGCTAATTCCAGGGGGCATAATTAACGGTGATAGGAGGGAGGTGTAGGGGTGCGTTGGCCTTCATCAACCGTAGGATTGAGTTTAAGAGCCGAGAGGTATTGTTGCAGCTATATTTGACCCTGGTCAGACCCCACTTGGAGTACTGTGCTCAGTTCTGGTCGCCTCACTACAGGAAGGATGTAGAAGCCATAGAAAGGGTGCAGAGGAGATTTACAAGGATGTTGCCTGGACTGGGGAGCTTGCCTTATGAGAATAGGTTGAGTGAACTTGGCCTTTTCTCCTTGGAGCGACGGAGATGAGAGGTGACCTGATAGAGGTGGACAAGGTGATGAGAGGCATTGATTGTGTGGATAGTCGGAGGCTTTTTCCCAGGGCTGAAATAACTAACACAAGAGGGCACAATTTTAAGGTGCTGGGGAGTAGGTACAGAGGAGATGTCAGGGGTAAGTTTTTTTACACAGAGAGCGGCGAGTACGTGGAATGGGCTGCTGGCGACGGTGGTGGAGGTGGATACGAATGGGTCTTTCAGGAGACTCTGAAAAATAGAGGGCTATGGGTAACCCTGGGTAATTTCTAAAGTAAGGATATATTTGGCACAGCATTGTTGTGCTGTAGGTTTCCTGTGTTTCAATGTGAGATGGTAGGTGCACAGAGTACCGTGTCAGGGCTGGTGGTGGAAGCAGGTGCATCATGGGCAATCTTATATCGGCACGTGAATCATCAAAATATGGATGGCTGTGTATAAGGAAGGGTTAGATTGATTTCCGTGTAGGTACCGTGGGGTGGCACAGTAGCAGAAGCGGAGAGGTTGACACAACACTGTATTGTTCAATTCCCACTGCTGCTTGCATGGAGTTTCTACATTCTCGCTGTGACCACGTGGGTTTCCTCCGGGTGCTCTGGTTTTCTCCCACAGACCAGAGACGTGGTGGTTGTCCCGTGATTGGGATAGGATTAACCAGCGGCGATTGTTGAGCTATTCTGCTCTGCGTGTCAATGAATGGTTAATGTCGGTCCAAAGGGCTTGTATTGTGCTGTAGTTCACAGTTCTGTCCTATCGTCTCCATGCTGTACTTCCCTGGTTTGTCCTTGCAGCCCTTCCCAAATGAAGGCACAGGCTTGGCCACCCCTCCGTATTCTGGTGCCCCACCTGACACAGTGCCAGTACTACAATTTCTTCCGCTGCTTTCCGCAGTGAGCCAGGCACCTCAACGTTGCCTTAAGAATTGTCGCTAAGTCTCCCTCATTGTGAAGTTGTAATGAATACTGTCATTAGGCATTGTTACCGCAGGATCACTGTTACTTGTCTGAAATTATTTTCAATTCAGGAATTCTGCAACCAGGTTCTCCCACTAATTGAACCTTTTCCACAGTCCCCCTGACAAACCTTCTCAAGGATTCAATTGCTTGAGTATGATCACCCCTCATTCTTCAAAACTCGAAAGAAATCAGATCGGAAGTTAACGCTCTCATCACAGGAATTAACTTTCTGACTCTCAGCATGACTGTGTCACCAACGTTGTCATGTTACGATGTTGTTGTGATGTACTGTCCCTGAGAAGCCATAGTTGAATTTCTCTGTGTACAAGATGACGAGAGCCATTGATCGTGTGGATAGTCAGAGGCTTTTTCCCAGGGCTGAAATGGCTAACGCGAGTGGGCACAGGTTTAAGGTGCTTGGAAGTAGGTACAGAGGAGATGTCAGGGGTAAATTTTTTACTCAGAGAGTGGTGAGTGCGTGGAATGGGCTGCCAGCGATGGTGGTGGAGGTGGATACGATAGGGTCTTTTAAGAGACTCCTGGACAGGTACACGGAGCTCAGAAAAATAGTGAACGATGGGCAACCCTAGGTAATTCCTAAAGTAAGTACATGTTCAGCACAGGACTAGGGGCCAAAGAGCCTGTGTTGTGCTGTAGGTTTTCTATGTTTCTATGGGAGCCATGACTGACTGAACAGCTGAAACTGAGCTGAGGTTGTGATAACAACGGGAATCTGTCCTCATGACAGGCTGGTGACTGTTTATTCCACTCTAACCTCCAGTAGAGTGTGTGTCGCTGCCGATCGGTTTCCCTGCTCCCTCTTAAACTGGACAAAGCTGGAAGTGGGAGGAGGAGGGGTTATGGCAGCTCAGACATTGGACTAGAGCAGAGGGAAGGGTGCTGGGGACAGGGGAGGGGGTATTGCCCCTGAATGAGGGAGGTGGGGGTATTGGGGACAGGGGAGGGGGTAATGCCCCTGTCTGGGGGTGGTGAGGTACTGGCGACAGAGGGGGTATTGCCCCTGTCTGGGGGTGGTGGGGTACTGGGGACATGGGAGAGGGTATTGCCCCTGTCTGGGGGTGGTGGGGTACTGGGGATGTGGAGGGGTATTGCCCCTGCCTGGGGGTGGTGGGGTACTGGGGACATGGGAGGGGGGTAATGTCTGGGGGAGGTGGGGTACTGGGGACCTGGAGGGGTATTGCCCCTGTCTGGGGGAGGTGGGGTACTGGGGAGAGGGAGGGGGTATTGCCCCTGTCAGGGTGGTGGGGTACTGGGGACATGGGAGAGGGTATTGCCCCTGTCTGGGGGAGGTGGGGTACTGGGGACCTGGAGGGGTATTGCCCCTGTCTGGGGGAGGTGGGGTACTGGGGACCTGGAGGAGTATTGCCCCAGTCTGGGGGAGGTAGGGTACTGGGGACAGGGAGGTATTGCCCCTGTCTGGGGGAGGTGGGGTACTGACCTGGAGGGGTATTTCCCCTGTCTGGGGGAGGTGGGGTACTGGGGACATGGAGGGGTATTGCCCCTATCTGGGGGAGGTGGGGTACTGGGGAGAGGGAGGGGGTATTGCCCCTGTCTGGGGGAGGTGGGGTACTGGGGACCTGGAGGGGTATTGCCCCTGTCTGGGGGAGGTGGGGTACTGGGGACCTGGAGGGGTATTGCCCCAGTCTGGGGGAGGTAGGGTACTGGGGACAGGGAGGTATTGCCCCTGTCTGGGGGAGGTGGGGTACTGACCTGGAGGGGTATTTCCCCTGTCTGGGGGAGGTGGGGTACTGGGGACATGGAGGGGTATTGCCCCTGTCTGGGGGAGGTTGGGGTACTGAGGACCTGGAGGGGTATTTCCCCTGTCTGGGGGAGGTGGGGTACTGAGGACCTGGAAGGGTATTTCCCCTGTCTGGGGGAGGTGGGGTACTGGGGACAGGGAGGGGTATTTCCCCTGTCTGGGGGAGGTGGGGTACTGGGGACAGGGAGGGGTATTGACCCTGTCTGGGGGAGGTGGGGTACTGGGGACAGGGAGGGGTATTGCCCCTGTCTGGGGGAGGTGGGGTACTGGGGACAGATAATTTGTGACCCTGATGTGTGGGTTGCTTTTCAGGGACATCCTGCGGAAAGGAGGGTCTGCTGTGGATGCAGCGATCGCGACTCTGCTCTGTAGTTCCCTGGTCCACCCTCAGAGTCTGGGCATCGGTGGAGGATCCATCTACACCATTTATGACGCAGCAAAAGGTGACACACATCAGCTTCGCCCAAGGGTGCTGTGCAAAGGAGAGGCTGGGACAGGGCACTTGTCCAATTCCTGTTCAGACTGAAGTGCAGATGTGCTCCAACTTGGGGCCTGTGATGGTAATGTTGATCCCCAAGCAGAGTTTCCAGCACCCACTGACCCTGGGGATGGGTGGCATGGTACTGCAGGGGAGGGGGTAGTCGGGGACTGGGATTGTGCTGATGGCTGCTCTGGACTCCCCCATGAGTTATTATCCTGTTACTGTGTCTGATTCTGGCGAGTTGTAAGTTTCTAAGATATTTTAAGCAGAAATTGGTCCAACCCTGGGGAGGAAGGAAGGGGAAGGACTTCTAAGACTGGCAGTGAGGGTGGACAGGATGGGTTCCAGTTGTGTGGATTTCACCTAAAAAAAAAAATCGAAAACCTCATCAGACAATGAAATGTTGCCCAAGGCTGTAAACACAGTGAAACACGTGGATGAAGGGAGGGGAGGGTGGAGGGTGGAGGGTGGGTTGCTGTCAGTTCAACTACACCCTCATTGGACTGGTCTGGAATGGCTTCGTGCCCTTGTCCTGCAGCAGCCTGTATGTACTCAGAGCATGTAGATAACACACCGTCTCTCACAGTGGATCACACACCGTCTCTCACAGTGGATCACACACCGTCTCTCACAGTAGATCACACACCGTATCTCACAGTGGATCACACACCGTCTCTCACAGTAGATCACACACCGTATCTCACAGTGGATCACACACCGTCTCTCACAGTAGATCACACACCATCACTCACAGTAGATCTCACACCGTCTCTCACAGTGGATCACACACCGTCTCTCACAGTGGATCACACACCGTCTCTCACAGTAGATCACACACCATCACTCACAGTGGATCACACACCGTCTCTCACAGTGTATCACACACCGTCTCTCACAGTGGATCACACACCATCACTCACAGTAGATCACACACCGTATCTCACAGTGGATCACACACCGTCTCTCACAGTGGATCACACACCATCACTCACAGTGGATCACACACCGTCTCTCACAGTGGATCACACACCGTCACTCACAGTGGATCACACACCGTCTCTCACAGTGGATCACACACCGTCACTCACAGTAGATCACACACCGTCACTCACAGTAGATAACACACCGTCTCTCACAGTGGATCACACACCGTCTCTCACAGTGGATCACACACCGTCTCTCACAGTGGATCACACACCGTCTCTCACAGTGGATCACACACCGTCACTCACAGTAGATAACACACCGTCTCTCACAGTGGATCACACACCATCACTCACAGTAGATCACACACCGTCTCTCACAGTGGATCACACACCGTATCTCACAGTGGATCACACACCATCACTCACAGTAGATCACACACCGTATCTCACAGTGGATCACACACCGTCTCTCACAGTGGATCACACACCATCACTCACAGTGGATCACACACCGTCTCTCACAGTGGATCACACACCGTCACTCACAGTGGATCACACACCGTCTCTCACAGTGGATCACACACCGTCACTCACAGTAGATAACACACCGTCTCTCACAGTGGATCACACACCATCACTCACAGTAGATCACACACCGTCTCTCACAGTGGATCACACACCGTATCTCACAGTGGATCACACACCGTATCTCACAGTGGATCACACACCGTCTCTCACAGTGGATCACACACCATCACTCACAGTGGATCACACACCGTCTCTCACAGTGGATCACACACCGTCACTCACAGTGGATCACACACCGTCTCTCACAGTGGATCACACACCGTCACTCACAGTAGATCACACACCGTCACTCACAGTAGATAACACACCGTCTCTCACAGTGGATCACACACCGTCTCTCACAGTGGATCACACACCGTCTCTCACAGTAGATCACACACCGTCTCTCACAGTGGATCACACACCGTCTCTCACAGTAGATCACACACCGTCTCTCACAGTGGATCACACACCGTCTCTCACAGTGGATCACACACCGTCTCTCACAGTAGATCACACACCGTCTCTCACAGTAGATCACACACCGTCTCTCACAGTGGATCACACACCGTCTCTCACAGTACATAACACACCGTCTCTCACAGTGGATCACACACCGTCTCTCACAGTAAATAACATACCGTCTCTCACAGTGGATCACACACCGTCTCTCACAGTAGATCACACATCGTCTCTCACAGTGGATCACACACCGTCTCTCACAGTGGATCACACACCGTCTCTCACAGTGGATCTCACACCGTCTCTCACAGTGGATCACACACCGTCTCTCACAGTGGATCACACACCATCACTCACAGTAGATCACACACCGTATCTCACAGTAGATCTCACACCGTCTCTCACAGTAGATCACACACCATCACTCACAGTAGATCTCACACAGTCTCTCACAGTACATAACACACCATCTCTCACAGTGGATCACACACCGTCTCTCACAGTAGATCACACACCGCCTCTCACAGTGGATCACACACCGTCTCTCACAGTGGATCACACACCGTCTCTCACAGTGGATCACACACCGTCTCTCACAGTACATAACACACCATCTCTCACAGTGGATCACACATCATCACTCACAGTGGATCACACACCGTCACTCACAGTGGCTCACACACCGCCTCTCACAGTGGATCACACACCGTCTCTCACAGTGGATCACACACCGTCTCTCACAGTGGATAACACACCGTATCTCACAGTGGATCACACATCGTATCTCACAGTGGATCACACACCGTCTCTCACAGTGGATCACACACCGTCTCTCACAGTAGATAACACACCGTCTCTCACAGTGGATCACACACCGTCTCTCACAGTAGATCACACACCGTCTCTCACAGTGGATCACACACCGTATCTCACAGTAGATCACACACCGTATCTCACAGTGGATCACACACCGTCTCTCACAGTGGATCACACACCGTATCTCACAGTAGATCACACACCGTCACTCACAGTGGATCACACACCATCACTCACAGTAGATCACACACCGTATCTCACAGTAGATCACACACCGTTTCTCACAGTGGATCACACACCATCACTCACAGTAGATCACACACCGTATCTCACAGTAGATCACACACCGTTTCTCACAGTGGATCACACACCATCACTCACAGTAGATCACACACCGTCTCTCACAGTGGATCACACACCGTCACTCACAGTGGATCACACACCGTCACTCACAGTGGATCACACACCGTCACTCACAGTGGATCACACACCGTCACTCACAGTAGATAACACACCGTCACTCACAGTGGATCACACACCGTCTCTCACAGTGGATCACACACTATCTCTCTCACAGTGGATCACACACCATCACTCACAGTGGATCACACACCGTCTCTCACAGTGGATCACACACCGTCTCTCACAGTAGATCACACATCGTCTCTCACAGTGGATCACACACCGTCTCTCACAGTGGATCACACACCGTCTCTCACAGTGGATCTCACACCGTCTCTCACAGTGGATCACACACCGTCTCTCACAGTGGATCACACACCGTCTCTCACAGTAGATCACACACCGTCTCTCACAGTGGCTCACACACCGTCTCTCACAGTGGATCACACACCGTCTCTCACAGTGGATCACACACCGTCTCTCACAGTGGATCACACACCGTATCTCACAGTACATAACACACCGTCTCTCACAGTAGATCACACACCGTCTCTCACAGTAGATCACACACCGTCTCTCACAGTGGATCACACACCGTCTCTCACAGTGGATCACACACCGTCTCTCACAGTGGCTCACACACCGTCTCTCACAGTGGATCACACACCGTCTCTCACAGTGGATCACACACCGTCTCTCACAGTGGATCACACACCGTCTCTCACAGTACATAACACACCGTCTCTCACAGTAGATCACACACCGTCTCTCACAGTAGATCACACATCGTCTCTCACAGTGGATCACACACCGTCTCTCACAGTGGATCACACACCGTCACTCACAGTGGATCACACACCGTCTCTCACAGTGGATCACACACCGTCTCTCACAGTAGATCACACATCGTCTCTCACAGTGGATCACACACCGTCTCTCACAGTAGATCACACACCGTCTCTCACAGTGGATCACACACCGTCTCTCACAGTGGATCACACACCTTTTCTCACAGTGGATCTCACACCGTCTCTCACAGTGGATCACACACCGTCTCTCACAGTGGATCACACACCGTCTCTCACAGTGGATCACACACCATCACTCACAGTAGATCACACACCGTATCTCACAGTAGATCTCACACCGTCTCTCACAGTAGATCACACACCATCACTCACAGTAGATCTCACACAGTCTCTCACAGTACATAACACACCATCTCTCACAGTGGATCACACACCGTCTCTCACAGTAGATCACACACCGCCTCTCACAGTGGATCACACACCGTCTCTCACAGTGGATCACACACCGTCTCTCACAGTGGATCACACACCGTCTCTCACAGTACATAACACACCATCTCTCACAGTGGATCACACACCGTCTCTCACAGTAGATCTCACACAGTCTCTCACAGTACATAACACACCATCTCTCACAGTGGATCACACACCGTCTCTCACAGTAGATCACACACCGCCTCTCACAGTGGATCACACACCGTCTCTCACAGTAGATCACACACCGCCTCTCACAGTGGATCACACACCGTCTCTCACAGTAGATCACACACCGTATCTCACAGTGGCTCACACACCGTCTCTCACAGTGGATCACACACCGTCTCTCACAGTGGATCACACACCGTCTCTCACAGTGGATCACACACCGTCTCTCACAGTGGATAACACACCGTATCTCACAGTGGATCACACACCGTATCTCACAGTGGATCACACACCGTCTCTCACAGTGGATCACACACCGTCTCTCACAGTGGATAACACACCGTCTCTCACAGTGGATCACACACCGTCTCTCACAGTGGATCACACACCGTCTCTCACAGTAGATAACACACCGTCTCTCACAGTGGATCACACACCGTCTCTCACAGTAGATCACACACCGTCTCTCACAGTGGATCACACACCATCACTCACAGTAGATCACACACCGTATCTCACAGTGGATCACACACCATCACTCACAGTACATAACACACCGTCTCTCACAGTGGATCACACACCATCACTCACAGTACATAACACACCGTCTCTCACAGTGGATCACACACCGTCTCTCACAGTGGATCACACACCATCACTCACAGTACATAACACACCGTCTCTCACAGTGGATCACACACCGTCTCTCACAGTGGATCACACACCGTCTCTCACAGTGGATCACACACCGTCTCTCACTGTGGATCACACACCATCTCTCACAGTGGATCACACACCATCACTCACAGTACATAACACACCGTCTCTCACAGTGGATCACACACCATCACTCACAGTACATAACACACCGTCTCTCACAGTGGATCACACACCATCACTCACAGTACATAACACACCGTCTCTCACAGTGGATCACACACCATCACTCACAGTACATAACACACCGTCTCTCACAGTGGATCACACACCATCACTCACAGTACATAACACACCGTCTCTCACAGTGGATCACACACCGTCTCTCACAGTGGATCACACACCGTCTCTCACAGTGGATCACACACCGTCTCTCACAGTGGATCACACACCATCTCTCACAGTGGATCACACACCATCACTCACAGTGGACCATACACCGTCTCTCACAGTGGATCACACACCATCTCTCACAGTGGATCACACACCATCACTCACAGTGGATCATACACCGTCTCTCACAGTGGATCACACACCGTCTCTCACAGTGGATCACACACCATCACTCACAGTGGATCATACACCGTCACTCACAGTAGATCACACACCGTCACTCACAGTAGATCACACACCGTCTCTCACAGTGGATCACCCACCATCACTCACAGTAGATAACACACCGTCTCTCACAGTGGATCACACACCATCACTCACAGTAGATCACACACCGTATCTCACAGTAGATCACACACACCGTATCTCACAGTGGATCACACACCATCACTCACAGTAGATCACACACCGTATCTCACAGTAGATCACACACCGTATCTCACAGTGGATCACACACCGTATCTCACAGTGGATCACACACCGTATCTCACAGTAGATCACACACCAGCTCTCTCACAGTAGATAACACACCGTCTCTCACAGTAGATAACACACCGTCTCTCACAGTGGATCACACACCGTATCTCACAGTAGATCACACACCGTATCTCACAGTAGATCACACACCATCTCTCACAGTGGATCACACACCGTATCTCACAGTAGATCACACACCGTCTCTCACAGTGGATCACACACCGTATCTCACAGTAGATCACACACCGTCTCTCACAGTGGATCACACACCGTCTCTCACAGTGGATCACACACCGTATCTCACAGTAGATCACACACCGTCTCTCACAGTGGATCACACACCATCACTCACAGTAGATCACACACCGTATCTCACAGTAGATCACACACCGTTTCTCACAGTGGATCACACACCATCACTCACAGTAGATCACACACCGTATCTCACAGTAGATCACACACCGTTTCTCACAGTGGATCACACACCATCACTCACAGTAGATCACACACCGTCTCTCACAGTAGATCACACACCGTCACTCACAGTGGATCACACACCGTCACTCACAGTGGATCACACACCGTCACTCACAGTGGATCACACACCGTCACTCACAGTGGATCACACACCATCACTCACAGTAGATAACACACCGTCACTCACAGTGGATCACACACCGTCTCTCACAGTGGATCACACACTATCTCTCTCACAGTGGATCACACACCATCACTCACAGTGGATCACACACCGTCACTCACAGTAGATAACACACCATCACTCACAGTAGATCACACACCGTATCTCACAGTAGATCACACACCGTATCTCTCACAGTGGATCACACACCGTATCTCTCACAGTAGATAACACACCATCTCTCTCACAGTAGATAACACACCGTATCTCTCACAGTAGATCACACACCGTATCTCACAGTAGATCACACACCATCACTCACAGTAGATTACTCACAGTGGATCACACACCGCCTCTCACAGTGGATCACACGCCATCTCTCTCACAGTAGATCACACACCATCTCTCTCACAGTAGATCACACACCATCACTCACAGTAGATTACTCACAGTGGATCACACACCGCCTCTCACTGTGGATCACACACCATCTCTCTCACAGTAGATCACACACCATCTCTCTCACAGTAGATAACACACCGTCTCTCACAGTGGATCACACACCATCACTCACAGTAGATTACTCACAGTGGATCACACACCGCCTCTCACAGTAGATCACACACCGTCTCTCAGAGTAGATCACACACCGCCTCTCACAGTAGATCACACACCGTCTCTCACAGTAGATCACACACCGTCTCTCAGAGTAGATCACACACTGCCTCTCACAGTAGATCACACACCGTCTCTCAGAGTAGATCACACACCATCACTCTCACAGTAGATCACACAGGTCATTTGGGCTCTCACTGGCTGTGCAGTGCACACTGTCTCTCATTGACAGTACATTGCACATTGTCTCTCACTGACTGTACAGATCACATGGGCTTGCTCTGACTGTACAGTGCACACGGTCTCTCACCGACTATACAGAGCACACTGTCTCTCACTGAATCTACAGTGCACACTGTCTCTCCCTGATTATGCAGATCATTTGGGCTCTGACTGTACAGTTCACACTCTCACTCATTGGCTGTACAGTGCACACTGTCTCTCACCGACTATACAGCGCACACGGTCTCTCACCAGCAGTACAGTGTACACAGTCTCTCACTGACTGTACAGTGCACACTGTCTCTCCCTGATTATACAGGTCACATGGGCTTGTTCTGACTGTACAGTGCACACTTTCTCTCACTGACTGTACAGTGCACACTGACCCTCACTGCCGGTACAGTGCACATGTTCTCTCAGTGACTATACAGTGCACACTGTCTCTCACTGACTGTACAGTGCACACTCTCATTGACTGTACAGTGTACGTTGTCTCTCATTGACTGTACAGTGCACATTGTCTCTCACTGACTGTACAGTGCACACTCTCATTGACTGTACAGTGTACGTTGTCTCTCATTGACTGTACAGTGCACATTGTCTCTCACTGACTGTACAGTGCACACTCTCATTGACTGTACAGTGTACGTTGTCTCTCATTGACTGTACAGTGCACATTGTCTCTCACTGACTGTACAGTGCACACCGTCTCTCACTGAATATACAGTGCATACTGTCTCTCACCGACTATTCAGTGCACACGGTCTCTCACTGGTGGTACAGTGCACACGGTCTCTCACTGACTGTACAGTGCACACTGACCCTCACTAACTATACAGTGCACACTGATTCTCCCTGATTATACAGGTCATTTGGGCTCTCACTGACTGTACAGTGCACATTGACACTCACTGGCTGTACAGTGCACACGGTCTCTCATCAACTCTACAGTGCACATTTTCTCTCACTGACTATACAGTGCACACTGACTCTCCCTGATTATACAGGTCATTTGGGCTCTCACTGACTGTACAGTGCACACTGTCTCACTGACTATACAGTGCACACCGTCTCATTAACTATACAGTGCACACAGACTCTCCCTTATTATACAGGTCACATGGGCTTCCTCTGACTGTACAGTGCACACTGTCTCTCACCGACTGTACAGTGCACACCATCTCTCACCGACTGTACAGTGCACACCGTCTCTCACCGTCTGTACAGTGCACACCATCTCTCACCGACTGTACAGTGCACACCGTCTCTCACCGACTGTACAGTGCACACCGTCTCTCACCAACTATACAGTGCACACTGTCTCACTGACTATACAGTGCACACTGACTCTCCCTGATTATACAGGTCACATGGGCTTGCTCTGACTGTACAGTGCACACTGTCTTTCACTGACTGTACAGTGCACACTGTCTCTCACTGATTATACAGGTCACATGGGCTTGCTCTGACTGTACAGTGCACACTGTCTCTCACCGACTGTACAGTGCACACTGCCCTATGCAATGTGCAGTGTGCTGTCTGTGATATGTGCAGTTCACCCTATACTGTCTGTGTGTGACATTTTCCATCTCTTTCTTAGGGCGCGTGGTAGTTATCAATGCAAGAGAGGCTGCTCCGAAGAATATGCACCCAGCCCTATTTGATCAATGTAACGGTGGACTCCAGAAAGGTAAAGAAATGCAAGCCTGAGTTCTTGCTGACAAAATAAAATGGAGAGAAATGCGCTGGAGGCATGAGGGGTTGGGAGGCTGAGGGGGAGCAGGAGGTGGCAGGGAAGGGGAGAATTGGGAGGTGGGGAATAAGACAGCACAAAAGTGGAAGGAGAAGGAGGATGCTTGTGGAGTGATGGGACAGTGAGGAAAATGGTGGGTTGGGCAATGAGGAAGATAGAGCGAGGCAGAGCGTGGGGGGAGTGAGGGTGGGACAAGACACAGAGTGTGAGTGGGAGATGGCAAGTGGAAATAGCAGGGGTAAAAGGACCCTATTGTCAGTTGTATACAGGCATCCAAACAGCAGCTGGGATGTGGGTTACAAACTACAGCAGGAGATAGAAAAGGCACTACAGAAAGGCAATGTCATGATAATCATTGGGAATTTTAAAATGAAAGTGGATTAGGAAAACCAGGTCAGTACTGACTCAAGAGAGAGAATTTGTAGAATGTCTAAGGGATGGCTTTTTAGAACAGCTTGTTGTTGAGCCCACCTGGGGATCAGCTGTGCTGGATTGGGTGTTGTGCAATGATCCGGAGGTGATAAGAGAGCTGAAGGTTAAGGAACCCCTAGGGAACAGTGATCACAATATGGTCGAGTTCACTTTGAAATCTGAGAGGGAAAAAATAAAATCCAATGTGTCGGTTATTTCAGTGGAATAAAGGAAGTTACAATGGCATGAGGAGGGAACTGGCCCAGTTGACTGGAAAGGGACATTTGCAGGAAGGACAGCAGAGCAGCAATGGCTGGAGTTTCTGCAAAAAATGAGGGAAGTGCAAGACAGATATATTCCAAACAAGAAGAAATTTTCAAAGGGAAGAAGGACACTACTGTGGCTGACATGTGAAGTCAGAGCCAAAGTAAAATCAAAAGAGAGGGCATACAAGGAAGCCAGAGCTAGTGGGAAGATAGAGGATTGGGAAGCTTTTAAAAACTTGCAGAAGGAAACTATGAAGGTCATTAGGAAGGAAAAGATGAATTATAAAAGGAAGCTGGTGACTAATATCAAAGAAGATACTAAAATCTTTTTAAAATATATAAAGGGTAAAAGAGAGTTGAGGGTAGATAGAGGACCAATAGAAAATGACGCTGGAGATATTGTAATGAGAGACACAGAGATGGCAGAGGAACTGAATGTGTATTTTTCATCAGTCTTCGCAGTGGAAGATCTGCAGTATACCGGACATTCAAGAGTGTCAGGGAAGTGAAGTTTGTGCAGTGAAAATTACGACTGAGAAGGTGCTCAGGAAGCGTAATGGTCTGAGGGTGGATAAATCTCCTGGACCTGATGGAATGCACCCTCGGGTTCTGAAGGAAGTAGCTGGAGAGATTGCAGAGGCACTAACGATGATCTTTCAAGAATCGATAGACTCTGGCATTGTGCTGGATGACTGGAAAATTGCAAATGTTACTCCGCTATTTAAGAAGGGTGGGAGGCAGAAGAAAGGAAGCTATAGACCTGTCAGCCTGACATCAGTGTGGTTGGGAAGTTGTTGGAATCAATTGTTAGGGATGGGATTACAGAATACCTGTAGGCATATGACAAGATAGGCCAAAGCCAGCGTGGTTTCCTGAAAGGAAAATCCTGCCTGGTTAACCAACTACAATTTTTTGAGCAAATTACAAGCAGGGTAGACAATTTTCAGAAGGCCTTTGACAAGTTGCCACACATGAGGCTGCTTAGCAAGATAAGAGCCCATGGAATTACAGGGGGGTTACTAGCGTGGGTGGGGCATTGGCTGATCAGCAGAAAACAGAGAGTGGGAATAAAGAGATCCTATTCTGGCTGGCTGCCGGTTACCAGTGGAGTTCCACACGGGTCATTGCTGGGACCACTGCTTTTTATGTTGTATGTCAATGATTTGGACTATGGGATTAACGGATTTGTGGCTAAATTTGCCAAAGATACAAAGATAGGTGGAGGAGCGGGTAGTGTTGAGGAAACAGAGAGCCTGCAGAGAGACTTAGATAGTTTAGGGGAACGGGTAAAGAAATGGCAAATGAAATACAATGTTGGAAAGTGTATGGTCATGCACTTTGGTGGAAGAAATAAACTGGCAGACTATTATTTAGATGGGGAGAGAATTCAAAATGCAGAGATGCAAAGGGACTTGGGAGTCCTTGTGCAAGATAGCCTAAAGGTTAATCTCCAGTTTGAGTCAGTTGTGAAGAAGGCAAATGCAATGTTGGCATTCATTTCTAGATGAATAGAGTATAAGAGCAGGGATGTGATGTTGAGGCTCTATAAGGCACTCGTGAGACCGCACTTGGAGTATTGTGAGGGGAGTGAGGAAGGGACGTTACACTGAGGGTGAGGGGGAGTGAGAGAGGGACGAGACATCGACTGTGAGGGAATGAGGGAGGGATGAGACACCGAGTGTCAGGGGAGTGAGAGAGAGATTAGACAGAGAGTGTGAGGGGAGTGAGGGAGGGACAAGTCATCGACTCTGAGGCAGTAAGGGAGGGATGAGACGCAGAGTGTGAGGGGAGTGAGGGAGGGACGAGACACCGAGTGTGAGGGGAGTGAGGGAGGGACGAGACACCGAGTGTGAGGGAGTGAGGGAGGGACGAGACACCGAGTGTGAGGGAGTGAGGGAGGGACGAGACACAGAGTGTGAGGGAGTGAGGGAGGGACGAGACACCGAGTGTGAGGGAGTGAGGGAGGGACGAGACCGAGTGTGAGGGGAGTGAGGGAGGGACGAGACACCGAGTGTGAGGGAGTGAGGGAGGGACGAGACACCGAGTGTGAGGGAGTGAGGGAGGAAGAGACACCGAGTGTGAGGGGAGTGAGGGAGGGACGAGACACCGAGTGTGAGGGAGTGAGAGAGGGACGAGACACCAAGTGTGAGGGAGTGAGAGAGGGACGAGACACTGAGTGTGAGGGAGATGCGAGACACCAAGTGTGAGGGGAGTGAGAGAGGGACGAGACACCGAGTGTGAGGGAGTGAGCGAGGGACGAGACACCGAGTGTGAGGGAGTGAGAGAGGGACGAGACACCAAGTGTGAGGGAGTGCGGGAGGGACGAGACACCGAGTGTGAGGGAGTGAGAGAGGGACGAGACACCGAGTGTGAGGGGAGTGAGAGAAGGACGAGACACCGAGTGTGAGGGAGTGAGGGAGGGACAAGACACCGAGTGTGAGGGGGTGAGGGAGGGATGAGACACTGTGTGAGGGAGTGAGGGAGGGATGAGACACCGAGTGTGAGGGAGTGAGGGTGGGATGAGACACTGAGTTTGAGGGGAGTGAGGGAGGGACGAGACACCGAGTGTGAGGGAGTGAGGGCGAGATTAGACAGAGAGTGTGAGGGGAGTGAGGGAGGGATGAGACACCGAGTGTGAGGGGAGTGAGGGAGGGACAAGTCATCAACTGTGAGGGGAGTGAGAGGGACGAGACATTGAGTGTGAGGGAGTGAGGGAGGGACGAGACGCAGAGTGTGAGGGAGTGAGGGTGGGATGAGACACTGAGTGTGAGGGGAGTGAGGGAGGGAGGAGACGCAGAGTGTGAGGGGAGTGAGGGAGGGACAAGTCATCGACTGTGAGGGGAGTGAGAGGAACGAGACACCGAGTGTGAGGGAGTGAGAGAGGGACGAGACACCGAGTGTGAGGGGGAGTGAGAGAGGGACGAGACACGGAGTGTGAGGGAGATGCGAGACACCAAGTGTGAGGGGAGTGAGAGAGGGATGAGACCGAGTGTGAGGGAGTGAGAGAGGGACAAGACACCGAGTGTGAGGGGAGTGAGAGAAGGACGAGACACCGAGTGTGAGGGAGTGAGGGAGGGATGAGACACCAAGTGTGAGGGAGTGAGAGAGGGACGAGGCACCGACTGTGAGGGAGTGAGAGAGGGACGAGACACCGAGTGTGAGGGAGTTTGAGAGGGATGAGACACCGAGTGTGAGGGAGGGATGAGACACCAAGTGTGAGGGAGTGAGAGAGGGACGAGACACCGAGTGTGAGGGAGTGAGAGGGGACGAGACACCGAGTGTGAGGGCGTGAGAGAGGGACGAGACACCGAGTGTGAGGGAGTGAGAGAGGGACAAGACACCGAGTGTGAGGGAGGGACGAGACACCGTGTGTGAGGGGAGTGAGGGAGGGACAAGTCATCGACTGTGAGGGGAGTGAGAGGGGACAAGACTTTGAGTGTGAGGGAGTGAGGGAGGGATGAGACACCGAGTGTGAGGGAGGGAAGAGACACTGAGTGTGAGGGGAGTGAGGGCGGGACGAGACACCGAGTGTGAGGGAGTGAGGGAGGGACGAGACACCGAGTGTGAGGGAGTGAGAGAGGGACGAGACACTGAGTGTGAGGGAGATGCGAGACATCAAGTGTGAGGGAGTGAGAGAGGGACGAGACACCGAGTGTGAGGGAGTGAGTGAGGGACGAGACGCAGAGTGTGATGGAGTGAGAGAGGGACGAGACACCGAGTGTGAGGGAGTGAGAGAGGGACGAGACGCAGAGTGTGAGGGGAGTGAGAGAGGGACGAGACACCGAGTGTGAGGGAGATGCGAGACATCAAGTGTGAGGGGAGTGAGAGAGGGACGAGACACCGAGTGTGAGGGAGTGAGCGAGGGACGAGACACCGAGTGCGAGGGAATGAGAGAGGGACGAGACACCGACTCTGAGGGAGTGAGAGAGGGACGAGACCGAGTGTGAGGGGAGTGAGAGAGGGAAGAGACACCGAGTGTGAGGGAGGGCCGAGACACCGTGTGAGGGAGTGAGGGAGGGACGAGATCGAGTGTGAGGGGAGTGAAAGAGGGACGAGACCGAGTGTGAGGGAGTGAGAGAAGGACGAGACACCGACTGTGAGGGAGTGAGAGAGGGACGAGACATCGAGTGTGAGAGAGTGAGGGTGGGATGAGACACTGAGTGTGAGGGGAGTGAGGGAGGGACGAGACACCGAGTGTGAGGGAGGGACGAGACACCAAGTGTGAGGGGGTGAGGGAGGGATGAGACACTGTGTGAGGGAGTGAGGGAGGGACGAGACACCGAGTGTGAGGGAGTGAGGGTGGGATGAGACACTGAGTGTGAGGGGAGTGAGGGAGGGACGAGACACCAAGTGTGAGGGGGTGAGGGAGGGATGAGACACTGTGTGAGGGAGTGAGAGAGGGAGACACCGAGTTTGAGGGAGTGAGGGAGAGATTAGACAGAGTGTGAGGGGAGTGAGGGAGGGATGAGACCGAGTGTGAGGGGAGTGAGAGAGAGATTTGACAGAGAGTGTGAGGGAGTGAGTGAGGGACGAGACGCAGAGTGTGATGGAGTGAGAGAGGGACGAGACACCGAGTGTGAGGGAGTGAGAGAGGGACGAGACGCAGAGTGTGAGGGGAGTGAGAGAGGGACGAGACACCGAGTGTGAGGGAGTGAGCGAGGGACGAGACACCGAGTGCGAGGGAATGAGAGAGGGACGAGACACCGACTCTGAGGGAGTGAGAGAGGGACGAGACCGAGTGTGAGGGGAGTGAGAGAGGGACGAGACACCGAGTGTGAGGGAGGGACGAGACACCGTGTGAGGGAGTGAGGGAGGGACGAGATCGAGTGTGAGGGAGTGAGAGAGGGACGAGACATCGAGTGTGAGAGAGTGAGGGAGGGACGAGACACCGAGTGTGAGGGGAGTGAGAGAAGGACGAGACACCGAGTGTGAGGGAGGGACGAGACACCAAGTGTGAGGGGGTGAGGGAGGGATGAGACACTGTGTGAGGGAGTGAGGGAGGGACGAGACACCGAGTGTGAAGGAGTGAGGGTGGGATGAGACACTGAGTGTGAGGGGAGTGAGGGAGGGACGAGACACCAAGTGTGAGGGGGTGAGGGAGGGATGAGACACTGTGTGAGGGAGTGAGAGAGGGACGAGACACCGAGTTTGAGGGAGTGAGGGAGAGATTAGACAGAGTGTGAGGGGAGTGAGGGAGGGATGAGACCGAGTGTGAGGGGAGTGAGAGAGAGATTTGACAGAGAGTGTGAGGGGAGTGAGGGAGGGACAAGTCATCGACTCTGAGGGAGTGAGGGAGGGATGAGACGCAGAGTGTGAGGGGAGTGAGAGAGGGACGAGACATCGAGTTTGAGGGAGTGAGAGAGGGACGAGACACCGAGTGTGAGGGGAGTGAGGGAGGGACGAGACACCGAGTGTGAGGGACTGAGGGAGGGACGAGACACCGAGTGTGAGGGGAGTGAGAGAGGGACGAGACATTGAGTGTGAGGGAGTGAAAGAGGGACGAGACACTGAGTGTGAGGGGAGTGAGGGAGGGACGAGACACCGAGTGTGAGGGAGTGAGAGAAGGACGAGACACCGAGTGTGAGGGACTGAGGGAGGGACGAGACACCGAGTGTGAGGGGGTGAGAGAGGGATGAGACACTGTGTGAGGGAGTGAGGGTGGGATGAGACACTGAGTGTGAGGGGAGTGAGGGAGGGACGAGACGCAGAGTGTGAGGGGAGTGAGGGAGGGACAAGTCATCGACTGTGAGGGAGTGAGGGAGGGACGAGACCGAGTGTGAGGGAGTGAGGGAGGGATGAGACACCGAGTGTGAGGGAGTGAGAGAGGGACGAGACACCGAGTGTGAGGGAGTGAGAGAGGGACGAGACACCGAGTGTGAGGGAGTGAGTGAGGGACGAGACATCGACTGTGAGGGAGTGAGAGAGGGACGAGACACCGAGTGTGAGGGGAGTGAGAGAGGGACGAGACACTGAGTGTGAGGGGAGTGAGGGAGGGACGAGACTCCGAGTGTGAGGGAGTGACGGAGGGACGAGACACCGAGTGTGAGGGAGTGAAGGAGGGACGAGACGCAGAGTGTGAGGGGAGTGAGGGGGGGGGCGAGACCGAGTGTGAGGGAGTGAGAGAGGGACGAGACACCAAGTGTGAGGGGAGTGAGGGAGATGCGAGACACCAAGTGTGAGGGAGTGAGGGAGGGACGAGACACCGAGTGTGAGGGAGTGAGAGAGGGACGAGACACCGAGTGTGAGGGAGTGAGAGAGGGACGAGACACCGAGTGTGAGGGAGTGAGAGAGGGACGAGACACCGTGTGAGGGAGTGAGGGAGGGTCGAGACACCGAGTGTGAGGGGAGTGAGAGAGGGACGAGACACCGAGTTTGCGGGAGTGAGGGAGGGACGAGACACCGAGTGTGAGGGGAGTGAGAGAGGGACGAGACACCGAGTGTGAGGGAGTGAGAGAGGGACGAGACACCAAGTGTGAGGGAGTGAGGGAGGGACAAGTCATCGACTGTGAGGGAAGGACGAGACACCGAGTTTGAGGGAGTGAGGGAGAAATTAGACAGAGTGTGAGGGGAGTGAGGGAGGGACAAGACCTCGACTGTGAGGGAATGAGGGAGGGATGAGACACCGAGTGTGAGGGGAGTGAGAGAGAGATTTGACAGAGAGTGTGAGGGGAGTGAGGGAGGGACGAGACACCGTTTGAGGGGAGTGAGGGAGGGACGAGACACCGAGTGTGAGGGAGTGAGAGAGGGACGAGACACCGAGTGTGAGGGGAGTGAGAGAGGGACGAGACACCGAGTGTGAGGGAGGGACGAGACACCATGTGAGGGAGTGAGGGAGCGACGAGACCGAGTGTGAGGGGAGTGAGAGAGGGACGAGACATCGAGTGTGAGGGAGTGAGGGCGAGATTAGACAGAGAGTGTGAGGGGAGTGAGGGAGGGATGAGACGCAGAGTGTGAGGGGAGTGAGGGAGGGACGAGTCACCGAGTGTGAGGGAGTGAGAGAGGGACGAGACACTGAGTGTGAGTGAGTGAGAGAGGGACGAGACGCAGAGTGTGAGGAGAGTGAGAGAGGGACGAGACACCGAGTGTGAGGGAGTGAGAGAGGGATGATACACCAAGTGTGAGGGAGTGAGGGAGGGGCGAGACACCGTTTGAGGGGAGTGAGGGAGGGATGAGACACCGAGTGTGAGGGAGTGAGGGAGGGACGAGACACTGAGTGTGAGGGGAGTGAGGGCGGGACGACACACCGTGTGAGGGAGTCAGGGAGGGACGAGACACCGAGTGTGAGGGAGTGAGGGAGGGACGAGACATCGAGTGTGAGGGAGTGAGAGAGGGACGAGGCACCGACTGTGAGGGCGTGAGAGAGGGACGAGACGCAGAGTGTGAGGGGAGTGAGGGAGGGACGAGACACCGAGTTTGAGGGAGTGAGGGAGGGACGAGACACCGAGTGTGTGGGAGTGAGAGAGGGACGAGACGCAGAGTGTGAGGGGAGTGAGGGAGGGACGAGACACCGAGTGTGAGGGAGTGAGAGAGGGACGAGACACCGAGTGTGAGGGAGTGAGGGAGGGAAGAGATGCAGAGTGTGAGGGGAGTGAGGGAGGGACGAGTCACCGAGTGTGAGGGAGTGAGTGAGGGACGAGACGCAGAGTGTGATGGAGTGAGAGAGGGACGAGACACCGAGTGTGAGGGAGTGAGCGAGGGACGAGACGCAGAGTGTGAGGGGAGTGAGAGAGGGACGAGACACAGAGTGTGAGGGAGTGAGGGAGGGACGAGACACCGAGTGTGAGGGGAGTGAGCGAGGGACGAGACACCGAGTGTGAGGGGAGTGAGAGAGGGACGAGACACCGAGTGTGAGGGAGATGCGAGACACCAAGTGTGAGGGGAGTGAGAGAGGGACGAGACACCGAGTGTGAGGGAGTGAGCGAGGGACGAGACACCGAGTGTGAGGGGAGTGAGAGAGGGACGAGACCGAGTGTGAGGGGAGTGAGAGAGGGACGAGACCGAGTGTGAGGGGAGTGAGAGAGGGTCGAGACACCGAGTGCGAGGGAATGAGAGAGGGACGAGACACCGACTCTGAGGGAGTGAGGGAGGGACGAGACACCGAGTGTGAGGGGAGTGAGAGAGGGACGAGACCGAGTGTGAGGGGAGTGAGGGAGGGACGAGACACCGAGTGTGAGGGAGTGAGGGAGGGACGAGACACCGAGTGTGAGGGAGTGAGGGAGGGACGAGACACCGTGTGAGGGAGTGAGGGAGCGACGAGACCGAGTGTGAGGGGAGTGAGAGAGGGACGAGACATCGAGTGTGAGGGAGTGAAGGAGGGACGAAACGCAGAGTGTGAGGGGAGTGAGGGGGGGGCGAGACCGAGTGTGAGGGAGTGAGAGAGGGACGAGACACCGAGTGTGAGGGAGTGAGAGAGGGACGAGACACCGAGTGTGAGGGAGTGAGAGAGGGACGAGACACCGTGTGAGGGAGTGAGGGAGGGTCGAGACACCGAGTGTGAGGGGAGTGAGAGAGGGACGAGACACCGAGTTTGCGGGAGTGAGGGAGGGACGAGACACCGAGTGTGAGGGGAGTGAGAGAGGGACGAGACACCGACTGTGAGGGAGTGAGGGAGGGACGAGACACCGAGTGTGAGGTAGTGAGGGAGGGACGAGACACCGAGTGTGAGGGAGTGAGGGAGGGACGAGACACCGAGTGTGAGGGGAGTGAGAGAGGGACGAGACATCGAGTGTGAGGGAGTGAAAGAGGGACGAGACACTGAGTGTGACGGAGGGATGAGACACCAAGTGTGAGGGAGTGAGTGAGGGACGAGACACCGAGTGTGAGGGAGTGAGAGAGGGACAAGACACCGAGTGTGAGGGAGTGAGAGAGGGACGAGACACCGAGTGTGAGGGAGTGAGAGAAGGACGAGACACCGAGTGTGAGGGAGTGAGGGAGGGACGCGACACCGAGTGTGAGGGAGTGAGAGAGGGACGAGACACCGACTGTGAGGGAGTGAGGGAGGGACGAGACATCGAGTGTGAGGGAGTGAGGGAGGGACGAGACACTGAGTGTGAGGGGAGTGAGGGCGGGACGACACACCGTGTGAGGGAGTCAGGGAGGGACGAGACACCGAGTGTGAGGGAGTGAGGGAGGGACGAGACATCGAGTGTGAGGGAGTGAGAGAGGGACGAGGCACCGACTGTGAGGGCGTGAGAGAGGGACGAGACGCAGAGTGTGAGGGGAGTGAGGGAGGGACGAGACACCGAGTATGAGGGAGTGAGAGAGGGATGAGACACCGAGTGTGAGGGGAGTGAGAGAGGGACGAGACATCGAGTGTGAGGGAGTGAAAGAGGGACGAGACACTGAGTGTGAGGGAGTGAGAGAGGGATGATACACCGTGTGAGGGAGTGAGGGAGGGGCGAGACACCGTTTGAGGGGAGTGAGGGAGGGATGAGACACCGAGTGTGAGGGAGTGAGGGAGGGACGAGACACTGAGTGTGAGGGGAGTGAGGGCGGGACGACACACCGTGTGAGGGAGTCAGGGAGGGACGAGACACCGAGTGTGTGGGAGTGAGAGAGGGACGAGACACCGAGTGTGAGGGAGTGAGAGAGGGACGAGACACCGAGTGTGAGGGAGTGAGAGAGGGACGAGACACCGAGTTTGCGGGAGTGAGGGAGGGACGAGACACCGAGTGTGAGGGGAGTGAGAGAGGGACGAGACACCGAGTGTGAGGGAGTGAGAGAGGGACGAGACACCAAGTGTGAGGGAGTGAGGGAGGGACAAGTCATCGACTGTGAGGGAAGGACGAGACACCGAGTTTGAGGGAGTGAGGGAGAAATTAGACAGAGTGTGAGGGGAGTGAGGGAGGGACAAGACCTCGACTGTGAGGGAATGAGGGAGGGATGAGACACCGAGTGTGAGGGGAGTGAGAGAGAGATTTGACAGAGAGTGTGAGGGGAGTGAGGGAGGGACGAGACACCGTTTGAGGGGAGTGAGGGAGGGACGAGACACCGAGTGTGAGGGAGTGAGAGAGGGACGAGACACCGAGTGTGAGGGGAGTGAGAGAGGGACGAGACACCGAGTGTGAGGGAGGGACGAGACACCATGTGAGGGAGTGAGGGAGCGACGAGACCGAGTGTGAGGGGAGTGAGAGAGGGACGAGACATCGAGTGTGAGGGAGTGAGGGCGAGATTAGACAGAGAGTGTGAGGGGAGTGAGGGAGGGATGAGACACCGAGTGTGAGGGAGTGAGAGAGGGACGAGGCACCGACTGTGAGGGCGTGAGAGAGGGACGAGACACCGAGTGTGAGGGAGTGAGAGAGGGACGAGACACCGAGTTTGAGGGAGTGAGGGAGGGACGAGACACCGAGTGTGTGGGAGTGAGAGAGGGACGAGACGCAGAGTGTGAGGGGAGTGAGGGAGGGACGAGACACCGAGTGTGAGGGAGTGAGAGAGGGACGAGACACCGAGTGTGAGGGAGTGAGGGAGGGACGAGACGCAGAGTGTGAGGGGAGTGAGGGGGGGGCGAGACCGAGTGTGAGGGAGTGAGAGAGGGACGAGACACCGAGTGTGAGGGAGTGAGAGAGGGACGAGACACCGAGTGTGAGGGAGTGAGAGAGGGACGAGACACCGTGTGAGGGAGTGAGGGAGGGTCGAGACACCGAGTGTGAGGGGAGTGAGAGAGGGACGAGACACCGAGTTTGCGGGAGTGAGGGAGGGACGAGACACCGAGTGTGAGGGGAGTGAGAGAGGGACGAGACACCGACTGTGAGGGAGTGAGGGAGGGACGAGACACCGAGTGTGAGGTAGTGAGGGAGGGACGAGACACCGAGTGTGAGGGAGTGAGGGAGGGACGAGACACCGAGTGTGAGGGGAGTGAGAGAGGGACGAGACATCGAGTGTGAGGGAGTGAAAGAGGGACGAGACACTGAGTGTGACGGAGGGATGAGACACCAAGTGTGAGGGAGTGAGTGAGGGACGAGACACCGAGTGTGAGGGAGTGAGAGAGGGACAAGACACCGAGTGTGAGGGAGTGAGAGAGGGACGAGACACCGAGTGTGAGGGAGTGAGAGAGGGACGATACACCGAGTGTGAGGGAGTGAGAGAAGGACGAGACACCGAGTGTGAGGGAGTGAGGGAGGGACGCGACACCGAGTGTGAGGGAGTGAGAGAGGGACGAGACACCGACTGTGAGGGAGTGAGGGAGGGACGAGACATCGAGTGTGAGGGAGTGAGGGAGGGACGAGACACTGAGTGTGAGGGGAGTGAGGGCGGGACGACACACCGTGTGAGGGAGTCAGGGAGGGACGAGACACCGAGTGTGAGGGAGTGAGGGAGGGACGAGACATCGAGTGTGAGGGAGTGAGAGAGGGACGAGGCACCGACTGTGAGGGCGTGAGAGAGGGACGAGACGCAGAGTGTGAGGGGAGTGAGGGAGGGACGAGACACCGAGTATGAGGGAGTGAGAGAGGGATGAGACACCGAGTGTGAGGGGAGTGAGAGAGGGACGAGACATCGAGTGTGAGGGAGTGAAAGAGGGACGAGACACTGAGTGTGAGGGAGTGAGAGAGGGATGATACACCGTGTGAGGGAGTGAGGGAGGGGCGAGACACCGTTTGAGGGGAGTGAGGGAGGGATGAGACACCGAGTGTGAGGGAGTGAGGGAGGGACGAGACACTGAGTGTGAGGGGAGTGAGGGCGGGACGACACACCGTGTGAGGGAGTCAGGGAGGGACGAGACACCGAGTGTGTGGGAGTGAGAGAGGGACGAGACACCGAGTGTGAGGGAGTGAGAGAGGGACGAGACACCGAGTGTGAGGGAGTGAGAGAGGGACGAGACACCGAGTTTGCGGGAGTGAGGGAGGGACGAGACACCGAGTGTGAGGGGAGTGAGAGAGGGACGAGACACCGAGTGTGAGGGAGTGAGAGAGGGACGAGACACCAAGTGTGAGGGAGTGAGGGAGGGACAAGTCATCGACTGTGAGGGAAGGACGAGACACCGAGTTTGAGGGAGTGAGGGAGAAATTAGACAGAGTGTGAGGGGAGTGAGGGAGGGACAAGACCTCGACTGTGAGGGAATGAGGGAGGGATGAGACACCGAGTGTGAGGGGAGTGAGAGAGAGATTTGACAGAGAGTGTGAGGGGAGTGAGGGAGGGACGAGACACCGTTTGAGGGGAGTGAGGGAGGGACGAGACACCGAGTGTGAGGGAGTGAGAGAGGGACGAGACACCGAGTGTGAGGGGAGTGAGAGAGGGACGAGACACCGAGTGTGAGGGAGGGACGAGACACCATGTGAGGGAGTGAGGGAGCGACGAGACCGAGTGTGAGGGGAGTGAGAGAGGGACGAGACATCGAGTGTGAGGGAGTGAGGGCGAGATTAGACAGAGAGTGTGAGGGGAGTGAGGGAGGGATGAGACACCGAGTGTGAGGGAGTGAGAGAGGGACGAGGCACCGACTGTGAGGGCGTGAGAGAGGGACGAGACACCGAGTGTGAGGGAGTGAGAGAGGGACGAGACACCGAGTTTGAGGGAGTGAGGGAGGGACGAGACACCGAGTGTGTGGGAGTGAGAGAGGGACGAGACGCAGAGTGTGAGGGGAGTGAGGGAGGGACGAGACACCGAGTGTGAGGGAGTGAGAGAGGGACGAGACACCGAGTGTGAGGGAGTGAGGGAGGGAAGAGATGCAGAGTGTGAGGGGAGTGAGGGAGGGACGAGTCACCGAGTGTGAGGGAGTGAGAGAGGGACGAGACACTGAGTGTGAGTGAGTGAGAGAGGGACGAGACGCAGAGTGTGAGGGGAGTGAGAGAGGGACGAGACACCGAGTGTGAGGGGGTGAGGGAGGGATGAGACACTGTGTGAGGGAGTGAGAGAGGGACGAGACACCGAGTTTGAGGGAGTGAGGGAGAGATTAGACAGAGTGTGAGGGGAGTGAGGGAGGGATGAGACCGAGTGTGAGGGGAGTGAGAGAGAGATTTGACAGAGAGTGTGAGGGGAGTGAGGGAGGGACAAGTCATCGACTCTGAGGGAGTGAGGGAGGGATGAGACGCAGAGTGTGAGGGGAGTGAGAGAGGGACAAGACATCGAGTTTGAGGGAGTGAGAGAGGGACGAGACACCGAGTGTGAGGGGAGTGAGGGAGGGACGAGACACCGAGTGTGATGGAGTGAGAGAGGGACGAGACACCGAGTGTGAGGGAGTGAGAGAGGGACGAGACGCAGAGTGTGAGGGGAGTGAGAGAGGGACGAGACACCGAGTGTGAGGGAGATGCGAGACATCAAGTGTGAGGGGAGTGAGAGAGGGACGAGACACCGAGTGTGAGGGAGTGAGCGAGGGACGAGACACCGAGTGTGAGGGGAGTGAGAGAGGGACGAGACACCGAGTGTGAGGGAGTGAGGGCGAGATTAGACAGAGAGTGTGAGGGGAGTGAGGGAGGTACAAGACATCGATTATGAGGGAGTGAGGGAGGGATGAGACACCGAGTGTGAGGGGAGTGAGGGAGGGACGAGACACCGAGTATGAGGGAGTGAGAGAGGGATGAGACACCGAGTGTGAGGGGAGTGAGAGAGGGACGAGACATCGAGTGTGAGGGAGTGAAAGAGGGACGAGACACTGAGTGTGAGGGAGTGAGAGAGGGATGATACACCGTGTGAGGGAGTGAGGGAGGGGCGAGACACCGTTTGAGGGGAGTGAGGGAGGGATGAGACACCGAGTGTGAGGGAGTGAGGGAGGGACGAGACACTGAGTGTGAGGGGAGTGAGGGCGGGACGACACACCGTGTGAGGGAGTCAGGGAGGGACGAGACACCGAGTGTGTGGGAGTGAGAGAGGGACGAGACACCGAGTGTGAGGGAGTAAGAGAGGGACGAGACACCGAGTGTGTGGGAGTGAGAGAGGGACGAGACGCAGAGTGTGAGGGGAGTGAGGGAGGGACGAGTCACCGAGTGTGAGGGAGTGAGAGAGGGACGAGACACTGAGTGTGAGTGAGTGAGAGAGGGACGAGACGCAGAGTGTGAGGAGAGTGAGAGAGGGACGAGACACCGAGTGTGAGGGAGTGAGAGAGGGATGATACACCAAGTGTGAGGGAGTGAGGGAGGGGCGAGACACCGTTTGAGGGGAGTGAGGGAGGGATGAGACACCGAGTGTGAGGGAGTGAGGGAGGGACGAGACACTGAGTGTGAGGGGAGTGAGGGCGGGACGACACACCGTGTGAGGGAGTCAGGGAGGGACGAGACACCGAGTGTGAGGGAGTGAGGGAGGGACGAGACATCGAGTGTGAGGGAGTGAGAGAGGGACGAGGCACCGACTGTGAGGGCGTGAGAGAGGGACGAGACGCAGAGTGTGAGGGGAGTGAGGGAGGGACGAGACACCGAGTTTGAGGGAGTGAGGGAGGGACGAGACACCGAGTGTGTGGGAGTGAGAGAGGGACGAGACGCAGAGTGTGAGGGGAGTGAGGGAGGGACGAGACACCGAGTGTGAGGGAGTGAGAGAGGGACGAGACACCGAGTGTGAGGGAGTGAGGGAGGGAAGAGATGCAGAGTGTGAGGGGAGTGAGGGAGGGACGAGTCACCGAGTGTGAGGGAGTGAGTGAGGGACGAGACGCAGAGTGTGATGGAGTGAGAGAGGGACGAGACACCGAGTGTGAGGGAGTGAGCGAGGGACGAGACGCAGAGTGTGAGGGGAGTGAGAGAGGGACGAGACACAGAGTGTGAGGGAGTGAGGGAGGGACGAGACACCGAGTGTGAGGGGAGTGAGCGAGGGACGAGACACCGAGTGTGAGGGGAGTGAGAGAGGGACGAGACACCGAGTGTGAGGGAGATGCGAGACACCAAGTGTGAGGGGAGTGAGAGAGGGACGAGACACCGAGTGTGAGGGAGTGAGCGAGGGACGAGACACCGAGTGTGAGGGGAGTGAGAGAGGGACGAGACCGAGTGTGAGGGGAGTGAGAGAGGGACGAGACCGAGTGTGAGGGGAGTGAGAGAGGGTCGAGACACCGAGTGCGAGGGAATGAGAGAGGGACGAGACACCGACTCTGAGGGAGTGAGGGAGGGACGAGACACCGAGTGTGAGGGGAGTGAGAGAGGGACGAGACCGAGTGTGAGGGGAGTGAGGGAGGGACGAGACACCGAGTGTGAGGGAGTGAGGGAGGGACGAGACACCGAGTGTGAGGGAGTGAGGGAGGGACGAGACACCGTGTGAGGGAGTGAGGGAGCGACGAGACCGAGTGTGAGGGGAGTGAGAGAGGGACGAGAC
This sequence comes from Hypanus sabinus, assembly GCF_030144855.1. NCBI lineage: Eukaryota > Metazoa > Chordata > Chondrichthyes > Myliobatiformes > Dasyatidae > Hypanus > Hypanus sabinus. The sequence continues at coordinate 156,964,234 of NC_082715.1, read as the reverse complement.
ATCGAGTGTGAGGGAGTGAAGGAGGGACGAGACGCAGAGTGTGAGGGGAGTGAGGGGGGGGCGAGAACGAGTGTGAGGGAGTGAGAGAGGGACGAGACACCGAGTGTGAGGGAGTGAGAGAGGGACGAGACACCGAGTGTGAGGGAGTGAGAGAGGGACGAGACACCGTGTGAGGGAGTGAGGGAGGGTCGAGACACCGAGTGTGAGGGGAGTGAGAGAGGGACGAGACACCGAGTTTGCGGGAGTGAGGGAGGGACGAGACACCGAGTGTGAGGGGAGTGAGAGAGGGACGAGACACCGACTGTGAGGGAGTGAGGGAGGGACGAGACACCGAGTGTGAGGTAGTGAGGGAGGGACGAGACACCGAGTGTGAGGGAGTGAGGGAGGGACGAGACACCGAGTGTGAGGGGAGTGAGAGAGGGACGAGACATCGAGTGTGAGGGAGTGAAAGAGGGACGAGACACTGAGTGTGACGGAGGGATGAGACACCAAGTGTGAGGGAGTGAGTGAGGGACGAGACACCGAGTGTGAGGGAGTGAGAGAGGGACAAGACACCGAGTGTGAGGGAGTGAGAGAGGGACGAGACACCGAGTGTGAGGGAGTGAGAGAGGGACGATACACCGAGTGTGAGGGAGTGAGAGAAGGACGAGACACCGAGTGTGAGGGAGTGAGGGAGGGACGCGACACCGAGTGTGAGGGAGTGAGAGAGGGACGAGACACCGACTGTGAGGGAGTGAGGGAGGGACGAGACATCGAGTGTGAGGGAGTGAGGGAGGGACGAGACACTGAGTGTGAGGGGAGTGAGGGCGGGACGACACACCGTGTGAGGGAGTCAGGGAGGGACGAGACACCGAGTGTGAGGGAGTGAGGGAGGGACGAGACATCGAGTGTGAGGGAGTGAGAGAGGGACGAGGCACCGACTGTGAGGGCGTGAGAGAGGGACGAGACGCAGAGTGTGAGGGGAGTGAGGGAGGGACGAGACACCGAGTATGAGGGAGTGAGAGAGGGATGAGACACCGAGTGTGAGGGGAGTGAGAGAGGGACGAGACATCGAGTGTGAGGGAGTGAAAGAGGGACGAGACACTGAGTGTGAGGGAGTGAGAGAGGGATGATACACCGTGTGAGGGAGTGAGGGAGGGGCGAGACACCGTTTGAGGGGAGTGAGGGAGGGATGAGACACCGAGTGTGAGGGAGTGAGGGAGGGACGAGACACTGAGTGTGAGGGGAGTGAGGGCGGGACGACACACCGTGTGAGGGAGTCAGGGAGGGACGAGACACCGAGTGTGTGGGAGTGAGAGAGGGACGAGACACCGAGTGTGAGGGAGTGAGAGAGGGACGAGACACCGAGTGTGAGGGAGTGAGAGAGGGACGAGACACCGAGTGTGTGGGAGTGAGAGAGGGACGAGACGCAGAGTGTGAGGGGAGTGAGGGAGGGACGAGTCACCGAGTGTGAGGGAGTGAGAGAGGGACGAGACACTGAGTGTGAGTGAGTGAGAGAGGGACGAGACGCAGAGTGTGAGGAGAGTGAGAGAGGGACGAGACACCAAGTGTGAGGGAGTGAGGGAGGGGCGAGACACCGTTTGAGGGGAGTGAGGGAGGGATGAGACACCGAGTGTGAGGGAGTGAGGGAGGGACGAGACACTGAGTGTGAGGGGAGTGAGGGCGGGACGACACACCGTGTGAGGGAGTCAGGGAGGGACGAGACACCGAGTGTGAGGGAGTGAGGGAGGGACGAGACATCGAGTGTGAGGGAGTGAGAGAGGGACGAGGCACCGACTGTGAGGGCGTGAGAGAGGGACGAGACGCAGAGTGTGAGGGGAGTGAGGGAGGGACGAGACACCGAGTTTGAGGGAGTGAGGGAGGGACGAGACACCGAGTGTGTGGGAGTGAGAGAGGGACGAGACGCAGAGTGTGAGGGGAGTGAGGGAGGGACGAGACACCGAGTGTGAGGGAGTGAGAGAGGGACGAGACACCGAGTGTGAGGGAGTGAGGGAGGGAAGAGATGCAGAGTGTGAGGGGAGTGAGGGAGGGACGAGTCACCGAGTGTGAGGGAGTGAGTGAGGGACGAGACGCAGAGTGTGATGGAGTGAGAGAGGGACGAGACACCGAGTGTGAGGGAGTGAGCGAGGGACGAGACGCAGAGTGTGAGGGGAGTGAGAGAGGGACGAGACACAGAGTGTGAGGGAGTGAGGGAGGGACGAGACACCGAGTGTGAGGGGAGTGAGCGAGGGACGAGACACCGAGTGTGAGGGGAGTGAGAGAGGGACGAGACACCGAGTGTGAGGGAGATGCGAGACACCAAGTGTGAGGGGAGTGAGAGAGGGACGAGACACCGAGTGTGAGGGAGTGAGCGAGGGACGAGACACCGAGTGTGAGGGGAGTGAGAGAGGGACGAGACCGAGTGTGAGGGGAGTGAGAGAGGGTCGAGACACCGAGTGCGAGGGAATGAGAGAGGGACGAGACACCGACTCTGAGGGAGTGAGAGAGGGACGAGACCGAGTGTGAGGGGAGTGAGGGAGGGACGAGACACCGAGTGTGAGGGAGTGAGGGAGGGACGAGACACCGAGTGTGAGGGAGTGAGGGAGGGACGAGACACCGTGTGAGGGAGTGAGGGAGCGACGAGACCGAGTGTGAGGGGAGTGAGAGAGGGACGAGACATCGAGTGTGAGGGAGTGAGGGAGGGACGAGACACCGAGTGTGAGGGGAGTGAGAGGACGAGACACCGAGTGTGAGGGAGGGACGAGACACCGAGTGTGAGGGGGTGAGGGAGGGATGAGACACTGTGTGAGGGAGTGAGGGAGGGACGAGACACCGAGTGTGAGGGAGTGAGGGAGGGACGTCATCGACTGTGAGGGAGGGACGAGACACCGAGTGTGAGGGAGTGAGGGAGGGACGAGACACCGAGTGTGAGGGGAGTGAGGGAGAGATTAGACAGAGAATGTGAGGGGAGTGAGGGAGGGACGAGACGTAGAGTGTGAGGGGAGTGAGGGAGGGACAAGTCATCGACTGTGAGGGAGGGACGAGACGCAGAGTGTGAGGGGAGTGAGGGAGGGACGAGACACCGAGTTTGAGGGAGTGAGGGAGAGATTAGACAGAGTGAAGGGAGTGAGGGAGGGACAAGACCTCGACTCTGAGGGAATGAGGGAGGGATGAGACCGAGTGTGAGGGGAGTGAGAGAGAGATTAGACAGAGAGAGTGAGGGGAGTGAGGGAGGGACGAGACACCGAGTGTGAGGGGAGTGAGAGAGGGACGAGACACCGAGTGTGAGGGAGTGAGAGAGGGACGAGACACCGAGTGTGAGGGGAGTGAGAGAGGGACGAGACATCGAGTTTGAGGGAGTGAGAGAGGGACGAGACACCGAGTGTGAGGGGAGTGAGGGAGGGACGAGACACCGAGTGTGAGGTAGTGAGGGAGGGACGAGACACCGAGTGTGAGGGAGTGAGGGAGGGACGAGACACCGAGTGTGAGGGGAGTGAGAGAGGGACGAGACATCGAGTGTGAGGGAGTGAAAGAGGGACGAGACACTGAGTGTGACGGAGGGATGAGACACCAAGTGTGAGGGAGTGAGTGAGGAACGAGACACCGAGTGTGAGGGAGTGAGGGAGGGACGAGACACCGAGTTTGAGGGAGTGAGGGAGAGATTAGACAGAGAGTGTGAGGGGAGTGAGGGAGGGACAAGTCATCGACTCTGAGGCAGTGAGGGAGGGATGAGACGCAGAGTGTGAGGGGAGTGAGGGAGGGACGAGACACCGAGTGTGAGGGGAGTGAGAGAGGGACGAGACACCGAGTGTGAGGGGAGTGAGAGAGGGACGAGACACCGAGTGTGAGGGAGTGAGAGAGGGACGAGACACCGAGTGTGAGGGGAGTGAGAGAGGGACGAGACATCGAGTTTGAGGGAGTGAGAGAGGGACGAGACACCGAGTGTGAGGGGAGTGAGGGAGGGACGAGACACCGAGTGTGAGGTAGTGAGGGAGGGACGAGACACCGAGTGTGAGGGAGTGAGGGAGGGACGAGACACCGAGTGTGAGGGGAGTGAGAGAGGGACGAGACATCGAGTGTGAGGGAGTGAAAGAGGGACGAGACACTGAGTGTGACGGAGGGATGAGACACCAAGTGTGAGGGAGTGAGTGAGGGACGAGACACCGAGTGTGAGGGAGTGAGAGAGGGACAAGACACCGAGTGTGAGGGAGTGAGAGAGGGACGAGACACCGAGTGTGAGGGAGTGAGAGAGGGACGATACACCGAGTGTGAGGGAGTGAGGGAGGGACGCGACACCGAGTGTGAGGGAGTGAGAGAGGGACGAGACACCGACTGTGAGGGAGTGAGGGAGGGACGAGACATCGAGTGTGAGGGAGTGAGAGAGGGACGAGACACCGACTGTGAGGGAGTGAGAGAAGGACGAGACACCGAGTGTGAGGGAGTGAGGGAGGGACGAGACACCGACTGTGAGGGAGTGAGAGACGGATGAGACCGAGTGTGAGGGGAGTGAGAGAGAGATTAGACAGAGAGAGTGAGGGGAGTGAGGGAGGGACAAGTCATCGACTCTGAGGCAGTGAGGGAGGGATGAGACGCAGAGTGTGAGGGGAGTGAGAGAGGGACGAGACACCGAGTGTGAGGGGAGTGAGAGAGGGACGAGACACCGAGTGTGAGGGAGTGAGAGAGGGACGAGACACCGAGTGTGAGGGGAGTGAGAGAGGGACGAGACATCGAGTTTGAGGGATTGAGAGAGGGACGAGACACCGAGTGTGAGGGGAGTGAGGGAGGGACGAGACACCGAGTGTGAGGGAGTGAGGGAGGGACGAGACACCGAGTGTGAGGGAGTGAGGGAGGGACGAGACACCGAGTATGAGGGAGTGAGAGAGGGATGAGACAACGAGTGTGAGGGGAGTGAGGGAGGGACGAGACACCAAGTGTGAGGGAGTGAGTGAGGGACGAGACACCGAGTGTGAGGGAGTGAGAGAGGGACAAGACACCGAGTGTGAGGGAGTGAGAGAGGGACGAGACACCGAGTGTGAGGGAGTGAGAGAAGGACGAGACACCGAGTGTGAGGGGAGTGAGGGAGGGACGAGACACCGAGTGTGAGGGGAGTGAGGGAGGGACGAGACACCGAGTGTGAGGGAGTGTGGGTGGGATGAGACACTGAGTGTGACGGGAGTGAGGGAGGGACGAGACACCGTGTGAGGGGAGTGAGGGAGGGACGAGACGCAGAGTGTGAGGGGAGTGAGGGAGGGACGAGACACCGAGTTTGATGGAGTGAGGGAGGGACAAGTCATCGACTGTGAGGGAGGGACGAGACGCAGAGTGTGAGGGGAGTGAGGGAGGGACGAGACACCGAGTGTGAGGGAGTGAGGGAGAGATTAGACAGAGAGTGTGAGGGGAGTGAGGGAGGGACAAGACATCGACTGTGAGGGAATGAGGGAGCGATGAGACCGAGTGTGAGGGGAGTGAGAGAGAGATTAGACAGAGAGAGTGAGGCGAGTGAGGGAGGGACAAGTCATCGACTCTGAGGCAGTGAGGGAGGGACGAGACACCGAGTGTGAGGGGAGTGAGAGAGGGACGAGACACCGAGTGTGAGGGAGTGAGAGAGGGACGAGACACCGAGTGTGAGGGGAGTGAGAGAGGGACGAGACATCGAGTTTGAGGGAGTGAGAGAGGGACGAGACACCGAGTGTGAGGGGAGTGAGGGAGGGACGAGACACCGAGTGTGAGGGAGTGAGGGAGGGACGAGACACCGAGTGTGAGGGAGTGAGGGAGGGACGAGACACCGAGTGTGAGGGGAGTGAGAGAGGGACGAGACATCGAGTGTGAGGGAGTGAAAGAGGGACGAGACACTGACTGTGAGGGAGTGAGAGAAGGACGAGACACCGAGTGTGACGGAGGGATGAGACACCATGTGTGAGGGTTGTGAGAGAGGGACGAGACATCGAGTGTGAGGGAGGGATGAGACACCAAGTGTGAGGGAGTGAGTGAGGGACGAGACACCGACTGTGAGGGAGTGAGAGAGGGACGAGACACCGAGTGTGAGGGAGTGAGAGAGGGACAAGACACCGAGTGTGAGGGAGTGAGAGAGGGACGAGACACCGAGTGTGAGGGAGTGAGAGAAGGACGAGACACCGAGTGTGAGGGAGTGAGGGAGGGACGCGACACCGAGTGTGAGGGAGTGAGAGAGGGACGAGACACCGACTGTGAGGGAGTGAGGGAGGGACGAGACATCGAGTGTGAGGGAGTGAGAGAGGGACGAGACACCGACTGTGAGGGAGTGAGAGAAGGACGAGACGCAGAGTGTGAGGGGAGTGAGAGAGGGACGAGACACCGAGTGTGAGGGAGTGAGAGAGGGATGATACACCAAGTGTGAGGGAGTGAGGGAGGGGCGAGACACCGTTTGAGGGGAGTGAGGGAGGGATGAGACACCGAGTGTGAGGGAGTGAGGGAGGGACGAGACACTGAGTGTGAGGGGAGTGAGGGCGGGACGACACACCGTGTGAGGGAGTCAGGGAGGGACGAGACACCGTGTGAGGGAGTGAGGGAGGGACGAGACATCGAGTGTGAGGGAGTGAGAGAGTGACGAGGCACCGAGTGTGTGGGAGTGAGAGAGGGACGAGACACCGAGTGTGAGGGAGTGAGAGAGGGACGAGACACCGAGTGTGAGGGGAGTGAGAGAGGGACGAGACACCGAGTGTGAGGGGAGTGAGGGGGGGGCGAGAACGAGTGTGAGGGAGTGAGAGAGGGACGAGACACCGAGTGTGAGGGAGTGAGAGAGGGACGAGACACCGAGTGTGAGGGAGTGAGAGAGGGACGAGACACCGTGTGAGAGGGGAGTGAGGGAGGGACGAGACACCGAGTATGAGGGAGTGAGAGAGGGATGAGACACCGAGTGTGAGGGGAGTGAGGGAGGGACGAGACACCAAGTGTGAGGGAGTGAGTGAGGGACGAGACACCGAGTGTGAGGGAGTGAGGGAGGGACGAGACACCGACTGTGAGGGAGTGAGAGAGGGATGAGACACCGAGTGTGAGGGAGTGAGGGAGGGACGAGACACCGACTCTGAGGCAGTGAGGGAGGGATGAGACGCAGAGTGTGAGGGGAGTGAGCGATGGACGAGACACCGAGTTTGAGGGAGTGAGGGAGAGATTAGACAGAGAGTGTGAGGGGAGTGAGGGAGGGACAAGACATGGACTGTGAGGGAATGAGGGAGCGATGAGACCGAGTGTGAGGGGAGTGAGAGAGAGATTAGACAGAGAGAGTGAGGCGAGTGAGGGAGGGACAAGTCATCGACTCTGAGGCAGTGAGGGAGGGACGAGACACCGAGTGTGAGGGGAGTGAGAGAGGGACGAGACACCGAGTGTGAGGGAGTGAGAGAGGGACGAGACACCGAGTGTGAGGGGAGTGAGAGAGGGACGAGACATCGAGTTTGAGGGAGTGAGAGAGGGACGAGACACCGAGTGTGAGGGGAGTGAGGGAGGGACGAGACACCGAGTGTGAGGGAGTGAGGGAGGGACGAGACACCGAGTGTGAGGGGAGTGAGGGAGGGAAGAGATGCAGAGTGTGAGGGGAGTGAGAGAGGGACGAGACACCGAGAGTGAGGGGAGTGAGGGAGGGACAAGTCATCGACTCTGAGGCAGTGAGGGAGGGATGAGACGCAGAGTGTGAGGGGAGTGAGAGAGGGACGAGACATCGAGTTTGAGGGAGTGAGAGAGGTACGAGACACCGAGTGTGAGGGGAGTGAGGGAGGGACGAGACACCGAGTGTGAGGGAGTGAGGGAGGGACGAGACACCGATTGTGAGGGAGTGAGGGAGGGACGAGACACCGAGTGTGAGGGAGTGAGGGAGGGACGAGACACCGTGTGAGGGAGTGAGGGAGGGACGAGACACCGAGTGTGAGGGGAGTGAGAGAGGGACGAGACAACGAGTTTGCGGGAGTGAGGGAGGGACGAGACACCGAGTGTGAGGGGAGTGAGAGAGGGACGAGACACCGAGTTTGCGGGAGTGAGGGTGGGACGAGACACCGAGTGTGAGGGGAGTGAGAGAGGGACGAGACACCGAGTGTGAGGGAGTGAGAGAGGGACGAGACACCAAGTGTGAGGGAGTGAGGGAGGGACGAGACACCAAGTGTGAGGGAGTGAGGGAGAAATTAGACAGAGTGTGAGGGGAGTGAGGGAGGGACAAGACCTCGACTGTGAGGGAATGAGGGAGGGATGAGACACCGAGTGTGAGCGGAATGAGAGAGAGATTTGACAGAGAGTGTGAGGGGAGTGAGGGAGGGACAAGTCATCGACTCTGAGGTAGTGAGGGAGGGATGAGACGCAGAGTGTGAGGGGAGTGAGGGAGGGACGAGACACCGAGTATGAGGGAGTGAGGGAGGGATGAGACACCGAGTGTGAGGGGAGTGAGGGAGGGACGAGACACCGAGTATGAGGGAGTGAGAGAGGGATGAGACACCGAGTGTGAGGGGAGTGAGGGAGGGACGAGACACCAAGTGTGAGGGAGTGAGTGAGGGACGAGACACCGAGTGTGAGGGAGTGAGAGAGGGACAAGACACCGAGTGTGAGGGAGTGAGAGAGGGACGAGACACCGAGTGTGAGGGAGTGAGAGAAGGACGAGACACCGAGTGTGAGGGGAGTGAGGGAGGGACGAGACACCGAGTGTGAGGGGAGTGAGGGAGGGACGAGACACCGAGTGTGAGGGAGTGTGGGTGGGATGAGACACTGAGTGTGACGGGAGTCAGGGAGGGACGAGACACCGTGTGAGGGGAGTGAGGGAGGGACAAGTCATCGACTGTGAGGGAGGGACGAGACGCAGAGTGTGAGGGGAGTGAGCGAGGGACGAGACACCGAGTTTGAGGGAGTGAGGGAGAGATTAGACAGAGAGTGTGAGGGGAGTGAGGGAGGGACAAGACATCGACTGTGAGGGAATGAGGGAGCGATGAGACCGAGTGTGAGGGGAGTGAGAGAGAGATTAGACAGAGAGAGTGAGGCGAGTGAGGGAGGGACAAGTCATCGACTCTGAGGCAGTGAGGGAGGGACGAGACACCGAGTGTGAGGGGAGTGAGAGAGGGACGAGACACCGAGTGTGAGGGAGTGAGAGAGGGACGAGACACCGAGTGTGAGGGGAGTGAGAGAGGGACGAGACATCGAGTTTGAGGGAGTGAGAGAGGGACGAGACACCGAGTGTGAGGGGAGTGAGGGAGGGACGAGACACCGAGTGTGAGGGAGTGAGGGAGGGACGAGACACCGAGTGTGAGGGAGTGAGGGAGGGACGAGACACCGAGTGTGAGGGGAGTGAGAGAGGGACGAGACATCGAGTGTGAGGGAGTGAAAGAGGGACGAGACACTGACTGTGAGGGAGTGAGAGAAGGACGAGACACCGAGTGTGACGGAGGGATGAGACACCATGTGTGAGGGTTGTGAGAGAGGGACGAGACATCGAGTGTGAGGGAGGGATGAGACACCAAGTGTGAGGGAGTGAGTGAGGGACGAGACACCGACTGTGAGGGAGTGAGAGAGGGACAAGACACCGAGTGTGAGGGAGTGAGAGAGGGACGAGACACCGAGTGTGAGGGAGTGAGAGAAGGACGAGACACCGAGTGTGAGGGAGTGAGGGAGGGACGCGACACCGAGTGTGAGGGAGTGAGAGAGGGACGAGACACCGACTGTGAGGGAGTGAGGGAGGGACGAGACATCGAGTGTGAGGGAGTGAGAGAGGGACGAGACACCGACTGTGAGGGAGTGAGAGAAGGACGAGACACCGAGTGTGAGGGAGTGAGGGAGGGACGAGACACCGACTGTGAGGGAGTGAGAGAGGGATGAGACGCAGAGTGTGAGGGGAGTGAGAGAGGGACGAGACACCGAGTGTGAGGGAGTGAGAGAGGGATGATACACCAAGTGTGAGGGAGTGAGGGAGGGGCGAGACACCGTTTGAGGGGAGTGAGGGAGGGATGAGACACCGAGTGTGAGGGAGTGAGGGAGGGACGAGACACTGAGTGTGAGGGGAGTGAGGGCGGGACGACACACCGTGTGAGGGAGTCAGGGAGGGACGAGACACCGAGTGTGAGGGAGTGAGGGAGGGACGAGACATCGAGTGTGAGGGAGTGAGAGAGTGACGAGGCACCGAGTCTGTGGGAGTGAGAGAGGGACGAGACACCGAGTGTGAGGGAGTGAGAGAGGGACGAGACGCAGAGTGTGAGGGGAGTGAGGGAGGGACGAGACACCGAGTGTGAGGGAGTGAGAGAGGGACGAGACACCGAGTGTGAGGGGAGTGAGGGAGGGAAGAGATGCAGAGTGTGAGGGGAGTGAGAGAGGGACGAGACACCGAGAGTGAGGGGAGTGAGGGAGGGACAAGTCATCGACTCTGAGGCAGTGAGGGAGGGATGAGACGCAGAGTGTGAGGGGAGTGAGAGAGGGACGAGACATCGAGTTTGAGGGAGTGAGAGAGGTACGAGACACCGAGTGTGAGGGGAGTGAGGGAGGGACGAGACACCGAGTGTGAGGGAGTGAGGGAGGGACGAGACACCGAGTGTGAGGGAGTGAGGGAGGGACGAGACACCGATTGTGAGGGAGTGAGGGAGGGACGAGACACCGAGTGTGAGGGAGTGAGAGAGGTACGAGACACCGAGTGTGAGGGAGTGAGGGAGGGACGAGACACCGAGTGTGAGGGAGTGAGGGAGGGACGAGACACCGAGTGTGAGGGGGTGAGGGAGGGACGAGACACCGATTGTGAGGGAGTGAGGGAGGGACGAGACACCGAGTGTGAGGGAGCGAGGGAGGGACGAGAGACTGAGTGTGAGGGAGTGAGGGAGGGACGAGAGACCGAGTGTGAGGGAGTGAGGGAGGGACGAGACACCGATTGTTAGGGAGTGAGGGAGGGACGAGACACCGAGTGTGAGGGAGGGACGAGACACCGAAGTGAAAGATTGAATAGGTTAGGACTTTATTCCTTGGAGTGTAGAAGAATGAGAAGATAGAGGTTTACAAAATCATGAGGGGTATAGACAGAGTAAATGTGAGTAGGCTCTTTCCACTTAGATTAGGAGAGATAAATATGTGAGGACATGGCTTTAGGATGAAAGGGGAAAGGTTTAGGGGAACATTAGGGGGAACTTCACTCAGAGAGTGGTGGGAATGTGGAACGAGCTGCCATCTGACGTGGTCAATGCGGGCTCACTCTTAAGTTTTAAGAGTAAATTGGATAGATAGGGCCAAATGGTCTGTTTTCTGTGCTGTAGTGTTGGGTGATTCTATTAGAGGGATGTCCCTTTAGAACGGAGATGGGGAGGAATTGCTTTACTCAGAGAGTGGTGAACCTGTGGAATACTTTGTCACTCACGAGGAAACTTGGAGATGCTGGAAATTCAAGCAACACACACAAAGTGCTGGTGGAACGCAGCAGGCCAGGCAGCATCTATAGGGAGAAGAGTCCTGAAACGTCATCTGTACTTCTCCCTATAGATGCTGCCTGACCTGCTGCGTCCCACCAGCATTTTGTCTGTACTGCTTTGCCACTGTCAGCTGTGGAACCCAGGTCATTGGGTGTAGTTAAGGCAGAGGTTAGTGACAGCGTCACAGGTTACAGGCGAAGATAGATGGATGGGGTTGATCGGGAATATCAATCAGCTGTGACAGAATGCTAGAGCAGGCTGGATGGGCTGAGTGGCCTAGTTTTGCTCCCGTGTTTAACGGAATTGTACACTTACATTAAAAATATAGAGTAGTAATGAGGAGAGTAGGATCACTCGAAGGGAATGGAAAAGCGAGAGGCATTTGGACAGGCACATCATTTGGCAGCAAATGGATGGACGTGGATCCTGTGAAGACTGTTGAGATTAATTTGAATCAGTTCATTTTCAGCAAACACGCAGTGGCCCGGGGGGCCTTTTGCTGGATGGCACAGTACGATGACACTGCCAAGAAATTGTTGCCAGAAATGTGTGTTGGGCCTTAAATAATGAAGAGTTGGTGATGTTTAGACCCATAGAGTTATATGACCTGAAAAAAGCCCAACCTGCTGGAATTAATTCAACTTCTAATTCCATAAGACCATAAGATATAGGAGCAGAATCGGGCCATTTGGCCCATCGAATCTGGTCTATTTCTCTCCCAGCCCCAATCTCTTGCCTTCTCCCTGCATCCCTGACTATCAACCTCTGCCTTAAATATACCCAATGACGGCCTTCACAGTTGCCTCAGCAATGAATTCCACAGAATCACCACCCTCTGGCTAAAGAAATCCCTCTTCGTCTCTGTTCTAAATGGACGTCCCTCTACTCTGAGGCTTTGTCCTCTGGTCTTAGACTTACCCACCACAAGAAACATCCTCTCCACGTCCACTCTGTCGAGGCCTTTCAGCATTTGATAGGTTTCAATGCGATCCCCACCCACCCGCTCTGAATCCCAGGTAGTGCGGGCCCAAACCCATGAGGCACTCCTCATATGAAAAGCCTTTTAACCCTGCAGTCACGTTTGTGAACCTTATATTCTAGTCCTCTTGAATGCCGTTCTCACCACAGGCTCAGCCTGCAAATTAACCTTCGGGGGTCTTGCAGGAGGACTCCCAAGTCCCTTTGCACCTCAGATTTTTCAATTTTCTCTCTATTTAGAAAATAATCCATGCTTTTATTTTTTCTAGCAAAGAGCATAAACATACACTTTCTGACGCTGTATTCCGTCTCCATTTCTTTGCCCATTCTCTAATCTGTTTAAGTTCTTCTGCAAATACTTTGCTTCAGCATAACTACTGTCCCACCATCTATCTTTGTATTGTCCATGAACTTGGCCAAATCATTGACAAATAACATAAAAAGAAGTGGTCCCAACACAAACCCATGTGGAACACCACTAGTCACCGACAGCCAATCGGAAAAGGCTTATTCCCAATCAGCCTGTGCTCTATCCATGCTCGTATCTCACCTGAAATGCCATGGACTCTTAACTTGTTAAAGGCCTTCTGAAAAGCAAGCACACAACATTCACCTATTCTCCTTTGTCTATCCTGCTTGTTATTTCTCCAAAGAATTCCTATAGATTCGTCAGCAGGAACTATGGCCTATTTCATCAGGTGCCTCCAAGCATCCCAAAACCACATCCTTATTGATCAACTCCAACATCTTCCCAACCGCTGAGGTCAGACTAACTGGCCTATAGTTTCCTTTCTTCAGCCTCTCTCCCTTCCTGAAGAGTGGAGTGACATCTGCAATTCTTCAGTCTTCCAGAACAATTTCAGAATCTAGTGATTCTTGAAAGATCATTACTAATGCCTCCAGAATCACTTCTGGCGCCTCTGTCAGACTCCTGGGGTGCACACCGTCTGGTTCAGGTGACTCATCTACCTTCAGTTTCCCAAGCATCTTTTCCCTAGTAATCACCAGGAAATCTGCAGATGCTGGAAATTTAAACAACACACACAAAATGCTGGTGGAACACAGCAGGCCAAGACCTGACGAAGGGTCTCGGCCCGAAACATCGACAGTGCTTCTCCTTATAGGTGCTGCCTGGCCTGCTGTTTCCCTAGTAATGTCAGGTTTACTTACTGTATTCCACAGTGAAGATGGACGCAAAATACTTACTCAGTTTGTCCGCCGTTTCCTTGACCCCGTTACTACCTCTCCAGCATAATTTTCCCACAGTCTAATATCTACTTCTGCCTGAAGAAACCTTTGGAATCCTCTTTAATATTATTAACTAGCTTACCTTTGTATTCCAACTGTTCTTTCTTGATGACTTTTATAGTTGGTTTTTAGAAGTTTCCCAATCCTTTAACTTCCCACTAATTTTTGCTCTATTATATGTGCTCTCTTTAGCTTTTATGTTGGCTTTGACTTCTCTTGTCAGCCACGGTCACATCACCCTGCCTTTAGTATACTACTTCTTATTTGGAATGTGTCTACCTTTGGAACTTCTCTCAGAAACTCCAGCTGCCATTGCTCCACTGTCATCACTGCTAGTGTTCCCTTCCAATTAACTTTGGCCAGCTCCTCTCTCGTGCCTCTGCACTGCTGAACTGTAATACTGATACATCTGACTCGAGATTCTCCACGGTTTATCATTGTTATGATCACTGGCCCCTAAAGGTTCCTTTACCATCAGCTGCCTAATTGGTTCTGGTTCATTACACAACCCTCAATTCAGAGTTGCTGATCCACCATAACCTGCTCTAAAAAGCCATCTCATAGGCAGTCTACAAATTCCCTCTCTTGAGATCCAGCATCAACATGATTTTCCCCAGTCTACCTGCGTATTGAAATCCCCGATGACTATTGTTACATTGCCCTTTTGTCATGCATTTTCTATCTCCTGTTGAAAATTGTAGACCATATCTTTGCTACTGTTTGGAAGTCATATATAATTCCCATCAGGGTCTTTTTGCCCTTGCAGTTCCTTAGCTCTACCCACAAGGATTCTACACCTTCTGATTATGTCTCCTCTTTCGAAAGGCTTGATTTCATTTTTTTACCAACAGAGCCATCCCACCCTCTCTGCCTTCTTGCCTGTCCTTTTGATACAATCTGTATCCTTGGATGTTAAGCCCCAGCTATAATCATCATTCACCCACGATTCAATGACGTCTACAGCATCATACATGCCAATCTAAAACCCTGCTTCGTTCATCGACTTTAATTCTAGCAAGCCCAGATCCTGCTGCAAGCTTTGACAGACTTGGTGTCATCTGCAAACTTCCTGATGCAGTTTACCTCATTCTCATTCAGGCCATTGGCCAGCACCTTCCAAACCCATAACTCTACTTGCTTGAAGTTCAAGGGTAGCAAAAGCACAATAGTCGTCACCACCTGAGCGGTGTACTCTGCTGATTTGGAAAACCAAACCCCAGGGACTAAAGCCACCATCGTCCAGAGCAACTGGACACTTTTTCAGCCTGTGAAGTCCACACCCTTTGAATAAATTTATACAGTGCACACACACTCAGTGGCCACCTGTGCACCTTTTCATTAATGCAAGAATCAAATCATTCAATCAGGTGTCAGCAACTCAGTGCATAAAAGCATGAAAAGGAGGTTCAGTTGTTGTTCAAACCACACATCAGAATAGGAAAGAAATGTGACTTTGACCGTGGAATGATTGTTGGTGTCAGATGGGGTGGTTTGAGTATCTAAGAAATTGATGATCTCCTAGGATTTTCATGCACAACAGTCTCTAGAGTTTGCAGAGAATGGTGTGAAAAGAAATCCAGTGAGTAGTGGCTCTGTGGGCAGAACTCCTCCTTAGTGAGCAAGGTCGGAGGAGAACGGCCAGGAGCTGACAGGAAGAAGGTGCAATGAAGAGCATCTCTGAACACACAACACATTGAATGCATAGGCAATCTCCCAGTGGCCGTTGATGTAAGCGTGGTTTCTGCGTCTGTGTTTTCACCCAGGGGCTCAGTGGATTGGTGTGCCAGGAGAAATAGAGGGTTACTGGCAGGCCCACCAGCTCCTTGGGAGACTGCCCTGGCATTCCCTGTTTGAACCATCGATACAGCTTGCAAAGAAAGGATTCGCATTCCCGGAATACTTAAGGAGTTTTATCAGACATCCAAAGCTGCAAATCAGCAAATCTTCTGTTGGGTAAGTGATACGTTTGAGATATGTTTGACTGTGGTTGGCAAAGTGTCTAACTCAGCTCAGCACACTCAAGGACTGAAGCAAACTCTCCCAAAGCAAACCATAGGAGGTGACAAAGTGAAATATCTCAAATTACTTCACATGGCATTTAATGCCAGCCAAGTAGTCAAGCATGTGGCGTCTTCAAACACTAAACCCCTCCCATACACTGTCCAGACTCCGCAAACCCCTCCCATACACTGTTCTGACTCCCCAAACCCCTCCCATACACTGTCCTGAATCCCCAAACCCCTCCCATACACTGTCCTGAATCCCCAAACCCCTCCCATACAATGTCCTGACTCCCCAAACCCCTCCCATAAACTGTCCTGAATCCCCAAACCCCTCCCATACACTGTCCTGACTCCCCAAACCCCTCCCATAAACTGTCCTGAATCCCCAAACACCTCCCATACACTGTCCTGACTCCCCAAACCCCTCCCATACACTGACCTGAATCCCCAAACCCCTCCCATACACTGTCCTGACTCCCCAAACCCCTCCCATACACTGTCCTGAATCCCCAAACCCCTCCCATACACTATCCTGACTCCCCAAACCCCTCCCATACACTGTCCTGACTCCCCAAACCCCTCCCATACACTGTCCTGACTCCCCAAACCCCTCCCATAAACTGTCCTGAATCCCCAAACCCCTCCCATACACAGTCCTGACTCCCCAAACCCCTCCCATAAACTGTCCTGAATCCCCAAACCCCTCCCATACACTGTCCTGACTCCCCAAACCCCTCCCATACACTGACCTGAATCCCCAAACCCCTCCCATACACTGTCCTGACTACCCAAACCCCTCCCATACACTGTCCTGAATCCCCAAACCCCTCCCATACACTGTCCTGAATCCCCAAACCCCTCCCATACACTGTCCTGACTCCCCAAACTCGTCCCATACACTGTCCTGAATCCCCAAACCCCTCCCATACACTGACCTGAATCCCCAAACCCCTCCCATACACTGTCCTGAATCCCCAAACCCCTCCCATACACTATCCTGAATCCCGAAACCCCTCCCATACACTGTCCTGAATCCCGAAACCCCTCCCATACACTGTCCTGACTCCCCAAACCCCTCCCATACACTGTCCTGACTCCCCAAACCCATCCCATACACTGTCCTGAATCCCCAAACCCCTCCCATACACTGACCTGAATCCCCAAACCCCTCCCATACACTGTCCTGAATCCCCAAACCCCTCCCATACACTGACCTGAATCCCCAAACCCCTCCCATACACTGTCCTGACTACCCAAACCCCTCCCATACACTGTCCTGAATCCCCAAACCCCTCCCATACACTGTCCTGAATCCCCAAACCCCTCCCATACACTGTCCTGACTCCCCAAACCCCTCCCATACACTGTCCTGACTCCCGAAACCCCTCCCATACACTGTCCTGACTCCCCAAACCCCTCCCATACACTGTCCTGACTCCCCAAACCCCTCCCATACACTGTCCTGAATCCCCAAACCCCTCCCATACACTGTCCTGAGTCCCCAAACGCCTCCTATACACTGTCCTGAATCCCCAAACCCCTCCCATACACTGTCCTGAATCCCGAAACCCCTCCCATACACTATCCTGACTCCCCAAACCCCTCCCATACACTGTCCTGAATCCCGAAACCCCTCCCATACACTGACCTGAATCCCCAAACCCCTCCCATACACTATCCTGAATCCCCAAACCCCTCCCATACACTGTCCTGAATCTCCAAACCCCTCCCATACGCTGTCCTGAATCCCCAAACCCCTCCCATACGCTGTCCTGAATCCCCAAACCCCTCCCATACACTGTCCTGAATCCCCAAACCCCTCCCATACACTGACCTGAATCCCCAAACCCCTCCCATACACTGTCCTGACTACCCAAACCCCTCCCATACACTGTCCTGAATCCCCAAACCCCTCCCATACACTGTCCTGAATCCCCAAACCCCTCCCATACACTGTCCTGACTCCCCAAACCCCTCCCATACACTGTCCTGACTCCCGAAACCCCTCCCATACACTGTCCTGACTCCCCAAACCCCTCCCATACACTGTCCTGACTCCCCAAACCCCTCCCATACACTGTCCTGAATCCCCAAACCCCTCCCATACACTGTCCTGAGTCCCCAAACGCCTCCCATACACTGTCCTGAATCCCCAAACCCCTCCCATACACTGTCCTGAATCCCGAAACCCCTCCCATACACTGACCTGAATCCCCAAACCCCTCCCATACACTATCCTGAATCCCCAAACCCCTCCCATACACTGTCCTGACTCCCCAAACCCCTCCCATACACTGTCCTGAATCCCGAAACCCCTCCCATACACTGACCTGAATCCCCAAACCCCTCCCATACACTATCCTGAATCCCCAAACCCCTCCCATACACTGTCCTGAATCCCCAAACCCCTCCCATACGCTGTCCTGAATCCCCAAACCCCTCCCATACACTGACCTGAATCCCCAAACTCCTCCCATACACTGACCTGAATCCCCAAACCCCTCCCATACACTGTCCTGAATCCCCAAACCCCTCCCATACACTGACCTGAATCCCCAAACCCCTCCCATACACTGTCCTGAATCCCCAAACCCCTCCCATACACTGACCTGAATCCCCAAACCCCTCCCATACACTGTCCTGAATCCCCAAACCCCTCCCAGACACTGTCCTGAATCCCCAAACCCCTCCCATACACTGTCCTGACTCCCCAAACCCCTCCCATACACTGTCCTGAATCCCCAAGCCCCTCCCATACACTGTCCTGAATCCCCAAACCCCTCCCATACACTGTCCTGACTCCCCAAACCCCTCCCATGCACTATCCTGACTCCCCAAACCCCTCCCAAACACTGACCTGACTCCCCAAACCCCTCCCATACACTGTCCTGAATCCCCAAGCCCCTCCCATACACTGTCCTGAATCCCCAAACCCCTCCCATACACTGTCCTGACTCCCCAAACCCCTCCCATGCACTATCCTGACTCCCCAAACCCCTCCCAAACACTGACCTGAATCCCCAAACCACTCCCATACACTGACCTGAATCCCCAAACCCCTCCCATACACTGACCTGAATCCCCAAACCCCTCCCATACACTGACCTGAATCCCCAAACTCCTCCCATACACTGACCTGAATCCCCAAACCCCTCCCATACACTGTCCTGAATCCCCAAACCCCTCCCATACACTGACCTGAATCCCCAAACCCCTCCCATACACTGTCCTGAATCCCCAAACCCCTCCCATACACTGACCTGAATCCCCAAACCCCTCCCATACACTGTCCTGAATCCCCAAACCCCTCCCAGACACTGTCCTGAATCCCCAAACCCCTCCCATACACTGTCCTGACTCCCCAAACCCCTCCCATACACTGTCCTGAATCCCCAAGCCCCTCCCATACACTGTCCTGAATCCCCAAACCCCTCCCATACACTGTCCTGACTCCCCAAACCCCTCCCATGCACTATCCTGACTCCCCAAACCCCTCCCAAACACTGACCTGACTCCCCAAACCCCTCCCATACACTGTCCTGAATCCCCAAGCCCCTCCCATACACTGTCCTGAATCCCCAAACCCCTTCCATACACTGTCCTGACTCCCCAAACCCCTCCCATGCACTATCCTGACTCCCCAAACCCCTCCCAAACACTGACCTGAATCCCCAAACCACTCCCATACACTGACCTGAATCCCCAAACCCCTCCCATACACTGACCTGAATCCCCAAACCCCTCCCATACACTGTCCTGAATCCCCAAACCCCTCCCATACACTGTCCTGAATCCCCAAACCCCTCCCATACACTATCCTGACTCCCCAAACCCCTCCCATACAGTCCTGACTCCCCAAACCCCTCCCATACACTGTCCTGAATCCCCAAACCCCTCCCATACACTGTCCTGAATCCCCAAACCCCTCCAATACACTGTCCTGAATCCCCAAACCCCTCCAATACACTGTCCTGACTCCCCAAACCCCTCCCATACACTGTCCTGAATCCCCAAACCCCTCCCATACACTGTCCTGACTCCCCAAACCCCTCCCATACACTGTCCTGAATCCCCAAACCCCTCCCATACACTGTCCTGAATCCCCAAACCCCTCCCATACACTGTCCTGACTCCCCAAACCCCTCCCATACACTGTCCTGAATCCCCAAACCCCTCCCATACACTGTCCTGAATCCCCATACCCCTCCCATACACTGACCTGAATCCCCAAACCCCTCCCATACACTGTCCTGAATCCCCAAACCCCTCCATACACTGTCCTGACTCCCCAAACCCCTCCCATACACTGACCTGAATCCCCAAACCCCTCCCATACACTGTCCTGAATCCCCAAACCCCTCCCAGACACTGTCCTGAATCCCCAAACCCCTCCCATACACTGTCCTGACTCCCCAAACCCCTCCCATACACTGTCCTGAATCCCCAAGCCCCTCCCATACACTGTCCTGAATCCCCAAACCCCTCCCATACACTGTCCTGACTCCCCAAACCCCTCCCATGCACTATCCTGACTCCCCAAACCCCTCCCAAACACTGACCTGAATCCCCAAACCACTCCCATACACTGACCTGAATCCCCAAACCCCTCCCATACACTGACCTGAATCCCCAAACCCCTCCCATACACTGTCCTGAATCACCAAACCCCTCCCATACACTGTCCTGAATCCCCAAACCCCTCCCATACACTGTCCTGAATCCCCAAACCCCTCCCATACACTATCCTGACTCCCCAAACCCCTCCTATACAGTCCTGAATCCCCAAACCCCTCCCATACACTGTCCTGAATCCCCAAACCCCTCCCATACACTGTCCTGAATCCCCAAACCCCTCCAATACACTGTCCAGAATCCCCAAACCCCTCCAATACACTGTCCTGACTCCCCAAACCCCTCCCATACACTGTCCTGAATCCCCAAACCCCTCCCATACACTGTCCTGAATCCCCAAACCCCTCCCATACACTGTCCTGACTCCCCAAACCCCTCCCATACACTGTCCTGAATCCCCAAACCCCTCCCATGCACAGTCCTGAATCCCCATACCCCTCCCATACACTGACCTGAATCCCCAAACCCCTCCCATACACTGTCCTGACTCCCCAAACCCCTCCCATACACTGTCCTGAATCCCCAAACCCCTCCATACACTGTCCTGACTCCCCAAACCCCTCCCATACACTGTCCTGAATCCCCAACCCCCTCCCATACACTGGTCCTGAATCCCCAAACCCCTCCAATACACTGTCCTGACTCCCCAAACCCCTCCCATACACTGTCCTGAATCCCCAAACCCCTCCCTTACACTGTCCTGACTCCCCAAACCCCTCCCATACACTGTCCTGAATCCCCAAACCCCTCCCATACACTGTCCTGAATCCCCAAACCCCTCCCATACACTGTCCTGAATCCCGAAACCCCTCCCATACACTGTCCTGACTCCCCAAACCCCTCCCATACACTGTCCTGACTCCCCAAACCCCTCCCATACACTGTCCTGAATCCCCAAACCCCTCCCATACACTGTCCTGAATCCCCAAACCCCTCCCAAACACTGTCCTGACTCCCCAAACCCCTCCCATACACTGTGCTGAATCCCGAAACCCCTCCCATACACTGTCCTGAATCCCCAAACCCCTCCCATACACTGTCCTGAATCCCGAAACCCCTCCCATACACTGTCCTGACTCCCCAAAACCCTCCCATACACTGACCTGACTCCCCAAACCCCTCCCATACACTGACCTGAATCCCCAAACCCCTCACATACACTGTCCTGAATCCCCAAACCCCTCCCATACACTGTCCTGAATCCCCAAACCCCTCCCATACACTGTCCTGACTCCCCAAACCCCTCCCATACACTGTCCTGACTCCCCAAACCCCTCCCATACACTATCCTGAATCCCCAATCCCCTCCCATACACTGTCCTGAATCCCCAAACCCCTCTCATACACTGTCCTGACTCCCCAAACCCCTCCCATACACTGTCCTGAATCCCCAAACCCCTCCCATACACTGTCCTGAATCCCCAAACCCCTCCCATACACTGTCCTGAATCCCCAAACCCCTCCCATACACCGTCCTGACTCCCCAAACCCCTCCCATACACCGTCCTGACTCCCCAAACCCCTCCCATACACTATCCTGACTCCCCAAACCCCTCCCAGACACTGTCCTGAATCCCCAAACCCCTCCCATACACTGTCCTGACTCCCCAAACCCCTCCCATACACTGTCCTGAATCCCCAAGCCCCTCCCATACACTGTCCTGAATCCCCAAACCCCTCCCATACACTGTCCTGACTCCCCAAACCCCTCCCATGCACTATCCTGACTCCCCAAACCCCTCCCAAACACTGACCTGACTCCCCAAACCCCTCCCATACACTGTCCTGAATCCCCAAGCCCCTCCCATACACTGTCCTGACTCCCCAAACCCCTCCTATACACTGTCCTGAATCCCCAAACCCCTCCCATACACTGTCCTGACTCCCCAAACCCCTCCCATGCACTATCCTGACTCCCCAAACCCCTCCCAAACACTGACCTGAATCCCCAAACGACTCCCATACACTGACCTGAATCCCCAAACCCCTCCCATACACTGACCTGAATCCCCAAACCCCTCCCATACACTGTCCTGAATCCCCAAACCCCTCCCATACACTGTCCTGAATCCCCAAACCCCTCCCATACACTATCCTGACTCCCCAAACCCCTCCCATACAGTCCTGACTCCCCAAACCCCTCCCATACACTGTCCTGAATCCCCAAACCCCTCCCATACACTGTCCTGAATCCCCAAACCCCTCCAATACACTGTCCTGAATCCCCAAACCCCTCCAATACACTGTCCTGACTCCCCAAACCCCTCCCATACACTGTCCTGAATCCCCAAACCCCTCCCATACACTGTCCTGACTCCCCAAACCCCTCCCATACACTGTCCTGAATCCCCAAACCCCTCCCATACACTGTCCTGAATCCCCAAACCCCTCCCATACACTGTCCTGACTCCCCAAACCCCTCCCATACACTGTCCTGAATCCCCAAACCCCTCCCATACACTGTCCTGAATCCCCATACCCCTCCCATACACTGACCTGAATCCCCAAACCCCTCCCATACACTGTCCTGACTCCCCAAACCCCTCCCATACACTGTCCTGAATCCCCAAACCCCTCCATACACTGTCCTGACTCCCCAAACCCCTCCCATACACTGACCTGAATCCCCAAACCCCTCCCATACACTGTCCTGAATCCCCAAACCCCTCCCAGACACTGTCCTGAATCCCCAAACCCCTCCCATACACTGTCCTGACTCCCCAAACCCCTCCCATACACTGTCCTGAATCCCCAAGCCCCTCCCATACACTGTCCTGAATCCCCAAACCCCTCCCATACACTGTCCTGACTCCCCAAACCCCTCACATGCACTATCCTGACTCCCCAAACCCCTCCCAAACACTGACCTGAATCCCCAAACCACTCCCATACACTGACCTGAATCCCCAAACCCCTCCCATACACTGACCTGAATCCCCAAACCCCTCCCATACACTGTCCTGAATCACCAAACCACTCCCATACACTGTCCTGAATCCCCAAACCCCTCCCATACACTGTCCTGAATCCCCAAACCCCTCCCATACACTATCCTGACTCCCCAAACCCCTCCTATACAGTCCTGAATCCCCAAACCCCTCCCATACACTGTCCTGAATCCCCAAACCCCTCCCATACACTGTCCTGAATCCCCAAACCCCTCCAATACACTGTCCTGAATCCCCAAACCCCTCCAATACACTGTCCTGACTCCCCAAACCCCTCCCATACACTGTCCTGAATCCCCAAACCCCTCCCATACACTGTCCTGAATCCCCAAACCCCTCCCATACACTGTCCTGACTCCCCAAACCCCTCCCATACACTGTCCTGAATCCCCAAACCCCTCCCATACACTGTCCTGAATCCCCATACCCCTCCCATACACTGACCTGAATCCCCAAACCCCTCCCATACACTGTCCTGACTCCCCAAACCCCTCCCATACACTGTCCTGAATCCCCAAACCCCTCCATACACTGTCCTGACTCCCCAAACCCCTCCCATACACTGTCCTGACTCCCCAAACCCCTCCCATACACTATCCTGAATCCCCAATCCCCTCCCATACACTGTCCTGAATCCCCAAACCCCTCTCATACACTGTCCTGACTCCCCAAACCCCTCCCATACACTGTCCTGAATCCCCAAACCCCTCCCATACACTGTCCTGAATCCCCAAACCCCTCCCATACACTGTCCTGAATCCCCAAACCCCTCCCATACACCGTCCTGACTCCCCAAACCCCTCCCATACACCGTCCTGACTCCCCAAACCCCTCCCATACACTATCCTGACTCCCCAAACCCCTCCCAGACACTGTCCTGAATCCCCAAAACCCTCCCATACACTGTCCTGACTCCCCAAACCCCTCCCATACACTGTCCTGAATCCCCAAACCCCTACCATACACTATCCTGAATCCCCAATCCCCTCCCATACACTGTCCTGACTCCCCAAACCCCTCCCATACACTGTCCTGAATCCCCAAACCCCTCCCATACACTGTCCTGAATCCCCAAACCCCTCCCATACACTGTCCTGAATCCCCAAACCCCTCCCATACACTGTCCTGAATCGCCAAACCCCTCCCATACACTGTCCTGACTCCCCAAACCCCTCCCATACACTGTCCTGACTCCCCAAACCCCTCCCATACACTATCCTGAATCCCCAATCCCATCCCATACACTGTCCTGACTCCCGAAACCCCTCCCATACACTGTCCTGACTCCCCAAACCCCTCCCATACACTGTCCTGAATCCCCAAACCCCTCCCATACACTGTCCTGACTCCCCAAACCCCTCCCATACACTGTCCTGAATCCCCAAACCCCTCCCATACACTGACCTGAATCCCAAAACCCCTCCCATACACTGTCCTGAATCCCCAAACCCCTCCCATACACTGTCCTGACTCCCCAAACCCCTCCCATACACTGTCCTGAATCCCGAAACCCCTCCCATACACTGTCCTGACTCCCCAAACCCCTCCCATACACTGTCCTGAATCCCCAAACCCCTCCCATACACTGTCCTGAATCCCCAAACCCCTCCCATACACTGTCCTGACTCCCCAAACCCCTCCCATACACTGTGCTGAATCCCGAAACCCCTCCCATACACTGTCCTGAATCCCCAAACCCCTCCCATACACTGTCCTAAATCCCGAAACCCCTCCCATACACTGTCCTGACTCCCCAAACCCCTCCCATACACTGACCTGACTCCCCAAACCCCTCCCATACACTGACCTGAATCCCCAAACCCCTCCCATACACTGTCCTGAATCCCCAAACCCCTCCCATACACTGTCCTGAATCCCCAAACCCCTCCCATACACTGTCCTGAATCCCCAAACCCCTCCCATACACTGTCCTGACTCCCCAAACCCCTCCCATACACTGTCCTGACTCCCCAAACCCCTCCCATACACTATCCTGAATCCCCAAACCCATCCCCTACACTGTCCTGACTCCCGAAACCCCTCCCATACACTGTCCTGACTCCCCAAACCCCTCCCATACACTGTCCTGAATCCCCAAACCCCTCCCATACACTGTCCTGACTCCCCAAACCCCTCCCATGGACTGTACTGACTCCCCAAACCCCTCCCATACACTGTCCTGACTCCCCAAACCCCTCCCATACACTGTCCTGACTCCCCAAACCCCTCCCATACACTGTCCTGAATCCCCAAACCCCTCCCATACACTGACCTGAATCCCAAAACCCCTCCCATACACTGTCCTGAATCCCCAAACCCCTCACATACACTGTCCTGACTCCCCAAACCCCTCCCATACACTGTCCTGAATCCCGAAACCCCTCCCATACACTGTCCTGACTCCCCAAACCCCTCCCATACACTGTCCTGAATCCCCAAACCCCTCCCATACACTGTCCTGAATCCCCAAACCCCTCCCATACACTGTCCTGACTCCCCAAACCCCTCCCATACACTGTGCTGAATCCCGAAACCCCTCCCATACACTGTCCTGAATCCCCAAACCCCTCCCATACACTGTCCTGAATCCCGAAACCCCTCCCATACACTGTCCTGACTCCCCAAACCCCTCCCATACACTGACCTGACTCCCCAAACCCCTCCCATACACTGACCTGAATCCCCAAACCCCTCCCATACACTGTCCTGAATCCCCAAACCCCTCCCATACACTGTCCTGAATCCCCAAACCCCTCCCATACACTGTCCTAAATCCCCAAACCCCTCCCATACACTGTCCTGACTCCCCAAATCCCTCCCATACACTGTCCTGACTACCCAAACCCCTCCCATACACTATCCTGAATCCCCAATCCCCTCCCATACACTGTCCTGAATCCCCAAGCCCCTCCCATACACTGTCCTGAATCCCCAAACCCCTCCCATACACTGTCCTGAATCCCCAAACCCCTCCCATACACTGTCCTGAATCCCCAAACCCCTCCCATACACTGACTCCCCAAACCCCTCCCATACACTGTCCTGACTCCCCAAACCCCTCCCATACACTGTCCTGACTCCCCAAACCCATCCCATACACTGTCCTGAATCCCCAAACCCATCCCATACACTGTCCTGAATCCCCAAACCCCTCCCATACACTGTCCTGAATCCCCAAACCCCTCCCATACACTGTCCTGAATCCCCAAACCCCTCCCATACACTGTCCTGACTCCCCAAACCCCTCCCATACACTATCCTGAATCCCCAAACCCCTCCCATACACTGTCCTGACTCCCCAAAACCCTCCCATACACTGTCCTGAATCCCCAAACCCCTCCCATACACTGACCTGAATCCCCAAACCCCTCCCATACACTGTCCTGAATCCCCAAAACCCCTCCCATACACCGTCCTGAATCCCCAAACCCCTCCCATACACTGTCCTGAATCCCGAAACCCCTCCCATACACTGTCCTGAATCCCCAAAGCCCTCCCATACACTGTCCTGACTCCCCAAAGCCCTCCCATACACTGTCCTGAATCCCCAAACCCCTCCCATACACTGTCCTGAATCCCCAAACCCCTCCCATACACTGTTCTGACTCCCCAAACCCCTCCCATACACTGTCCTGACTCCCCAAACCCCTCCCATACACTGTCCTGACTCCCCAAACCCTTCCATACACTGTTCTGACTCCCCAAACCCCTCCCATACACTGTCCTGACTCCCCAAACCCTCCCATACACTGTTCTGACTCCCCAAACCCCTCCCATGCACTGTCCTGAATCCCCAAACCCCTCCCATACACTGTCCTGACTCCCCAAACCCTCCCATACACTGTTCTGACTCCCCAAACCCCTCCCATACACTGTCCTGACTCCCCAAACCCTCCCATACACTGTTCTGACTCCCCAAACCCCTCCCATACACTGTCCTGACTCCCCAAATCCCTCCCATACACTGTCCTGACTACCCAAACCCCTCCCATACACTATCCTGAATCCCCAATCCCCTCCCATACACTGTCCTGAATCCCCAAACCCCTCCCATACACTGTGCTGAATCCCCAAACCCCTCCCATACACTGTCCTGAATCCCCAAACCCCTCCCATACACTGTCCTGAATCCCCAAACCCCTCCCATACACTGTCCTGACTCCCCAAACCCCTCCCATACACTGTCCTGACTCCCGAAACCCCTCCCATAAACTGTCCTGACTCCCCAAACCCATCCCATACACTGTCCTGAATCCCCAAACCCATCCCATACACTGTCCTGAATCCCCAAACCCCTCCCATACACTGTCCTGAATCCCCAAACCCCTCCCATACACTGTCCTGAATCCCCAAACCCCTCCCATACACTGTCCTGACTCCCCAAACCCCTCCCATACACTATCCTGAATCCCCAAACCCCTCCCATACACTGTCCTGACTCCCCAAACCCCTCCCATACACTGTCCTGAATCCCCAAACCCCTCCCATACACTGTCCTGACTCCCCAAACCCCTCCCATACACTATCCTGAATCCCCAAACCCCTCCCATACACTGTCCTGACTCCCCAAAACCCTCCCATACACTGTCCTGAATCCCCAAACCCCTCCCATACACTGACCTGAATCCCCAAACCCCTCCCATACACTGTCCTGAATCCCCAAAACCCCTCCCATACACCGTCCTGAATCCCCAAACCCCTCCCATACACTGTCCTGAATCCCCAAACCCCTCCCATACACTGTCCTGAATCCCCAAAGCCCTCCCATACACTGTCCTGACTCCCCAAAGCCCTCCCATACACTGTCCTGAATCCCCAAACCCCTCCCATACACTGTCCTGAATCCCCAAACCCCTCCCATACACTGTCCTGACTCCCCAAACCCCTCCCATACACTGTCCTGACTCCCCAAACCCCTCCCATACACTGTCCTGACTCCCCAAACCCTTCCATACACTGTTCTGACTCCCCAAACCCCTCCCATACACTGTCCTGACTCCCCAAACCCTCCCATACACTGTTCTGACTCCCCAAACCCCTCCCATACACTGTCCTGAATCCCCAAACCCCTCCCATACACTGTCCTGACTCCCCAAACCCTCCCATACACTGTTCTGACTCCCCAAACCCCTCCCATACACTGTCCTGACTCCCCAAACCCTCCCATACACTGTTCTGACTCCCCAAACCCCTCCCATACACTGTCCTGACTCCCCAAATCCCTCCCATACACTGTCCTGACTACCCAAACCCCTCCCATACACTATCCTGAATCCCCAATCCCCTCCCATACACTGTCCTGAATCCCCAAACCCCTCCCATACACTGTCCTGAATCCCCAAACCCCTCCCATACACTGTCCTGACTCCCCAAACCCCTCCCATACACTGTCCTGACTCCCCAAACCCCTCCCATACACTATCCTGAATCCCCAAACCCATCCCATACACTGTCCTGACTCCCGAAACCCCTCCCATACACTGTCCTGACTCCCCAAACCCCTCCCATACACTGTCCTGAATCCCCAAACCCCTCCCATACACTGTCCTGACTCCCCAAACCCCTCCCATGGACTGTACTGACTCCCCAAACCCCTCCCATACACTGTCCTGACTCCCCAAACCCCTCCCATACACTGTCCTGACTCCCCAAACCCCTCCCATACACTGTCCTGAATCCCCAAACCCCTCCCATACACTGACCTGAATCCCAAAACCCCTCCCATACACTGTCCTGAATCCCCAAGCCCCTCACATACACTGTCCTGACTCCCCAAACCCCTCCCATACACTGTCCTGAATCCCGAAACCCCTCCCATACACTGTCCTGACTCCCCAAACCCCTCCCATACACTGTCCTGAATCCCCAAACCCCTCCCATACACTGTCCTGAATCCCCAAACCCCTCCCATACACTGTCCTGACTCCCCAAACCCCTCCCATACACTGTGCTGAATCCCGAAACCCCTCCCATACACTGTCCTGAATCCCCAAACCCCTCCCATACACTGTCCTGAATCCCGAAACCCCTCCCATACACTGTCCTGACTCCCCAAACCCCTCCCATACACTGACCTGACTCCCCAAACCCCTCCCATACACTGACCTGAATCCCCAAACCCCTCCCATACACTGTCCTGAATCCCCAAACCCCTCCCATACACTGTCCTGAATCCCCAAACCCCTCCCATACACTGTCCTAAATCCCCAAACCCCTCCCATACACTGTCCTGACTCCCCAAATCCCTCCCATACACTGTCCTGACTACCCAAACCCCTCCCATACACTATCCTGAATCCCCAATCCCCTCCCATACACTGTCCTGAATCCCCAAACCCCTCCCATACACTGTCCTGAATCCCCAAACCCCTCCCATAGACTGTCCTGAATCCCCAAACCCCTCCCATACACTGTCCTGAATCCCCAAACCCCTCCCATACACTGTCCTGACTCCCCAAACCCCTCCCATACACTGTCCTGACTCCCCAAACCCCTCCCATACACTGTCCTGACTCCCCAAACCCATCCCATACACTGTCCTGAATCCCCAAACCCATCCCATACACTGTCCTGAATCCCCAAACCCCTCCCATACACTGTCCTGAATCCCCAAACCCCTCCCATACACTGTCCTGAATCCCCAAACCCCTCCCATACACTGTCCTGACTCCCCAAACCCCTCCCATACACTATCCTGAATCCCCAAACCTCTCCCATACACTGTCCTGACTCCCCAAAACCCTCCCATACACTGTCCTGAATCCCCAAACCCCTCCCATACACTGACCTGAATCCCCAAACCCCTCCCATACACTGTCCTGAATCCCCAAAACCCCTCCCATACACCGTCCTGAATCCCCAAACCCCTCCCATACACTGTCCTGAATCCCGAAACCCCTCCCATACACTGTCCTGAATCCCCAAAGCCCTCCCATACACTGTCCTGACTCCCCAAAGCCCTCCCATACACTGTCCTGAATCTCCAAACCCCTCCCATACACTGTCCTGAATCCCCAAACCCCTCCCATACACTGTTCTGACTCCCCAAACCCCTCCCATACACTGTCCTGACTCCCCAAACCCATCCCATACACTGTCCTGACTCCCCAAACCCTTCCATACACTGTTCTGACTCCCCAAACCCCTCCCATACACTGTCCTGACTCCCCAAACCCTCCCATACACTGTTCTGACTCCCCAAACCCCTCCCATACACTGTCCTGAATCCCCAAACCCCTCCCATACACTGTCCTGACTCCCCAAACCCTCCCATACACTGTTCTGACTCCCCAAACCCCTCCCATACACTGTCCTGACTCCCCAAACCCTCCCATACACTGTTCTGACTCCCCAAACCCCTCCCATACACTGCCCTGACTCCCCAAATCCCTCCCATACACTGTCCTGACTACCCAAACCCCTCCCATACACTATCCTGAATCCCCAATCCCCTCCCATACACTGTCCTGAATCCCCAAACCCCTCCCATACACTGTGCTGAATCCCCAAACCCCTCCCATACACTGTCCTGAATCCCCAAACCCCTCCCATACACTGTCCTGAATCCCCAAACCCCTCCCATACACTGTCCTGACTCCCCAAACCCCTCCCATACACTGTCCTGACTCCCCAAACCCCTCCCATACACTGTCCTGACTCCACAAACCCATCCCATACACTGTCCTGAATCCCCAAACCCATCCCATACACTGTCCTGAATCCCCAAACCCCTCCCATACACTGTCCTGAATCCCCAAACCCCTCCCATACACTGTCCTGAATCCCCAAACCCCTCCCATACACTGTCCTGACTCCCCAAACCCCTCCCATACACTATCCTGAATCCCCAAACCCCTCCCATACACTGTCCTGACTCCCCAAACCCCTCCCATACACTGTCCTGAATCCCCAAACCCCTCCCATACACTGTCCTGACTCCCCAAACCCCTCCCATACACTATCCTGAATCCCCAAACCCCTCCCATACACTGTCCTGACTCCCCAAAACCCTCCCATACACTGTCCTGAATCCCCAAACCCCTCCCATACACTGACCTGAATCCCCAAACCCCTCCCATACACTGTCCTGAATCCCCAAAACCCCTCCCATACACCGTCCTGAATCCCCAAACCCCTCCCATACACTGTCCTGAATCCCCAAACCCCTCCCATACACTGTCCTGAATCCCCAAAGCCCTCCCATACACTGTCCTGACTCCCCAAAGCCCTCCCATACACTGTCCTGAATCCCCAAACCCCTCCCATACACTGTCCTGAATCCCCAAACCCCTCCCATACACTGTCCTGACTCCCCAAACCCCTCCCATACACTGTCCTGACTCCCCAAACCCCTCCCATACACTGTCCTGACTCCCCAAACCCTTCCATACACTGTTCTGACTCCCCAAACCCCTCCCATACACTGTCCTGACTCCCCAAACCCTCCCATACACTGTTCTGACTCCCCAAACCCCTCCCATACACTGTCCTGAATCCCCAAACCCCTCCCATACACTGTCCTGACTCCCCAAACCCTCCCATACACTGTTCTGACTCCCCAAACCCCTCCCATACACTGTCCTGACTCCCCAAACCCTCCCATACACTG
Organism: Hypanus sabinus; assembly: GCF_030144855.1. Lineage (NCBI taxonomy): Eukaryota > Metazoa > Chordata > Chondrichthyes > Myliobatiformes > Dasyatidae > Hypanus > Hypanus sabinus. The sequence goes on along the minus strand of NC_082715.1, from coordinate 156,932,445 downwards.
TTCTGACTCCCCAAACCCCTCCCATACACTGTCCTGACTCCCCAAATCCCTCCCATACACTGTCCTGACTACCCAAACCCCTCCCATACACTATCCTGAATCCCCAATCCCCTCCCATACACTGTCCTGAATCCCCAAACCCCTCCCATACACTGTCCTGAATCCCCAAACCCCTCCCATACACTGTCCTGACTCCCCAAACCCCTCCCATACACTGTCCTGACTCCCCAAACCCCTCCCATACACTATCCTGAATCCCCAAACCCATCCCATACACTGTCCTGACTCCCGAAACCCCTCCCATACACTGTCCTGACTCCCCAAACCCCTCCCATACACTGTCCTGAATCCCCAAACCCCTCCCATACACTGTCCTGACTCCCCAAACCCCTCCCATGGACTGTACTGACTCCCCAAACCCCTCCCATACACTGTCCTGACTCCCCAAACCCCTCCCATACACTGTCCTGACTCCCCAAACCCCTCCCATACACTGTCCTGAATCCCCAAACCCCTCCCATACACTGACCTGAATCCCAAAACCCCTCCCATACACTGTCCTGAATCCCCAAACCCCTCACATACACTGTCCTGACTCCCCAAACCCCTCCCATACACTGTCCTGAATCCCGAAACCCCTCCCATACACTGTCCTGACTCCCCAAACCCCTCCCATACACTGTCCTGAATCCCCAAACCCCTCCCATACACTGTCCTGAATCCCCAAACCCCTCCCATACACTGTCCTGACTCCCCAAACCCCTCCCATACACTGTGCTGAATCCCGAAACCCCTCCCATACACTGTCCTGAATCCCCAAACCCCTCCCATACACTGTCCTGAATCCCGAAACCCCTCCCATACACTGTCCTGACTCCCCAAACCCCTCCCATACACTGACCTGACTCCCCAAACCCCTCCCATACACTGACCTGAATCCCCAAACCCCTCCCATACACTGTCCTGAATCCCCAAACCCCTCCCATACACTGTCCTGAATCCCCAAACCCCTCCCATACACTGTCCTGACTCCCCAAACCCCTCCCATACACTGTCCTGACTCCCCAAACCCCTCCCATACACTGTCCTGACTCCCCAAACCCATCCCATACACTGTCCTGAATCCCCAAACCCATCCCATACACTGTCCTGAATCCCCAAACCCCTCCCATACACTGTCCTGAATCCCCAAACCCCTCCCATACACTGTCCTGAATCCCCAAACCCCTCCCATACACTGTCCTGACTCCCCAAACCCCTCCCATACACTATCCTGAATCCCCAAACCTCTCCCATACACTGTCCTGACTCCCCAAAACCCTCCCATACACTGTCCTGAATCCCCAAACCCCTCCCATACACTGACCTGAATCCCCAAACCCCTCCCATACACTGTCCTGAATCCCCAAAACCCCTCCCATACACCGTCCTGAATCCCCAAACCCCTCCCATACACTGTCCTGAATCCCGAAACCCCTCCCATACACTGTCCTGAATCCCCAAAGCCCTCCCATACACTGTCCTGACTCCCCAAAGCCCTCCCATACACTGTCCTGAATCTCCAAACCCCTCCCATACACTGTCCTGAATCCCCAAACGCCTCCCATACACTGTTCTGACTCCCCAAACCCCTCCCATACACTGTCCTGACTCCCCAAACCCATCCCATACACTGTCCTGACTCCCCAAACCCTTCCATACACTGTTCTGACTCCCCAAACCCCTCCCATACACTGTCCTGACTCCCCAAACCCTCCCATACACTGTTCTGACTCCCCAAACCCCTCCCATACACTGTCCTGAATCCCCAAACCCCTCCCATACACTGTCCTGACTCCCCAAACCCTCCCATACACTGTTCTGACTCCCCAAACCCCTCCCATACACTGTCCTGACTCCCCAAACCCTCCCATACACTGTTCTGACTCCCCAAACCCCTCCCATACACTGTCCTGACTCCCCAAATCCCTCCCATACACTGTCCTGACTACCCAAACCCCTCCCATACACTATCCTGAATCCCCAATCCCCTCCCATACACTGTCCTGAATCCCCAAACCCCTCCCATACACTGTGCTGAATCCCCAAACCCCTCCCATACACTGTCCTGAATCCCCAAACCCCTCCCATACACTGTCCTGAATCCCCAAACCCCTCCCATACACTGTCCTGACTCCCCAAACCCCTCCCATACACTGTCCTGACTCCCCAAACCCCTCCCATACACTGTCCTGACTCCCCAAACCCATCCCATACACTGTCCTGAATCCCCAAACCCATCCCATACACTGTCCTGAATCCCCAAACCCCTCCCATACACTGTCCTGAATCCCCAAACCCCTCCCATACACTGTCCTGAATCCCCAAACCCCTCCCATACACTGTCCTGACTCCCCAAACCCCTCCCATACACTATCCTGAATCCCCAAACCCCTCCCATACACTGTCCTGACTCCCCAAACCCCTCCCATACACTGTCCTGAATCCCCAAACCCCTCCCATACACTGTCCTGACTCCCCAAACCCCTCCCATACACTATCCTGAATCCCCAAACCCCTCCCATACACTATCCTGACTCCCCAAAACCCTCCCATACACTGTCCTGAATCCCCAAACCCCTCCCATACACTGACCTGAATCCCCAAACCCCTCCCATACACTGTCCTGAATCCCCAAAACCCCTCCCATACACCGTCCTGAATCCCCAAACCCCTCCCATACACTGTCCTGAATCCCCAAACCCCTCCCATACACTGTCCTGAATCCCCAAACCCCTCCCATACACTGTCCTGACTCCCCAAACCCTCCCATACACTGTTCTGACTCCCCAAACCCCTCCCATACACTGTCCTGACTCCCCAAACCCTCCCATACACTGTTCTGACTCCCCAAACCCCTCCCATACACTGTCCTGACTCCCCAAATCCCTCCCATACACTGTCCTGACTACCCAAACCCCTCCCATACACTATCCTGAATCCCCAATCCCCTCCCATACACTATCCTGAATCCCCAAACCCCTCCCATACACTGTCCTGACTCCCCAAACCCCTCCCATACACTGTCCTGACTCCCCAAACCCCTCCCATACACTGTCCTGACTCCCCAAACCCTTCCATACACTGTTCTGAATCCCCAAACCCCTCCCATACACTGTCCTGACTCCCCAAACCCTCCCATACACTGTTCTGACTCCCCAAACCCCTCCCATACACTGTCCTGAATCCCCAAACCCCTCCCATACACTGACCTGAATCCCCAAACCCCTCCCATACACTGTTCTGAATCCCCAAACCCCTCCCATACACTGTCCTGACTCCCCAAACCCTCCCATACACTGTTCTGACTCCCCAAACCCCTCCCATACACTGTCCTGAATCCCCAAACCCCTCCCATACACTGACCTGAATCCCCAAACCCCTCCCATACACTGTCCTGAATCCCCAAACCCCTCCCATACACTGTCCTGACTCCCCAAACCCCTCCCATACACTGTCCTGACTCCCCAAACCCTCCCATACACTGTTCTGACTCCCCAAACCCCTCCCATACACTGTCCTGACTCCCCAAACCCTCCCATACACTGTTCTGACTCCCCAAACCCCTCCCATACACTGTCCTGACTCCCCAAACCCCTCCCATACACTATCCTGACTCCCCAAACCACTCCCATACACTGTCCTGACTCCCCAAACCCTCCCATACACTGTTCTGACTCCCCAAACCCCTCCCATACACTGTCCTGACTCCCCAAACCCTCCCATACACTGTTCTGACTCCCCAAACCCCTCCCATACACTGTCCTGACTCCCCAAATCCCTCCCATACACTGTCCTGACTACCCAAACCCCTCCCATACACTATCCTGAATCCCCAATCCCCTCCCATACACTGTCCTGAATCCCCAAACCCCTCCCATACACTGTCCTGACTCCCCAAACCCCTCCCATACACTGTCCTGACTCCCCAAACCCCTCCCATACACTGTCCTGAATCCCCAAACCCCTCCCATACACTGTCCTGACTCCCCAAACCCCTCCCATGGACTGTACTGACTCCCCAAACCCCTCCCATACACTGTCCTGACTCCCCAAACCCCTCCCATACACTGTCCTGACTCCCCAAACCCCTCCCATACACTGTCCTGAATCCCCAAACCCCTCCCATACACTGACCTGAATCCCAAAACCCCTCCCATACACTGTCCTGAATCCCCAAACCCCTCACATACACTGTCCTGACTCCCCAAACCCCTCCCATACACTGTCCTGAATCCCGAAACCCCTCCCATACACTGTCCTGACTCCCCAAACCCCTCCCATACACTGTCCTGAATCCCCAAACCCCTCCCATACACTGTCCTGAATCCCCAAACCCCTCCCATACACTGTCCTGACTCCCCAAACCCCTCCCATACACTGTGCTGAATCCCGAAACCCCTCCCATACACTGTCCTGAATCCCCAAACCCCTCCCATACACTGACCTGACTCCCCAAACCCCTCCCATACACTGACCTGAATCCCCAAACCCCTCCCATACACTGTCCTGAATCCCCAAACCCCTCCCATACACTGTACTGAATCCCCAAACCCCTCCCATACACTGTCCTAAATCCCCAAACCCCTCCCATACACTGTCCTGACTCCCCAAATCCCTCCCATACACTGTCCTGACTACCCAAACCCCTCCCATACACTATCCTGAATCCCCAATCCCCTCCCATACACTGTCCTGAATCCCCAAACCCCTCCCATACACTGTCCTGAATCCCCAAACCCCTCCCATACACTGTCCTGAATCCCCAAACCCCTCCCATACACTGTCCTGAATCCCCAAACCCCTCCCATACACTGTCCTGACTCCCCAAACCCCTCCCATACACTGTCCTGACTCCCCAAACCCCTCCCATACACTGTCCTGACTCCCCAAACCCATCCCATACACTGTCCTGAATCCCCAAACCCATCCCATACACTGTCCTGAATCCCCAAACCCCTCCCATACACTGTCCTGAATCCCCAAACCCCTCCCATACACTGTCCTGAATCCCCAAACCCCTCCCATACACTGTCCTGACTCCCCAAACCCCTCCCATACACTATCCTGAATCCCCAAACCTCTCCCATACACTGTCCTGACTCCCCAAAACCCTCCCATACACTGTCCTGAATCCCCAAACCCCTCCCATATACTGACCTGAATCCCCAAACCCCTCCCATACACTGTCCTGAATCCCCAAAACCCCTCCCATACACCGTCCTGAATCCCCAAACCCCTCCCATACACTGTCCTGAATCCCGAAACCCCTCCCATACACTGTCCTGAATCCCCAAAGCCCTCCCATACACTGTCCTGACTCCCCAAAGCCCTCCCATACACTGTCCTGAATCCCCAAACCCCTCCCATACACTGTCCTGAATCCCCAAACCCCTCCCATACACTGTTCTGACTCCCCAAACCCCTCCCATACACTGTCCTGACTCCCCAAACCCATCCCATACACTGTCCTGACTCCCCAAACCCTTCCATACACTGTTCTGACTCCCCAAACCCCTCCCATACACTGTCCTGACTCCCCAAACCCTCCCATACACTGTTCTGACTCCCCAAACCCCTCCCATACACTGTCCTGAATCCCCAAACCCCTCCCATACACTGTCCTGACTCCCCAAACCCTCCCATACACTGTTCTGACTCCCCAAACCCCTCCCATACACTGTCCTGACTCCCCAAACCCTCCCATACACTGTTCTGACTCCCCAAACCCCTCCCATACACTGTCCTGACTCCCCAAATCCCTCCCATACACTGTCCTGACTACCCAAACCCCTCCCATACACTATCCTGAATCCCCAATCCCCTCCCATACACTGTCCTGAATCCCCAAACCCCTCCCATACACTGTGCTGAATCCCCAAACCCCTCCCATACACTGTCCTGAATCCCCAAACCCCTCCCATACACTGTCCTGAATCCCCAAACCCCTCCCATACACTGTCCTGACTCCCCAAACCCCTCCCATACACTGTCCTGACTCCCCAAACCCCTCCCATACACTGTCCTGACTCCCCAAACCCATCCCATACACTGTCCTGAATCCCCAAACCCATCCCATACACTGTCCTGAATCCCCAAACCCCTCCCATACACTGTCCTGAATCCCCAAACCCCTCCCATACACTGTCCTGAATCCCCAAACCCCTCCCATACACTGTCCTGACTCCCCAAACCCCTCCCATACACTATCCTGAATCCCCAAACCCCTCCCATACACTGTCCTGACTCCCCAAACCCCTCCCATACACTGTCCTGAATCCCCAAACCCCTCCCATACACTGTCCTGACTCCCCAAACCCCTCCCATACACTATCCTGAATCCCCAAACCCCTCCCATACACTATCCTGACTCCCCAAAACCCTCCCATACACTGTCCTGAATCCCCAAACCCCTCCCATACACTGACCTGAATCCCCAAACCCCTCCCATACACTGTCCTGAATCCCCAAAACCCCTCCCATACACCGTCCTGAATCCCCAAACCCCTCCCATACACTGTCCTGAATCCCCAAACCCCTCCCATACACTGTCCTGAATCCCCAAAGCCCTCCCATACACTGTCCTGACTCCCCAAAGCCCTCCCATACACTGTCCTGAATCCCCAAACCCCTCCCATACACTGTCCTGAATCCCCAAACCCCTCCCATACACTGTCCTGACTCCCCAAACCCCTCCCATCCACTGTCCTGACTCCCCAAACCCCTCCCATACACTGTCCTGACTCCCCAAACCCTTCCATACACTGTTCTGACTCCCCAAACCCCTCCCATACACTGTCCTGACTCCCCAAACCCTCCCATACACTGTTCTGACTCCCCAAACCCCTCCCATACACTGTCCTGAATCCCCAAACCCCTCCCATACACTGTCCTGACTCCCCAAACCCTCCCATACACTGTTCTGACTCCCCAAACCCCTCCCATACACTGTCCTGACTCCCCAAACCCTCCCATACACTGTTCTGACTCCCCAAACCCCTCCCATACACTGTCCTGACTCCCCAAATCCCTCCCATACACTGTCCTGACTACCCAAACCCCTCCCATACACTATCCTGAATCCCCAATCCCCTCCCATACACTGTCCTGAATCCCCAAACCCCTCCCATACACTGTCCTGAATCCCCAAACCCCTCCCATACACTGTCCTGAATCCCCAAACCCCTCCCATACACTGTCCTGAATCCCCAAACCCCTCCCATACACTGTCCTGACTCCCCAAACCCCTCCCATACACTGTCCTGACTCCCCAAACCCCTCCCATACACTGTCCTGACTCCCCAAACCCATCCCATACACTGTCCTGAATCCCCAAACCCATCCCATACACTGTCCTGAATCCCCAAACCCCTCCCATACACTGTCCTGAATCCCCAAACCCCTCCCATACACTGTCCTGAATCCCCAAACCCCTCCCATACACTGTCCTGACTCCCCAAACCCCTCCCATACACTATCCTGAATCCCCAAACCCCTCCCATACACTGTCCTGACTCCCCAAAACCCTCCCATACACTGTCCTGAATCCCCAAACCCCTCCCATACACTGACCTGAATCCCCAAACCCCTCCCATACACTGTCCTGAATCCCCAAAACCCCTCCCATACACCGTCCTGAATCCCCAAACCCCTCCCATACACTGTCCTGAATCCCGAAACCCCTCCCATACACTGTCCTGAATCCCCAAAGCCCTCCCATACACTGTCCTGACTCCCCAAAGCCCTCCCATACACTGTCCTGAATCCCCAAACCCCTCCCATACACTGTCCTGAATCCCCAAACCCCTCCCATACACTGTCCTGACTCCCCAAACCCCTCCCATACACTGTACTGACTCCCCAAACCCCTCCCATACACTGTCCTGACTCCCCAAACCCTTCCATACACTGTTCTGACTCCCCAAACCCCTCCCATACACTGTCCTGACTCCCCAAACCCTCCCATACACTGTTCTGACTCCCCAAACCCCTCCCATACACTGTCCTGAATCCCCAAACCCCTCCCATACACTGTCCTGACTCCCCAAACCCTCCCATACACTGTTCTGACTCCCCAAACCCCTCCCATACACTGTCCTGACTCCCCAAACCCTCCCATACACTGTTCTGACTCCCCAAACCCCTCCCATACACTGTCCTGAATCCCCAAACCCCTCCCATACACTGTCCTGAATCCCCAAACCCCTCCCATACACTGTCCTGAATCCCCAAACCCATCCCATACACTGACCTGAATCCCCAAACCCCACCCATACACTGACCTGAATCCCCAAACCCCTCCCATACACTGACCTGAATCCCCAAACCCCTCCCATACACTGTCCTGAATCCCCAATCCCGTCCCATACACTGTCCTGACTCCCCAATCCCCTCCCATACACTATCCTGATTCCCCAAACCCCACCCATACACTGACCTGAATCCCCAAACCCCTCCCATACACTGTCCTGAATCCCCAAACCCCTCCAATACACTGTCCTGACTCCCCAAACCCCTCCCATACACTATCCTGAATCCCCAAACCCCTCCCATACACTGTCCTGAATCCCCAAACCCCTCCCATACACTGTCCTGAATCCCGAAAACCCTCCCATACACCGTCCTGAATCCCCAAACCCCTCCCATACACCGTCCTGACTCCCCAAACCCCTCCGATACACTCCTGAATCCCCAAACCCCTCCCATACACTGTCCTGACTCCCCAAACCCCTCCCATACACTGTCCTGACTCCCGAAACCCCTCCCATACACTGTCCTGACTCCCCAAACCCCTCCCATACACTGTCCTGACTCCCCAAACCACTCCCATACACTGTCCTGAATCCCCAAACCCCTCCCATACACTGTCCTGAATCCCCAAACCCCTCCCATACACTGTCCTGACTCCCCAAACCCCTCCCATACACTGTCCTGACTCCCCAAACCCCTCCCATACACTGTCCTGACTCCCCAAACCCCTCCCATGCACTATCCTGAATCCCCAATCCCCTCCCATACACTGTCCTGACTCCCCAAACCCCTCCCATACACTGTCCTGAATCCCCAAACCCCTCCCATACACTGTCCTGACTCCCCAAACCCCTCCCATACACTGTCCTGACTCCCCAAACCCCTCCCATACACTATCCTGAATCCCCAAACCCCTCCCATACACTGTCCTGTCTCCCCAAACCCCTCCCATACACTGTCCTGAATCCCCAAACCCCTCCCATACACTGACCTGAATCCCCAAACCCCTCCCATACACTGTCCTGAATCCCGAAACCCCTCCCATACACTGTCCTGAATCCCGAAACCCCTCCCATACACTGTCCTGACTCCCGAAACCCCTCCCATACACTGTCCTGACTCCCCAAACCCCTCCCATACACTGTCCTGACTCCCCAAACCCCTCCCATACACTGTCCTGACTCCCCAAACCCCTCCCATACACTGTCCTGACTCCCGAAACTCCTCCCATACACTGTCCTGAATCCCCAAACCCCTCCCATACACTGTCCTGAATCCCCAAACCCCTCCCATACACTATCCTGACTCCCCAAACCCCTCCCATACACTATCCTGACTCCCCAAACCCCTCCCATACACTGTCCTGAATCCCCAACCCCCTCCCATACACTGGTCCTGAATCCCCAAACCCCTCCAATACACTGTCCTGACTCCCCAAACCCCTCCCATACACTATCCTGAATCCCCAAACCCCTCCCATACACTGTCCTGACTCCCCAAAACCCTCCCATACACTGTCCTGAATCCCCAAACCCCTCCCATACACTGACCTGAATCCCCAAACCCCTCCCATACACTGTCCTGAATCCCCAAAACCCCTCCCATACACCGTCCTGAATCCCCAAACCCCTCCCATACACTGTCCTGAATCCCGAAACCCCTCCCATACACTGTCCTGACTCCCCAAAGCCCTCCCATACACTGTCCTGAATCCCCAAACCCCTCCCATACACTGTCCTGAATCAGCAAACCCCTCCCATACACTGTCCTGACTCCCCAAACCCCTCCCATACACTGTCCTGACTCCCCAAACCCCTCCCATACACTGTCCTGACTCCCCAAACCCTTCCATACACTGTTCTGACTCCCCAAACCCCTCCCATACACTGTCCTGACTCCCCAAACCATCCCATACACTGTTCTGACTCCCCAAACCCCTCCCATACACTGTCCTGAATCCCCAAACCCCTCCCATACACTGTCCTGACTCCCCAAACCCTCCCATACACTGTTCTGACTCCCCAAACCCCTCCCATACACTGTCCTGACTCCCCAAACCCTCCCATACACTGTTCTGACTCCCCAAACCCCTCCCATACACTGTCCTGAATCCCCAAACCCCTCCCATACACTGTCCTGAATCCCCAAACCCCTCCCATACACTGTCCTGAATCCCCAAACCCCTCCCATACACTGACCTGAATCCCCAAACCCCTCCCATACACTGACCTGAATCCCCAAACCCCTCCCATACACTGACCTGAATCCCCAAACCCCTCCCATACACTGACCTGAATCCCCAAACCCCTCCCATACACTGTCCTGAATCCCCAATCCCCTCCCATACACTGTCCT